>NW_012267218.1:5561782-5805608 GCF_000151885.1 Dipodomys ordii | reverse complement strand
TTCTTCTTCTTCTTCTTCTTCTTCTTCTTCTGCAGATAGAAGGCCAATTATCTCCATGTGGGCCAGAGATGGTGAAATGGGCCATAGAAATGCATGGCGCTTGAAAGGCATGGAGAAACTGTATGGACCATGGAGAACCCGTGTGGACCATGTCATCTCCTTGCTGATTTTTTCCAGCTTCATGGGATCTCACAAAGTCTTGGGTCTCATTATTTTTATTTTAAATAGTTCTCGATGTAAAAAGTTGCAATTTATAGGTCAGAGAGTTTTTGTTCCCTTTAGACTGGTTTCCCCTTGTTCTAACATTTAACCTAAAGCTGCTGTTCTTTTTTAAAGTGAAGAACTCATCATGGTCACAACTGTCAGCCCCAAAACAAATTTTATCTACCTTACACCAGTAGTCACTAAAATGCCTCTTTTCTGTTCCAGAAACCCATCTAGTATACCACATTTCACACAGCTATGCAGGCTTCTCCATCTTCTCCAGTTTGTGAGAGTTTCTCAACATTTCCTTGCATTTCGTGACTTGGACACATTTGTAGAATGTTTCATTAAAAAAAAAAGATATATATATCCCTCAGCTCATGTTGATCTGTTTTCTCTTGATTAGACCTGAGGTTATGGATTTGGGAAAAGATAACCACAGAAATGATGTTATTGCTCCACTTGATAGATGGCAAAACCAAAGTTTGAGATCATTTAATATATTGGCCAGGGCCGCCCAACTCACTCACATTATCCAGAATTGTTGAGCCAGTATTTTACCAACCTTTCCAAACTCCTTCACAGGAAGCAGGAGCTCAAAGGTTAATCTCTCCAGACCACCTGAATTACCTTTATTTTCACAGGTCGCTGATAGCTAGGAAAAGGGTCCATCTCTAGAGAAGAAATAGTAGGGAGAATAGGTGGTTAGTGACTCACAGACACACTGGTGTGTCCGGAGACTGGGTAGTGGACTGCCATGCTGTCTAGGGGTGGGAATCTGTTTCTTCTCCAAGAATTAAGAGACAGAAGTGGGGTGAAGTACAGTAAAGCAGCAAGGTTTTTAAAAGTGAAGCAGAGTCCTGATTCTCTCTAGAGAGGGAGTCCTATAAAGAGGGGTCTTTGGCCAGGGGTCTACTGTAGTCCTCTCAGAGAGTGGATGTTATAGTTTGGAGGTGCCTTCCATGTCTCTTCTGCTTGGCTTTGCCATGCATAGTTAATGGCTTATGCATGCACTGCCTGACATTTCATTTAATTGTCTTAGCAGTAACTCAGGGCATTATGGGGAAAACAAAGCATCATGACTAGCCACACATTATCTGCCATGTATTATATCTGCCATTTCTCTTCCCCTATCTACCTAACAGTTCCTCTTTCATTACTTTGAAGAGAGAAGAAAGCAGTATCCCAGAGGATGTTAGTTGACTTAGATCTTTCCAGTGAGTCTGGGTTTTTCTCCTTTTCAGTGCAAGCAATGGTTTGAAGGAAGCTGTTGGTCGTAGAAGTCTGGCATGCTTATTCACACCCTTTGCCTATTCCTTACCACCTAGTGGGGAAGAAAAAATATATACTTCTTAGATGGTTTGGGTGTTTTTTTATAATACTTGATGCTCCTTTAGCTTTATAAGAAATTATCAAGTATTTGGGCTAGTCTAAATCCCAGCCCCAGGAGAGAGTAGAGATGTCTGTCAACATTTCTGACGTCATATATCTGAGAAATAGCAGAATTCATTGCCAAAGGAATATCATGAATCAAGCATTGAAATCCCCAGGTGCAATACAGCCAGGACAACTGGCCCAAGTTCACAGTTTCACAAGTAGTAGTCCAAGACCCAGATATGGACAGATCTCTTAAGGGCAGACTAAGGTCCCTCAGCACCACAGTTCTGCTCTGTTATATCAAGAATTAAACTGTTGGTGATGACAGGCCATGGCCTGGGCATTTCTAGTGTAGGCTGAGTCAGCATCGATCAGGCTTCTTCTTGCTAGGGTCACGCCTCACTGCTTCCAGATCTTGGCCTCAGCCCCCCACTCTAGTCTCAAATCTAAGAACAGGGATGCTGGTCCAATGGGATATGGAAGGAAATGGCTGTCTTCATTCTTTCTTCAAATGGTAGACATGACACTCTAGAGAGAGTGCCTCTCTCCCCATTGATTTTCCCATGCTGTTACACATCCAACAAACACTAAGAACTATCAGTGTACTGCATCATTCTGTCAGCTGCTTTGAGAAATAAAATGGGTAAGTGGAGTGAGCTCATAAGCTCAGCCTCTCAGCCAACAGGAATTTTATTTGGCATTTCTCCCAACCCTCTTTTTTCATTCTTCCCAACCATACCATTATCTGCAAAAATCTTCCCCCCTAATAAAAATGCATTAACCTGGAATCGTTGGGTTACAATCGACAAGAAGTTTGATCATTTTCTCTGGTCATTATAAAATCCATAGGTATTCTTGCTTCAGGTATAGCTAGATCTCATTACACAAACTGTACTTGAAAGAATCTGTTTTTCTCCCTGCTTGGCTCTCATTTGACCAATGCCACTTTCTTAAAGATGAGAGTATGAAGACAGAACGTTTTTTTCCAGCACAATTTCTAGGCCAACTCTCCTTAATCTGGTTTAGGCCACATGGCTATTTGTGTGTGTGTGTGTGTGTGTGTGTGTGTGTGTGTGTGTGTGTGTGCATGCACACGCACATCAATACTGAAGCTTGAACTTAGAGTCTGGGCACTGTCCCTGAACTTTTTCACTAAAGGCTAGCATTCTACCCTTTGAGCCACAACTCTACTTCTGGCTTTTTGCTGGCTTACTGAAGATAAGATTCTCAAAGACTTTCCTGCTTAGGCTGGCTTTGAATTGCAATCTCAGCCTCTGAAGTAGCTAGAATCACAAGTGTAAGCTGTTGGTGCCCAGCTACATGGTTTTGAACTCTGGGCCTGGGCACTGTCCCTCAGCTCTTCAGCTCTACCACTTAAGCCGCAGCACCACTTCTGCCTTTTTCTGCTTATGTGGTACTGAGGAATCAAACCCAGGGCCCCATGCATGCAGGGTAAGCACTCTACCACTGATCCACCTTCCCAGCCCCCATAGTTGTTCTTAAAGATGAATATCCAGGCTTCTGCTGTGGTCCCATCTCGGAGGTTCCAGTGGGAATCACATGGGACGAGGTGCTGCTTGGGCATAAGTAAAACACAGAAGTTCCACACCAAGGTCCCATTTGGCATTTCCTTCAAAAAGCCTCTCTACCCACATTCCAACAATCCAGACTGGATAATAATTAGACATATTTACAATATGGGGTGGCAATATCATGTGGTGTAATTACGAGGTTTGGGGTCACCCTTTCTTCTAGGGCAACAGAGGGAGGACACATTTTGGCAGAGGCATGCAGGTCTGAGGAGGGACTCTTCCTGCTCTGTGCTGGGGTGAGTTGCAGACAGGGACACAGCTCTCAGACGAGCCAGAATCCTGACTTGAGAGCTTAGAATCCAGGGACTAGCTTCAGAATCTGGTCAAAAAGCTCAACGTACTGAATGGGTTTTTAATTTGGCAAAATAATTTTATTCTTCCTAATTCAATTTAATAGCCACTTTGAACTTTTTTTTCAGCTGTAACTGTCCCTCGTGTTTGTGTATCATTCATTTAATTCCCATTTTTCCATGGAAGGGAAAAAAAGACAGTGTGTGTGTGTGGTGTGTGGTGTGTGTGTGTGTGTGTGTGTGTGTGTGTGTGTGAGAGAGAGAGAGAGAGAGAGAGAGAGAGAGAGAGACTTTATCATCAAAATGTATCACAGCTCCCAAACTGTGTGTGTTTTGGCTGCTGGGTGTAAATCTGTATAGATTTATAAAAGTCATACCAAGCTCGGCAGTGCAATCTCACACACAGTGCAGCCCAGGTGAGTTTTTGAATTTCAAGTGCACCTTGGCGGTGAGTTGCAGAACTTTTCCTGGGGGTGGTGAATTGAAGTTTGCTACCAGACAGATGTGCACCAGTACCTGACCTCCATAATAACCACCTCTGCCTAGCAGTACCCATGCACAACCAATCCCACACATTCTTTCAGTGACTACTCACTGGGCACCTTTGTCAGGTCTTCAGAAATAGTTAACCCTCATGGTAATCAAATGGTGGTTGTTCTGAGGAATAATTGGCCAAGTACAGGTATCATATCCAGAATAAAAGACGCCAAAATAGAGCAGAGAGCAATAAAATTGAAGAAGAACTCTGTCAGCCTCTACAATGATTTAGAGCCTCTGGAGATTGGGGTATATTCATGCTGAGGCTCTACTGTCCTTCAACAGACCCTTTACCATTTCCCTGTCTTTGGCCTGTCTTCCCCAAATCAAAGACTACTAAAACAGAATACCATAGGCTTGATTTTCTCCTTAAGACTTTCAAAGCTGAGGTGACACAAATCTGGATGCAAATGAGACTGGGTGATATTGAGTGCAAGTTTAATGCCAGAGGATTCCATTCAGATTACAGTTACAAAGCTTAGGGTAATAGCACACCCCAGAAACTGGTAGAGAGACCCAGGTTCTACTTTAATCTCTCCTGGCCTCTCCTTCTTCTTCTTAAAGTCTTTTCCAAAAGGAACCCAGATCCTTTGCTCACAACTGATAGGTTTTGAAATATTCCACTTGACTTTTCCTTTTTTTCTTTTTTTTTAAATTAAGTACAGTTGAAAGTTTCTGCTCTATGAAGAGAATGTGGTTCTGTTTGTGGCAAAGCTTTTCATGCATTAGCTCCCTAATCCCAGATCACTTGATCAAGCTGCAAGTCTTTGTTCATGTGATTTTAGCACACAGCAGATTTGGGATGGTAACCCCAAACTCTACAAAACTGTGTATATTTGATCTTTGATTTTTGTTGTGTTTGTGCCTTTTTCCCCCCTTCTTTCCTCCCCTCCTTCCCTGAATAGATCATGCCAGGGCAGAAAAAAAATGTCTAGGGAAGGGCTCGGCTTAGGTCTGTCAAGCCTAAAAACCTTTAATCCTCCCCTTCCCTGTAATGAGTTTGAGATGCCGACAATTTGGTTTCCCCCAAGCCTTTCTGGGTAAGAGCCAATCAATGTTTAATTTCCCAAACTGGCTTTGCAAGAAGATTTATTTCCTTGTGTTTGTCTTGCACACAATATTTGTTCTAAACTTTGCACAAAACAAGGAGCAAAGGTGTTTTTAATTTTTTTAAGAACTAGGTTTTTGCAAACAGAAATGTATAAGAGAGCTCCGGGTGTGTATCAGACATCTCCATGGCTTTCAGCAATCCCCCAAAGAAGAAAATGCCTCTGTGGGGCATTACCTGCTCAACTGATTCTCCCAAGCCACTGTCCTGTCACCTACAAATCACCTTTGCTTGGTGACATCTTCCCTCAGGCAGAAAAGTCCCACTCCATCTAATCCTGTCCTGGGGCATGTTTCTCTTGTGTGCCCATGTCTGCTTCTATCTGCACATGTCTAGAATATCTACGGGGTAAACCCTGGCTTCTTCAGTGCAAAGCCTTGTGGCTCAAACACTCTCCAACTAAATCTTCTCCCTTCCCCAAACTCCAAGGCCAGCATTCTCTTTATTTTCTGCTACATTTATAGTCTTCATCCTGCACTTCCTGTCTGTTCTTAATTACCTGGGCTCAGAATCTGCCCTGCAGTGTCCATCGGAGAATTTGGCATGACACCCAGGAACTGATAAGTTAATTGGTAAGCTCACACATTCTTGAATTTTTTAAGTCATTTTGTTGGTCCATGAAAGATGTACATTCTCATGATATGAAAAACACTTGTGCAACACAGAAGTGCAGAAAAAAATGTTACCAAAATGCTGTCATTTGAAAAAAATGGCATTTCATGGTTGATTAATATTGTATCAGTCCTTCCTAGTCCTGGTACATATACATGGATAAAAAGCTGGGTAGTTAAAGAATGGGTGGAAGTATTTCTGAAAATATTCTCAAAATATGCATATTTTGAGAGCTTCACTTTTGAGCATTTCACAATTATTTTCTTTGTATACAGTCTGTGGGAAACTGGTTCCAGTGTTCCCAAATTCATGGATTCCCACTTCCTTTATAGAAATGGCAGAGTATTAGCATGGAATCTACACACATCCTCTCCTCTGCGTTAAACCATTTCTAGAATACTTATTATACCTAACACAATGTAAATTCTATGTGAAGAGTTGTTGTACTGCACTGTTGAGGAGGCAATAAGAAAAATAGTTTCTGAAAAAGACTTTTTCTGAATATTTTTGATCTGGGGTAGGTAGAATCCATAGATAACAAGCTGACAGATACAAGAGGGATGGCTTATAAAAGAAGAAAAAGTGAATGTCAAATTGAAGTCCTTATTGAACTAAAGCTAAGTATGTTTTTACAGGTCAGGGTGAACAATATCTAAGTTTGATTACAAAGAGTGGAAGCAGCAATAAAAAATGGAGAATCACTGCTATTCTATTCTCCAATCCTTTTTTTTTAAGTCAGTAAGTATAACTTTTATATGTTATTGATTCTTTGCCATGAACCAAAATAAAATACATAAATATAGTAAATATATAACATATGGATGGTATAAATATATTTCCTTTACTTCCTGTTCTTGCCCTGGGGATTTTCAGTTCCATTATTGTTTTTATATTACCAAGGTTTATGTATTGCTATGTTTCATTATGCAATCACTAATCCCATTCTGGCTTATGCCTAGCTCAGTATCTTAATGGACTTAATTCTCAGTACCAGCCCTTGTCATTGCCTTTTCTGTCTTGCTAAATACTTTTATTTTGATCTCTCATATTTTTCTTTGGGTAGGACTCATTTATCATGATCTTGGGTTTTGGAAAATTTTGTGAAGGATATTGGGAAATATCACTAGCATGGACAAGACTATTTTATTGAAGGAGGAATTATAGGTTAGATCATCTAGGAAGTAGAATGTGTTGGAGGCAGAGGGGAAGAGGAGGAGGTACCTGAGAAGCTAGAGCAGTCAAGACACATTTGGGATTCTGTGAAGTTGAAAGCTAGGCAAGGCTGCATTCTGCAGATACCATCACTGCCCAAATACATGGCCATCTTGTATTTGAATTTCTTGATAAAGAAGTTATAAAAATATGGGGAGGAGGGAAAGAGAGGTTATAAGGAAGCGGAATAACTGCCGTACAGGTTGGGTTAGAGGTATTCCTTAACGATTCACAAAGAATCATAACAAGTTGATGAATTATGTGGTGTGATTGGTCGACTGAGCTCTTTCTTGACGGAGTTGGACCATGTCAATGGTCCAACTGTAAATGAGGAACTATGAGTGTAGACTGAGAGATGGAAGAGACTGATAAGCTTAGTTTGACACACTGATAGTTGTGATAGTTCCCCAATTACACCAAAGGAACCAGTACCCAATCTTGATGGTCCAAAGAAGGATGTTATGCACCAAAGGAATTAGGAAACTTGGACTTCCTGTCATAAATCCTTTCCCTCAAGACATGAGGATCACTGCTTTCCAGTGTTCTGACCTTGGCTTTTGTTGTGGAGAAATTTGAGGCTAGTTTGATTGTTCTCTTCATTGTGGGCAATTAGCTGTTGTTTTCTGTGTTGATAGAGTTTTCAATTCTTCTCCTTGATGTATCTTGGCACATTTTAATCTCTATCAATTTCTTCTCTGGGATCTAGTGCTCCAGGGACATTCAGATTTTTACATTAAATTAAAACTTTCATAAAATAAAAGTTTCTTGTGTTGTAACATTAGATATTTTCCTGAAGCCACTGTTTTCTGATGTCTTGATGAACAAATCTCAGGATCCACATACTGAACTTCCTTCCCTATGTAGGTGGCAACTACTTTGTAATTATTTTCATTTTCTTTCCACATGAGGGATGGCAATTTTCCCAAGAGCATCAGCCATACACTCTGCATCTACTTTTCTCAGGGCTTGGGTGCTATCCCTGGGTTTTTTGCTCAAGGCTAGTGCTCTACCACTTTGTGCCACAAGTCCACTTCCAGTTTTCTGGTGGTTTATTGGAGACAAGAGTCTCATGGACTTTCCTGCCTGGGCTGGCTTTGAAACGAGATCCTAAGATCTTGAGTAGCTAGGATTACAGGTGTGAGCCACTGGTGCCTGGTAACATCTACTTATTTCTCTATTTTCTGAGTGTTTTTAATGTCTATTTTCTCTCTGTCAGTTTTATTTTCCTCTTTTATTATTTTTTTGAACTCTGCTATCTCAGATCCTCCTGTTAACTTTGTATCTTTCCTTTTCTTTCCCTTCATTTCTCTTTCTCCCCTCCTCTCCCCTCCTATCAATTTTCTTTCCCTTCCTTCTTCTTTCCTCCACTCCCATCTCCTATCATCCCTCATGTTTTCTTTTCTTCTCTTCTCTACTCTCTTTTCCCTTCCCCTCTTCTCTTACCATTCCCTCTTCCCTCCCCTCTCTTTCACTCCCCCCTCCTCTCCTCTTCTATCCTCTATCTCCTCTCTTCTTTCTCTTACTTCTCTTTCTTGAAGCAGGGTCTCCCTATAGAATCTATGGGCCCTTCAAGTTGTGATTTTTCTGCCTACCCCTAAGTGTGAGGATTGCAAGTATGAGCCACCTCAGTCAGCATCTACCACCTATTTTTAAATCTACTGTGAATCTTTCTTAAGCTGTTTTCCAAAGGCTTCACTCGTCTTTGATTTCTAGCCTTCTGCTGATTATATATCCTTCTGACGGAAATTATCCCCATCCCCTCTTTTCCCTTTTCACAATTATTGAAAAGTCTGGTACTTTTTTCCCCCTGGCATTTGCTTTTATTCAGGCAAGTACTTATATTCAGACAGTCCTTTGGGGCGAGCACTTCCTGTTTAAAGAACAACACAGAAAGGTTGGTCTTCTAGCCTCTGTAGAGTTAGATTGAGGCTGGTGAGGGTGCTGATTTGTGTTGTGGCATCCCTCCCTCCATCAGCTTCTGGCAATCCTGTGACTGTTTGGCCTCCCACAAAACCTCAGAATATGCCACTGCCTGTGCTCTGCTGTGCGAATCGCATGTTTTTGTATTCAACACCTTGCTCAATCTCCATCAATCTCTCCTGGCTACAGCCAGAACCTCAGGAAATGGAGAAAGGAAATCCATAGGGTTATTCTTATTTCATCTCCACCAAAACTTGCCATTTTGTACCCTAAAACTAGTCATGCAGAAACACTACTTTTCTGCTTTCCATATTTCCCTTTCCATTTGCTGTCCTGCATCATATCCAATTCCAAGTGGAAGAATCACTCAAAGACCCTTTTCGGACTCTCAGAGCAGTTTCTGGAATGTTTTCACAGAATTCTGTAATCTATCTGAGATCTGGGCAGCGGGGTGGGGGGAACTAGTCTGTGTTGGGCTTTTCCATCTTTCAAATTTGATTGTATTTGAACCAATAAAAGGTGTAGCCATGCCCATGTTGCATGGAAGCATTGCTCTCCTATTTGTGTTCAGCCTGTGTGTGCCTTTATGCTTGCTTCTTGGAGACAGAAGCTTTGAGCACCGGTTCCTCTGGTTATGGTAGCTATATTGGGACAAAATATCTTCATGATCATTTTTGGAGTTCCCAAGGGAAAATGAAATGTGCAATGGTGATGATGAATTGCCTGATGTTTCTTCTTATGCACAAGAGATTTTCAGGAAGAAAAGAAATGTGTTGGGCCAAAGTACTATAGAGAGAGTGAGCTTATCGAGCCAGAATTTAGCAAATAGCCCATCAATCAGGGTAATTCTGTGGAATTCCTATGTTGCTTAACTGAATATACTATATTAAAAAAATCTTTAAAATTCCAGAGATTGTAATAAGTAGAAACAGAAGAAAAATTGTGGCTCATTTTTTCCCCACAATATTTTTTGGTCATTACTAACTCCAAGATTTGGGTGACATTTTTTTAACCTTCCTGTTTGTTTCTTTTCTTTTTTAGTTTTTGTTGTGATTACTATTACTGTTTGGAGAGAGGGTCATGCTGTACTGCCTAGGGTGGTCTTGAACTCACAAACCTTTTGCCTCACCCTCTCAGGTTCTGTGAGTAAAGGTATAAACCATCATTTAAAACTTTAAAAGAGTCAGATATCTACCTGTGGAATGGAACTTTGTGCTGGCAAAATTGGAATGCACATAAGAAAGCTCCTTGTGTACATTTGGTCATTTGCTTGGATGAGAGATTCCCCACAGCACCCAGAGAAAGGAAAGGGGTCACTGGTGATTACCTTAAACAAGCCGTTGTCTTCCCCACTTACTATGAGATGCTCATTCTCATCGACTCTTGATTTCTCCATAAACATCGAGATAATGGCACTATATAAGATTATTGAGAAGACTTGAAAACTGGATACAAACAGAGTCTTTGGGAGCAAATATGGTGGTGTGGTTGTAAGTCAGTTGATGACAGGCATTCTTTACTTTCTTCTACTGTTTTATTTTGAAGGGTTCAAAAAAAAAAAAGCAAAACTCTAGAGGGCCAAGAACTCAGAATCTCTGTATCGCTCTTACCCTGACTCCTCTCAGCCCAATGGTCAGTTTTCTGAATACTGTCTTCAATGATCAATGCTGTTACCACCACTAAACACACACACACACACACACACACACACACACACACACACACACACAATACCATGGCTGCAAACCAGATTCTGCCCTTGACAAAGATGTGACTTGCCCTGCCTTGATGTGTGTGGGTCTCTGGTCTCTTCTTCATCTGGTTTGCTTATCTGGGGTGGCTGTCTGCTTTCCTGAGGATGTGTGGCACTCTTGTATATATGGCTTGCCCTGGAGTCCTCTGCTTGCCGTCATCTTATTTTACTCCAACTCATCCTTGCTGTCATCCAAACCCTACTGGCGTGAGCCACAAAAGGACTCAGCAAGCGCATCCCTGGGAATATTCTTGAACCCAAGAGGTCAAGAGCTTGATAAAAGCAATGGAGGGACATCTGTAATTCCCAGATGTGTTCTTACACACCTCACTTAGAAGGGCCTTCACATCCTTGGCACACATGGTCCTGCTTGTCAGCACCACACGCAGGTGAGAGATGGCCTTCCTGTCCCTCAGAAACCCTGATGTGCTAGAGAACAAACTTGGAACTTTTGTTTCTTTGGAACCTGCGCCCTGAACCCCATGCTTCGTAGGTGCTAGTGCTTCGTGGGTACAACCCACGTGAAGTACTCACAGTCATCCGGGCTTTGCCTGTGGTGGCATTCACCCCGAGAGTATCCTCAGTTTTCTGAAAACTGTGCAGCTCCTGCGTATTTTTGAGATGATGTAAGTTGGGCAGAGGAGAGGCCATTATCCAAAGGGAAGAGCCTTCATTAAGAGCAGGAACAGTTCCTGTCCAGTTGGCGAATTCTCAGAAAGCAAAGAGCAGTTACAGTAAGGAAGCCGGCTGTCTGGGCCAGCAGCTCTATCAATGAATAATTTCCTGAAAGGAAGAGAATCTATGGAGACCGCGCACTACATTTGATCTTGGGGCGTGCTTGCAGTGCACTGGACTATCTTTGATTCAAAGGAAGTAAGATAATTGTTTCCCAAACAGACTCTGGCTGGAGAGCGCGTTCCTGCGGCTCTGGCGGTCCGCAAAGCAGCAGCCTCAGGTCTGCCCCAGACGATTATCCTGTTTTGCTAGGGAACAAATTGCTCTTTTGGGGTAATTCTGAGTCAGTTTGCCAAGTTCACAGGCATCCTCGGGGAGTCTCTAGAGGGGGAAGCACTCTTCAAATCCCCTCTCCAGCCCTTCCAAAGGAAAGCAGGCCATTTTTTAAAGAACCCTGAAGAAAGCAGCTCATTCTGAGCGATCCATCCCACCTTCCCCAGGCCTCGGGGGCCACGCACTCACTCCTAGAGCTTGCCTGGTGCGAAGGAACCAATTTCCCGTGCAAGTAATTATGCATGCAATTAAGTAATTAGGGATGGAAAGAAAGAGGAGGATGCCAGAGAAGAAGTGGTGAACTTTTAACTTCCAAAGGACAGCCTGTAGCGTGTCGAAGCTGAACCCCACTTGGATTCTATTCCCACGAATGCCTGAATAAAATCAGGAGCTTGGAAAGAGTAAAATGTCAGTCTGGTATAATGTCGTAGCAACGAATATATACCTCAAAGCCCACACTGCTTCTGTGCAAAGCCTGAGTCTGTCATTTCCTAGCTCTGTGACCTTGAACAGGTTCCTCAATGTTTCTGTTTCTCTGTCTACAAGCTGAGCCCAAACTTACAGCCTCTATATCCTATGGCTGTTAAGCAAGGTCTCAGTGACTGTACGTGTGTGTTTATATGGCTGTATCTGTTTACATGGGTGTATGTGTTCAGATGATTGTATATGTTTATATGTGTCTACGTGTTTAGATCAGTGTATGTATTTCTCTTTGTCTATTCTCTGGCTATGTGGACTTAGGAAAGCGCTAGGCACTACATAATATTTAACTGATGGTATTTTTATTGGGAATCTAAGGTATTTCTTCTTGCTGATGACTCTTCTCTTCTGATACTCTTAGGGTAGCTTTTGAAAATCAATGAACCAGAAACCTGTAAAGAAATATAACATAAGGCTAGGCTTAGTGACACAGACCTCTGGCTTCAGCTTCTTCAAAGGTTTGAAAATTGTGATCTAAGAAGCTAGCCAGGGCAAAGTTAGCAAGAAAGCCTATCTCAAAACAAAACAAACAGAAGTAAATGGTCTTGGGTGTTGATTCAAGTGGTAGAGCACTTGCCAGGCAAGATGGAAACCCTGGGTTCAGTCCCCGGATATACGTATTTATCGGGTGCTTTGTTGAGGAATACCACTGAAGACTTGCCTTCTGCTTGTGGCAGAGAAAGGGTCAAAGCCCCAGCACCCCAGAACTCTCTGGAGGACCCGTGTTGTTTACAGTATATGTTTAAAATAATATTCCTGCTTAGTTGGGCTTCCCCTTGGGACTGTGCAATTTCAACAGTAACAGCAGATTAATTAAAGCCAGTCTCTCCAGTGAAATAGGGGATCCAGGATGGAGCAGAGGGGTACACCTGGCACTGCCCTGCTCTGCATGGGAAGGGAACAGGCCCGCTAGAAGTAATTAGTGTGGCCCGAGGGCAGCCTGACACTTGTGCCTCATTTGTATAAGTTTGATTAATACTTTAATTTCAATGCAAGAGAAGTGAGAATTGAATGAGCAAGACGGAGCCTCGCCATCAATAAAGAATGAGTCTCCACTCGGGGCACTACGGGCCAGGCTGCCTATGCTTTGTGCCTTGATAATGGCCTCAGGGCATCTGCAGTGGCCAACTGGTTTCATCAGCACACCTAGCAACCCCAGGGAGACAGCTGGAGACTCCGTGGCTGTAGCAGGGACAGGAGGCAGGCTCGTGCATGCTCTAGGCAGCGTCTCCAACCATCCCTCTGTTTTTGTCTGCTGAAAGAGCGAATCCCCCCTTCCTTTGCAACAGACAATTCCCTGTGCACCATCATGGATGTCTAACCTGCCTCCTACCAGCTGTCCTCTTTTGGCTCAAGGGATGACCTAGGAAACCAAATGTGTGACTGCTTCACTCTCTTAATTTAAATTCTCTGAGAACCTACTTCATAAGCCCTGTGATCCTCTGCAGAACATGTTGGCAAAGCCTGAAGGAAACCTGAAATCCTTTGCCCCCCCCCCGGCAAATGATAAAGGACCAGGGTTTTCTATCACTTTGGAGCAACATCCACTGTTCTCAGTATGACTTCAAGCACACAGGAGACCAGATCTCTTCTTCCCCAGTTCTCTGACTCATTGAGCCTGTGGATGTTTGGGGGAGGCTGCACCATCATCTGCTCTCAAAGCCTTTTCTTAAGACCCATTGTGGTCCCTCTGCTGAGACCCATTTCAAGCATTAGAAACCCTCCTGATTCCCAGTTCAAGCATGATCTGCCAGAGCCTCTCCTGACACAAGTGCCCTCTGAGGGTAGATGGCTTGCGGCACCAAACAGTGAGCTTCCTGAAGGGAGGGGCCTCGTCTCACCTTAGATATTAAATCTAGTCGAGATGGGGGTGTGGCAGGGAGCTGAACCAGACTGAATAAGTAGCCACATGATTTTAAGCAGGTGATTAGTCCATAGTTCTGGGTTTGGAAATGGTTAGAACCAAATAAAACCATGTGTGACCAGAAGAGGAAAACCCTCTAGAGTTGTACTAGATAATAAAAGTACCAGTAGCCACCTGTAGCCAGTTAAATTTAGATAACTTAAAGTGAAATACAATCAAACATTCAGTCCCTCCGGCACAGGAGCTGCTTTATGGGGATTCGGTGTTCATTACTCTGCCCTGTGCCTAATGTGTGTTGTAAAGCCAGCATATGTCCGTGTACGCGACGTAGCAGGGGATATTTCCACCACAGAATTGTTATTGGCCAGCCTAGCACTGAGAAGTCACTTACGCTGTTGCATCACTGACAGCCTGAGTAAAAAAAAAAATCTGTAAATCCCAGAGCTGTTCTCTTTCTTTCCAGAAAATGCTAAGTCCTCCTTCCAAGTCATTGGCTTCCCATCCCTCAGTGTATTTTCCCTTTACTTGTGTCAGTGGAGAGGGTGGACATAGGGGATCTTATCCTCCCCTTTGGAGTCAAACACTGTCCCACGCTAGACTGGGAGGGGCATTAGGTGGAAGAGGAGGATTCCAGGGATCCCATCCAGCACATCTATAGGTGGCTGCAAATCTTGTAGCCTTAAAACTTGGGGTTTGGGGGCTGGGAAGGTGGTAGAGTGCTTGCCTTGCATGCATGAGGCCTTGGGTTCGATTCCTCAGCACCACATAAGCAGAAAAAGCCAGAAGTGGCGCTGTGGCTCAAGTGGTAGAGCGCTTGAGCTGAAGAGCTGAGGGACAGTGCCCAGATCCAGAGTTCAGGCCCCACAACCAACCAAAAACAAAAACAAAAAAAATCTTGAGGTTTGTAGATGTCTCAGGGGCAGAAAACTCCTTCTTCTTGAAAGAAGAGTTGATAAACTTTGAAAAAGGACTGAAGTTGGGTTTTGTCAAACCCAACAAGTGTTGACTGAGCACTGAAGAGTGGCGTGCAGTACCTCAGCACTTGTCTCATTTGTCACAGGGATAGGCAAGCATCTCTGATAGAAAAAAAAGAGTCCTGGGGCTGCAGGTCAGTTTCCATTTGAAAGCTTGTAAATAAAGGAACGTGGAAAGTAGCAGCAGGCCTGTTTGTGGCATGGATAGAATCAGTCCTGTCGAGGTCATTTTGGGGAATCCACAACCTGGTATCAGACTCATTCACAGTCACCGCTCAAGCCCTTTCTAGGTGATGTAAGACAAGGCCTCTCAATTCCAAACCTGGAGGAGGAAATGAGCCAGATATTTAGAATTGGCCCCAAAGCATCCCAATACTTGCTGCTGCGTCTCTACACTACTTAGGTGCTGAGCCAAGCAGGGATGGGAAACTAACCGCCCACAGCCCTGTGGTTTGCCTGCGTGACATGCCGAAACACCTCCTCCCAGGCATCAGCTCCGTCTCCTTCACCATCTTGTCACCTCCTCCAGGTGGGCAAGGTGGGAAGGGTTGGTGTGGTTGCCTCACAGATGCAGGAGCTGGGCCGGCCAACCTCGCCCAAGGAAGGTGGCCAAGTTGAGTCCCAACAGAAAGCCTTTAGCTGGTTTCAACAAGATAGCACCACCATGGCTTCTGGGGTAGTGGGGAAAAGGAGGAAACCAATCAGAATTGCCCTTGAAAAACCTGGGCCATTTACCTTTGCCAACATACAGAAGTGGACAGCATGGAGGTGTTGCAAGAAACTGAAGCTAAAACCAGAAGCTTTCGTTCTCTTTTCCATGTGAAGTGAGGGTTTGGTCAAACTCATGGTGTGGCAGACTCTGAGCTCCCTTAGAGGGACACGGAGTCCCAGCCCTCTCTGTAGGCTTGCTGACCACAGAAGGGTAGAACTGAGGCACTCAGCAAACAGCAATGCACGGAAGTCCTTTCCCTTCCATTTCTGAGAGGTGGCCTGAAAGAAGCAGGTGGATAAACGAGCTCCTGGATTCTCAGCTCGAAAATAAGTACAAAGCCACTCAACGGATGCTTCTAAGACATACAAGACCAGTTTCCCCAGACTGCTCTGGTTGGCAGACCCTGCAGGGAGGAGGAAGGTACACTGGCTGGCATTGTCAGAACCTGCCTGTGCCAAGGCCCAGGGACTGAGCCCTGGCTCTGGAACCTGAGCTCTGTGCCTCCCCGGGACCCTGCTCTGTTCCCGAGGGGCTGCCTGGCCCAGGCAACCGTCTTGGGCTTGCATTGCCCATCTGCGTGTTGCTGCGGTTCCTTCAGTCTTGGGTTATGGCCTGGCTCCTTTGGGAGGAGAGAGGCAGCGGCAGGGTAGGGGTGGGAGTAATTTCCTTTCATTATGTGGTGATTCTGAGCTTTGCACAACTCAGTGTGAACTCACTCTTCCAGCCAGCAGCCCGGCGCGCTTGCCTATCTCTGCAGGTTTCCAGAGGCTGGTGATTCATCTCAAAGCTGCAGAGAGGGTGAAGGGCTCAAAGGCCTCCAGACAGGGCAAGGCCCACAGTGAGCCATGCCTGGCCTCTCCTGCGAAGAGATCAACAAGAGTAGCTTTTGGGACAGTCTCCCCTGGAATGAGCACCTGACTCCTACCTCTTAGCTCTTTCATCCTCTAGAAAGGGGGAGGGGACTGCTGAACCTTGGGGGCCCTGCAGTCTAGCCCCTGTCTCCCTTTAGCCCTGCGTAGGCCAGAACCCCCCCACCACCAAAGTTCAGGCAACCCAACTCTAAATCAAGGGGAAACCAGATTCTTCAACTTGACTGTGGCTTGAGTCTATATTGGGAGACTACAAACCGAGCAATGCAAATCTAGAGCAAGTGTGGCATGTGTTCCTGTGCCATTCCTGTGGCCCTCACAGTGGCTTTGGGAGGAGCCCACGTGTGCCACCCTATGGGAACAATCTGCAAGTCCTCCTCTGAAATGTCTGTGTATTCCTAGTTTTATTTTTTCATTGTTCATAGTCATATCTCTTTCCTGCCAATAACAATAATAATAACAATGATTAATGTGCCTTGGGTTCTTGCAATGAGTCAAGCCCTGTCTAAACACCTTACTAGCCATCTTACTTAATCCTCCACGAATCCAAGAGTCGGAGGCGATGGCTGTTGGCCATCTACAAATGAGGTGACTGCGGTTCAGACTGCTCAAAGCCCGCATTCTCGGTAAATACAAAGCCCAGTACTGTGGGAATTAAAAGTCTACACGCTGCCACTGTGTCCTCCAGCCATTCTGCTCCCCAGAGCTGGAGGCTCTGGGAGCAAGCCTGGAATCGGAAAAACACTTCCTGGGGCTCAGTTGAGCACTCGGCCCGGCGGTCCAAGCTCACAGGCACATTGTTCCAGGCCTCCCCTCTGTGCAACCTCAAACTCCCTACTGGAATGCAAGAGCCTCACCATCGTTCAGGCCAGGGAGAGCTCTGAGCTCTGTGTCTAGGGGTGTCCGGAGTCTCATGAGCTGCTCCTGGGACTTGTTCCAGGTGAGGGATGAGAAACTCCTCCAGGGCTGAGAAGCGTAAACCCTGAGTTCTTGAGACTCCACAGCCTCTGGGGAGGAGAATTTGTCTTGGATCCGGAACATGATGCCATACAGCAGCAAAAAGTCCGAACGCCACATCTGGACCCCTGCGTGGCCACCATGTTTAACAGGAAGAATAATGTGTGTGTCTGAGAGTATTATTGAAGCAAGAGTTAACTGTTACTGCCCATGTCATGGCATATTCCAGAAGATTCACAGTATTCCCTTAACAGGGCAGAGCAAATGGTTTATCTCCATACAGAAACATGCATGAAATACACCCCTGGTACTCAGAGTCACTTTCTTACATTCTGAGAAGCTGTAGCCCGTTTTCTTCCACAGTGGTAGAGAGGAGGCACAGACTGGAGACAGAGCATGGAATCAGCCTCCCCCGTCCACGTGGGCGTTAGTAGGAGGGCCCTGCAGAGGCCACGCACACAGCCAAGGGAGGCTGGCCTGCCCTCAAAGGTGATCTCTTCTCCTCTCTAACCTGAGCCTCTTACAACATCACTCAAATCTGCCTAAGTTATTGGTAAAACAAATTACCTTTAAAAATTCTTGACTATTCATGAGGATTTAAAAGAATAATGCATCTGAAAAGCCTCTTCCGCCCTTATTCCCTTTTCTCGTTTCCTTCTGCAAGTCAGGCTGTGGTGCTGGAAGAGGGTCCAGTCCCCGATCCAGCCTTCAGGGGAGGGGCAAAGTGCAGACCTATGCAAACTCCACGCTAGCCAGAAGAAGCCGTTTCTGCCAGAAGGCAGGCCTGGGCACCAGACCCAGAGCCCGGATGTCAGAGACTGAAGTAGCTCAAGCCAGGGGCCCTGGGGAACACCCTCCCTGTCTGGCTGTGGTCTATTTGCTAGGCTATTCATTGTTGTGCTTGTGTTTCTGGTTTTATCTCTAACTGGGCAGCCTGGACCCCTTCCCTGAGGGAGAAGGAAGCGTCCCTACATTGGAAGCTTTTAGATTTCACATGTGGCAGCAATCCAAGAGGCTGCTACTTTGCCACTTGCTATTTTTGTGCCGGTGGTCCATAGAAGGCAGGCAAGTGACTGTACGCAGTGTCTTAGCAGGGTCAGCACATGGATTCAGAAGCCACTGGGTAACAATACCACATTTTGGGGCTGGGGGTAGTGGCTCATATCTGTAATCTCTACTACTTAAGAAGTGAAGACTAGAGTACGTGATCTCCAGGCCAATCCAAGCAAACTATCGTGAGATTCGATCTCACAAACAAATTGAGGAGATGGTGTATGTCTGTAATCCTAGTTATTTAGGAGACAGAGTAAGATGGTTGAGGTCTTAAGCTGGCCTGGGAAAAAGCCTGAGACCCTATCTGAACATGCAAACTAAGAAAAAGTAAGAGAGAGAGAGAGAGAGAGAAGACCATTTTTAGTCACTTTTCTACTTAACAAGGAATCCACGGCTGTACTTCTGTTCTTTTCTGGAAATAGACACATCCTAAGCTCTGATCCATGATAGAAATTGCTAGAGTTCATTCATTCATTTACTCATCTGTTCAGCTTTTGATGGACACCTTCCCTCTCTATGAGTCTGTTGCATTAATTCAAACAATTCCACAAAAACTGGGGAGTGCCAGGGAATGGACAAATAAAGACTCTCTAATATTTAAGTTAAAATCTAAGATCTGGGGCTGGGAAGGTGGCTCAGTGGTGGAGCGCTTGCCTTGCATGCATGAGGCCCTGGGTTCCATTCCTCAGCACCACATAAGCAAAAAGGAAAAAGCCGGAAGTGGCGCTGTGGCTCAAGTGGTAGAACGCTAGCCTTGAGCTGAAGAGCTGAGGGACAGCAGCCAGGCCCAGAGTTCAGGCACCACGACTGGACCCCCCCAAAAAAATCTAAGATCTACTATGAGTAGAATAACAAAGGAGAGAAGGCAGGTTTACACGGAGGGGTAAGAGATGTGGGGGCTTGAAGGAAAAAAAACATTTGAATACATATCTTAGGGTTCATTTCCCTAACATCAACTTATCTGACCTTTTCTGCTTGACTCAGACATATACTAGTATGTTTCTTTGGGCCTGGCTTACTTCACTTCATATAATTTTTCCAAGTCTTTCCATTTCCTAACAAATGGGGCAATGTCATTCTTTCTGATGGAGGCATAGAATTCCATTGTATATATGTACTACATTTCCTTGATCCATTCATCTACTGAGGGGCATCTGGGTTGGTTCCATATCTTAGCTATAGTAAATAATGCTTCAATAAACATAATCGTGCTGGTAGCTTTAGTGTGGTCTTGTTTGTGATCATTTGGGTAAATGCCCAAAAGTGGGATTGCTGGGTCATAGGGGAGCTCTATGTGGAGTCTTTTGAGGAACCTCCATACTGCTTTCCAAATGTTTTTTTTTCTTTCATGCGATTGTTTCTAACACACTTATAAGATTATTTCTTTGTTGCTTTGTATGTTCCTCCCCCACAGTATAACCCCTGCTTTCACTGTATTTGATGTCGGTATAATTTGTGGAGGGGAAGGGAAAAAACAAATAGTTTAAATAGGATACAGGTGGACCCATTGAACAATGAGATGTGCAAGTCATTATGTCGAAAACGAACTTTACAACTTTGGTGAGGGGGGAAGGGGGAGGAGAATTAGGTGGGGGGTAGGAGGAGGATGGGAAGGGTGGGAAGGGGAAATAAAGGAGGAGGCAACAATGCTTGATAAGAAATGTACTCATTATCTTTCCCATATAATTGTAACCCCTCTGTGCAGTATTTTCACAATAAAAAAATATATATTTTAAAAAGTGGTAGTTGTAGAGGTGGGAGGGAAGGGATGGTAGGGGAAAAACAAAGGAGGAGGCAAGAATGCTTGATTAAAAAAATGTACTCATTACCTTGCTCATGTAACTGTAACCCCTCTGGACAGTATTTTCACAATAAAAAAACTTATTTAAAAAAAGAGATGTGGGGGCTTGAGGTGACACCCCTGAAGGGCCCCTAGACCCATAAAATTCCAATATGGCCACAGAGCAGCATTAGAGGGAGAATAGAACCCCCATGAGCCCAGAAGACTGAAGGTCAAGAGAGGTGATCTCACTCGCCCGCTCAGCAGTGACTCCGGTTTAGTACTGGCACTGCTATTCTGAGTACAGGAAATGTCGAGTCAAAAGTTTCAGCAGATATTTTTATTTTTCTTTCACACTGGAATCTGGGAGCTTGAACTGCCAGGACGTCAGTCAAGAGGGAGTTGGACACCCAAAATGACACATAGACTTGCTAATGTTTGTCTCACACGTAGCTCTGACTCTCCCGGCTATCCAGATTTTCCTTATCTCTGGCTGAGTCAGGAGCTGAAATACCACGGCTGCTGCAGAAGAGGGCACCTAGAGCAAGTGAGGACGCCGGAGCCTGCTAGGGAAGTACTCTCAACCTTTCCTTCACCTTGCATGGCAGGTGGGCCTCTATTGCGTGTACGGAGAAGACAGATGTGACCATGATCATCTCCCAGAGAGGTGTCTGGGTGTCATGCAATGTGGTCCAGGAGCAGAGGGAGGTGGGCAGCTGGTTCATTTCCTTCGGCTGCATCCCACACTCTTCCTCTGTAGGCAGGAAATCTTGAAAGGATTCCCATGTTAATCCATGGAGAGTCAAGGCAAGCACAGTAGGCCATGGCAAAGCCCGGGATCGTGAGCACTGTAGGGAGAGAACTTGATAAGTGTTTGGAAGCCCTCAAGGAGTCATCTGATAGATCCACACCAGCTGACCGGATCTTCTCTCATCTAGCTATCACTGAGGCGGGAAGAGGGTGCAAGCCAGGGCTCCGCAGGCCTTCCCTTATATAGCCCGTATCCTGCAGAGTGAGAGGTGAGGCTCGGTTTAACTCCCTTGCACCAGACCTTCATGGCGCTGTCATTCTAGCCTTTGTCCCTCTGTTGCCCATGACCATCACCAAGTTCGCTTCTGTAGAGCCCCAATTCCATGCAGCTCTCCGCCTCACTCATTGGTAAGCTCCTCGAGCCCAGTATTTTCAGTGTGCTGATATGGTGTGGCTTCAAACCCCTCCTTTCTACTTCCATTAGCCAAAGCTGATTTCTCTACACACAGCCAGGTGTATCATGTGCACAGGAAGCAAAATGAGGAGCCAGACTCCTCTGTGATGAATAGCCTGTGAGCCAATCTCACACACCTTTGGCTGCCCCCAAAGGTTGTGTAGTGCTGACTGAACCATGTGCTTCATCTCTGTTTGTTTTTTGGGCCCCATCTCCCTTCCCCCACCACCATCTTCTCTCATTGGAATGGTAGTTTGCCTTACAGTTCCATGCTGTCTTAAGTTGCTGTGCTGCTCCTCATCTGTTCATTCGGCTTTCGATGTGGTTCTGACACTGGTAAGGCAGCTCAAGATCCCCCATGAAAAGCCTCATACCCCACTGTAACCCAGCTGTGACCCCCCATTCTTTCCTTCCCATTGCTATGCACAGCCTTCTATCTTAGCTCCTGACTGCCTCCATGATGACTCTTAGAGCTCTGTCTTTTCTGTGCGCTCACGAGCGTCTGGTGATGATGGGGACAGTGCCTGACACTTCCTTTCAGGGTCTGCTATGGGTAGGGTGTGCCCAAGAAGGCTGGTAGGACCAATGAATAAAATGAAGGAAAGAATGAACAGGTCAATCAGTGGGAACTAGCCAGAGTTGACTGCTAGTTTCAGCTGTGGCTAAAAGTCACCACATCCTTGACCTTTCTTAGTCCTGGCTCTTGGAGAAGCTTCTGTCCGAGATCCCAGCCTGGCTGCCATCTCTACTCCCTCTTCTCTGTTTCAATTGGGCTCAGAGAGGTATCTGGTCAGAGAAAGTCCCACACCTGTATCTTCCACCCAGGTTCTGCTGCTAAAACAGGCTTTGCTTGCCAAGGACTTGCTCTGCCCTCTCTGACTCTCGGCACATGGTTCTTGAGACCCTGTACTGGTCGTTTTGTTCAATGTGGGAGCATTAGAAGCACATTGCTTTGCAGCCAGGCTCAGGACTTTGAATATTCTTGCTTAGATCCAGCTTGGATCACTCCTTAGCTGCACAACATGAGCTATGCTGCATGCTTTATTCAAAGCTCAGTTTCCTGTTCTGTTAAGTAAGTTAGACCATACAACTTGGTCCAGCTTCAGGAATGTCCAGTAGAATGGATTGGAGAACAGAGCAGACATATAGTAGATGCACAGCACTATGGGTCCCTCATCAGTCTGAATGATGACTAGGGTTGAGTTGAGTGGCCTTGGTATATTGGCCCTGACACGGGACCACACGAGATCCTAAACAGAGAATTCAGCCTCAGCTTCTTACCTAAAGGAGAATGAACTAGTAACTGAAAAGTCTTTGGGAATAGAAAATAACTTAAACTGAAAGGACTCCCCTCCCCTTACCCTCCCTCCAGCTGTATCTTAGGACTGTCCTTGCTGCCGACCCCACTGAATCATCCCCCCTCCCCTTCCTCCTGAACAAATGTACCCTTTGGTCTTGGAAGACAGCCTGAGACCAAGGCCAGGTCAGGTTCTGATGCCCCTGATGCTGTTGAAACTTTGAAACACTTTTCAAGAAAAAATAAATAAATATGTGTTAAAACAACAACAACACTGCAAAACTCAGAAAACTCACCTAGAAAACTCGCCTATAATCCTAGCTACTCAAGAGGCAGAGATCTGAGATCTCAGTTCAAAGCTAGCCTGGGCAGGAAAGTCCATCAAGACTCTTATCTCCAGTAAGCTACTCAGAAAAAGTTGGAAATGGCATTGTGGCTCAAGCGATAGAGCACTATCTTTGAGTATAGAGAGACTGAGGGAGAGAGCCTGGACCCCGAGTTCAAGGCCCAAGACTGAGTGGGAAAAGAAAAAAGAAAAGAAAACCCTCACCTAGAGATCTGTAAAATAAAAACATTACTAACTAAAGAATTCATCGAAAGTGGAGAAATGAAAAGTTATAGCACTTTGGGGGAAGTATACATTTGACCTTGAAAAAATTAAGGAGAAAATGTTATCTCGACAGAAGTGAGGATAGCATAGAGTCAAGTAGGAAATAAACCCCAAAGAAAGTATGTGAAGAGAGAATCGCGTAAGTATAATAGCACCCTGAAGCGCACGGCCCAAGGGCGGCGGGTGTGCCGACACCGTGGCCGCGTCTAGGTTTGTCACATTACCTCTACATTTTCAGCTGTCTGATTTTTGTACAGGATGTAAGCTCTGTGTCCTGGTCTTCTTATCTATTAAATCAAAATGAAAAGCTTTATCTCAAAAAAAAAGAGAAAAGAAAAGATTGCTCTCCCATCAAGATCTATCTCACCACCTTTCCATCGGCCACCTGACTTTACTACTTCACTTTTTCTGCCGAATCAAGAACTCTAATTGTTTGGTGGAGCTGGGGGTGGGGGAGGGAGTGGCCAACCATTTCATCTTGAGCTGGGCTGAAGGAGACTTGGTTTCCCTTCCCAGGTTTTCTTCCCAAAGAAAAGCTGTTGGTCTGTTGCTGGTGGTCTGTTGCTGGTGGTGCTCTTTTTCTTTTGGGCGGGGGCTGATTAGTTATACAGCAAAGGAAAAGGAACCAACACAGTCCGAATGATCATAGGAACATTCTCCTAGCCTGCTGGTGGAGCTGGTCTTGGCCTGAGAAGGTTAGAGGAGGAGCACCTGCTCTTCTGCGCTCCTGCTCAGAACCAGAGCCAGTGGTGATCACAGAGACACCTGACGGAGG
The DNA here is from genome assembly GCF_000151885.1 of Dipodomys ordii. Lineage (NCBI taxonomy): Eukaryota > Metazoa > Chordata > Mammalia > Rodentia > Heteromyidae > Dipodomys > Dipodomys ordii. The sequence goes on along the minus strand of NW_012267218.1, from coordinate 5,781,420 downwards.
GAAGCTTTGGGGAGAGACCTGTGGAAATGATGGACATTCCAGGAGATGTTTCCCATCCAAGTCACCGCAGGGAAGTCAGAGCTGAGTACAGTGCTGTAATCCGGCCACCTTTCCCAATCAGCCGCTGAATCTGAGGGTTCACTTGTGTAGTGACTCTGCTCTCCTATTTGAATGGGGATTTTCCTGACTTCTTCATGGATTGAAGAGCCCTCCTCATTTGCTCTATAACAGGGTGGTTCATATCATTAACCTCAGTAACAATGACTGAAACCCTTTGCTCCACTTTCCAGATCTTTCCCACCGTTCTTTTGCATGCACAACAATCACTATTGGAACTGTGGCTCAGAAAGGCCATGTGACTCACCCAAAGTCACTCAGCTAGCAAGTGACATGTTTGTCTCAAAACACAGCCCCTTGCTCTTTCGAATATTTCAAGGACATCTGGGTGGCCTGAAAGTTGTGGGTTGACCTTTTATCTATAGGGATGTAAAATAATGGAGCTCCAACGTGGCTCGGCCCACAGAACTGGCTGGGCTCGGGGCTGAGGGTTCGGCCGTGCCTGAGGTTCTGATATGAAGGTGAGGGACGGGGGTTGGACTGTTTGCAGAACATTCTCCACTGGAAGGGGAAGGAGTCTGAACCTTTTGCAGACAAGCTGCTCTCATCTCCCTGAAAAGAACAGCCATCTGTCTTGGCCTGTTGGGGTTTCCCAAAGCTCAGATAGAGACAGAGCTGCCGTACAACCCAGAGGAGAAGAATGTGGCTGAGGGAAACCTTTCCTGGAGCCAGCCGCCTCCATGTGAAGATTGCCACTTGGTTGTTGGCTGGCCCCGCTCCTTGATGGCAGGTTTTCCAGAAGCCTCCAGAGCCTGCCCCGCCCCTTGTCCCTGCAGCCGCCCTGGTGGACACCTCTGAAGGACAAAGCACGCTCTGAGTCTCCCGGCCCACGCCCCACCCCACGCCTTCCTAACAACTCCGTGTTTCCCCGAGTCTTGGGAGAAGAAAACAGCTTGGTTACAGGAGGCATCGGGGGCTGAATGGGGCTTGGAGGTCGCACTGTTGGTTCTCTTACTGAAAGGGGAAAGTTAACATTTGTTCCTCAAAACAAGTCTCCTCTCCATCTGGAATCGGTGGGGGTGCCCTTGGCAGCTCACCCCCGAGGACTGGCTGCTGTTTATAAGATCTTAATCCCGGGGGACGGGCTGGCTGCGGAGCTGGGAGTGGGGCATGAACGATGCCTCTCCAGGGTACCATTTGGAACCCAGCCCAGGTGCCGATGACGGGAAGTCTCCTGCTACCCGGTGGCAGAGGGCGGAGGCTCCTCTGCAGAGTGGGCTGGTGGTTGAGCCCCATGCCCCATGCAGCTCCTCCCCAGCCCTCTTCACTCTGGGGGACACGATCGAGTAGGGGCTGGGCCTCAGACTGAGCCATCCAGGACAAGGTGGCATGGCCAGAAAGCAGGGAAAACAGAGAAGATTCTCTAGCCGTGCAAGAGAATAAATGCCAGGAAGGAGAGCTCATTTCCACCCTCAAAAGCCAGGGATGGCTTTCCTTACTGGCACAGGTGAAGATCTGGGAACAGAGAGGTTGAGTGATTTGCTCAGGTATGCACAGTAATGGACTTCTCGGATACTGGACCTCTGTATAGTCTTCTCACTGATCTCCAATGATACTGAGCCACTCTGCGGTTCTGTGGTGCAGCTTGGGATCTTTCTACCCACAGTGGGATAACAGGGACACACACACACACACACACAGGTGCACAAAGATTTATATACAAACATGCACACACACGCTGACATCACCAACAGCAGTACACAAACCATGTCATAAAAAATCACAACTCACAAAATCATTTGTGTTCATGGCTAAAGACCCTTGGTAGCAATGTTTTTTGCTTTTGCTTTTCTTAGAAGGCCAGAAAGGAGTAAGTCTTTTCTTCGGTTCTGCTTCAATGACCACACAATTTCTGTCACATCGACCTGACTCTCTCTTCATAGCAAGAAAACCCCTAGAGACAACACATACACAAAAGGGCCTGGCTGTGTCCCAAAATATGTTAGTGACCAAAACACAGAGGAGGATGTGGCCCAGAGTGCATGGAAGCCTGACTTAGAGGAATTGTTCCTGCGTTTGGACACGCTAGGAACGACTTCCCAGAGGAGGTGCTCCAGTGAGCAGGAGAAGGTTGGCTTGTGGAACTGGGAGAGAGAGGTTAGATATAACCAAAAGGAACCCAGTGAGTGAAGGCATGGACCAGGAAAGGAGTGAATCTGAAGGTATGCAGGAAGAGGAAATGAATACAAGCAAGACCACCTCCCACCTCCTCAGGGGAAGAGAGCGCACACACCGCACCCTGGTCGCAGAGCTGGGAGGTCCACAGTCTCTCTCACTACATAAGAATTCCAAATCTGCCAGGCGCCAGTGGCTCACGCCTGTAATCCTAGCTACTCAGGAGGCTGAGATCTAAGGATCGTGGTTCAAAGCCAGCCCAGGCAGGAAAGTCTGTGAAACTCTTATCTCCAATAAACCACCAGAGAACCAGAAGTAGCGCTGTGGCTTATGCTGTAGAGCACTCGCTTTGAGCTGAAGAGCTGAGGGGCAGCGCCCAGGCCTAGAGTTCAAGCCCCCATGACTGAAAAAAAAAACAAAAAAAGAATTCCAAATCCTCCACCTGGAAAGAGGGTCAGGATTGGCATCAACTTCAGTACAAAATGGATTTTAATAGGAGAGACCTCTCTATACGGAACCATAGTGAAGGAAGCTAGCCCATCTTGGAGGTTCTGGTTACAGAAGGTGGGCTGTGGATCCACCAGATGGAAACCCATCAAGCAGGAAGCAAGAGAAAAAAAAATACACCTCTTGCTCTGTGTCTTTAGTTCATAACCCAACCTCTCTGAGCTGGAGTTTCATCCTCTAACACTGAATGCATTGTCAGCACCATACAAGGTCATGGTGGAGATACAAGCAATTTGTACGATCCGTGTGAGGGACATACTGCATTTTAGAAAGGCCAAAAGGGCTTGTTCTTGCTCAAGGCCTAGTGGTACAGTGCTGACAGCAGGTGCTGTGGCTCAGTGCTCCTCCTTTTAAGACCAAAGGCCCTCAGCCTCCGACTGTGTGCCGGGGCCGAGGTGGCATGGCGCCTCCTGGCTTCTCTCTGGAGCTCTGAGACGTGCCTGTGTATCAGTCCCTCCTTTCCCAGCGCTCAGGTGCTCTGTGGTAGGCACCTATCCCTGCGCTTCCACTCCTCGTGGGCGCTGTCCTTTCCCAAGGGCATGCCTCCATTTCTCTCCTGTTCTTCCCTGGGCAATCTTCAAAGTCCAACTTCTGCCTCTCTATCACCTCCAACCAAGCCTGAGTACCTCCAGAGCTGCTGGCAGGTTTCTCTACCACAACAACCACAGGTGTTTCTGTGTTTCCGACATACAAGGCACAACAATTGTAGGACTTGGAGGTGGAAGTGTCTAACACAACCAGCACTTCTTGTCTCCTTGTAGGAAGTCTATGGTGCTGGGGCTTACCACATTACCCACTGGGCCCATTTGCTGGGCCCACTGGGGCAGTGTCCTTTAACACAGGTCACCTCAGGCAGCTTACTGTGGGCTCAGAGGACCCATGGACCTGCCAGGATTGAATTACCCCCACCCCTGGGAACCTGTGGGCCCTAACAGCACAGGTCTGAGCTGAGATCCATCCTCCAAATGCACAGACCCCAATGGGGGTGGGACAGTGGTGCTGTCCTCAAACTATGGGCCAGGCTGAGGGCTGGCTTGCAGTGTGTTGCTTTGATTTTGCATACGAGTCATCGCATAGCAGCTCTTTGTACAAAGGAGCAAGGTGTCATTCATTGAATGTGCTACCAGACGGCCCAATGAAGATGCTGTCAAGAATGGGACCTGGACATCAGTGGGAGAGCAAGCAATAGTGGGGGTCCCGAAGCACTGGCTGGAGCTCACTCTGTGATGGTTGTCCTAGGAACATCTGTGACACATGGCTTCAATTCAGACAACCAGCACCGGACCTGAAAGGCAGCTGGGCTAAGGAAACACCTGGCGTGTTCAATCTGTCCAGTTGTGTCTCCACCTCGGCCCTCACGCTGACCTGCTCCATAGTCCACACCAACTTCTCTTCACTTCCTTTGGAGGGAAGAGCAGAGAACTTTTGCTATTTGAGAATGTAGGAGATAATGAAGCTATCATCTACTCTCTAGCTTGCCACTGGGACCTGGTGGGTGGTAAATAAATTTGTTGTTCTGCTGTTTCTCTTAGATTGTGCCTTCATTTTATAAATATGAGAAGTTATTCATTCACCTCATATGGGTATGAAGTTAAAACTAATCATACTGTCAGGACATGGTATTTCCTTGTTTGAAGTTTTAAGGTTTTTAAAAAATGTGTATACTTGTAAAATCAAATCATAACAGAATCATTATTATAAAAATAAACAAGAGCTCCCTCATCTACCCAATCTACCCTTCAGATTCCAGATTTTTGTGAGCTAGACTATTACATCCTTTGCAAGGTGGTGGCTTTGAGTTTTCTGAGTAATAGTTCTATAATACTATACTATATTGATGTTCTCTTTTAAATATTACTTATTTCCCATTGTAGAGTTTGCTGACTTTTTTCTTTTCACACACATGCACACACACACACACACACATTTACTTCATGTGATTTTAATGTAAGTTTCTGGTAAGTTAGGAGTATTTGGATAAGTTAAATATGGAACTCCATACTAAACTGAAACTGGTAGTACCCTATAATTAACATTCTTCATGGTGAAGCTATTTTCCCTGGAGTTAATAGCTATTTATTATTGTTAATTGGTTTCTTTAATTTTTCTATATAGTTATTGCTTATTCATTTTTTAACTTTCAAGTAATTGTGGAAGGATTCACACTATAGCTAAACACTGTTAACTTCCTGTATGTCCCCAATCTGTCCTATTCTTCCCGGATGGGTTGTCTTCCAGGTGGGCTGCTCAGATCTGACCTGGGACCCTCTTTTCAGTGGCAGCTGACTGCTATTTTTATAACCCATGTTCCTTATTGATGTCACCTGTTATTAATTCTTTGTGTTCTTTATGTTTGATATGATGCCCAGTTACATTGGGGAACATATTCTGGAGGCTTCCTACAAAAGGAATCCATAAAAAAAAACAAACATATTTCTGTCACCTTGTGCCTTTGAAAACATATTTGTTTTTCTTCTATCAAACTTTTAGAAACCAAGAGTTCTTTGTGATTCTTTGGAAACCCTTTCATTGCATTTTAATGTTTCTTTGATGTAATATATTCTATCTTTTTTGTTGTTGTTGGTTGTGGGGCTTGAACTCAGGGCCTGGGTGCTGTCCCTAAGCTCTTTCACTCAAGGCCAGCACTCTACCACTTGAGGCACAGCACCATGTCTGGCTTTTACTGAGTACTTTATTGAAGATAAGAGTATCATGCCCTTTCCTTCCCAGGATGGCTTCCAATTATGAGCCTCAGATCTCACCCTTCTGAGTAGCTAAGATTACAGGCATTAGCCACTGGTGCCTGGCTATAGTATATTCTCTTGTTCCTTTGGGGGAGTACTTATAGCTTCTTATCATTGAAGCCTCCATTTCTCTTAATTTGGTAGTTTTGTGGGTGATGTTTTATCTTAGGAACTTTGATGAAATGTCTAGACACACATGGATATGAATGTTTACCTGAAAGTGAGTGACCAAGCATCTAAGTAGAAATGTTGATTTTCAGGTACAAAGATCTCAAATATTACTATCTGCCATCTTTCCTTTTGCTCAGGGGGGGGAAAAAAGGGCAGTTCACATTTTTCACAGGCTTCAGTATGTCACTTCTAGATGATGTGTTGAAGGGCGAATAGAAGTTTTTCAGATGGGTAAAAGGAAGAAAAATGTGTACCAGCAACGGCTGGCTTAGAGAAAAGCTTGGAAGAAGCCAGAGAAGGTCCTGGTTCAATAATGGTAAGAAAGACATGGCATAAAACAGCAGGCTCGGGCATAAGAAAGCTGGGTGGTGGTGGAGCCGGTGAAGCCAGGTTGAGAAGTGAATCTCACTCCAGGAGACAGGGGAGCCATCCAGGGTGTTGGAGAAGGGACATGGTACTGTTGTGGCTGTGTTGTAGGAAGCTCATTTGTCATGGTGGAAGCGAGAGAGTGAATGGGTCTTGTAGGGGAAGTCATTCGCCATGTGTATGTGGAGGGGGTGAAACAGGCAAATCAGCATTTTGGGGGAACATCCAGCCGGTGTGGCCATGAATGTTTCTTCACCATGAAGTAGACGCTTGCATGAATGTTTGGGTGCTACGAATGAATAGTCACTGAAGTTACTTTTCAAGCCTAGATGAAGGCCCTGAGCACGTAGCTGGCTTCCTACTGGCCCATGTAACACCTGTGTCTCCCAACACTTCTTCGGGACAACAGGGTAACACACAGTGCTCACAGCATTTCTCAAAAGTCTAAAATGACAGCCCATGTTTCCTTGGCAATGGTCTCCAGCAGTGAGGTGGAGCCTTACAGTTTCACCCCTCTGGCATGACAGGGTTGTGGAAAAGGAGGGGCAGTGTTTGGATCTCAGCTGGTCCTTACTACTCCCTCTAGGAATTCTCAGCAGCCCAGTGAAAACCAAGCACCTGGGGCACCAGGTTCACAGTGACCATGTTACTTCTTCCTTTCTCCCTTGAAAGTCTGAGAGGGCATCTCCATACTTAAGGGAAGAAGTACAGGTTGGGTACTGGTGCCTCATACTTGTAATCCTAGCTAGTGAGAAGGCAGAGATCAAGAGGATCACTGTTAGAGACCAGCCTGGACCACAAAATCCACAAGATTGATTTCTATAGAAAACGTTGAGTGTCATAGTGTGTGCCTGTCATCCACCTTTATCACAGGAAGTATGAATAGTAGGATCACTGTCCACGTGAAATAGGAGGATCATGATCCAGGCAAAAAGTAAGACACTGTTTCAAAAATAACTAGAGAAAAATGGACTGAAGAGGTGGCTCCAGCAGGAGTGGCCCCGTGTGTCAGTCGAGAAGTCCTGCGTTGAAATATGAATACTGACAAAGGAAAAGCGTATGTCACTTAAAAAATAAGAAAGCTCAAACTCCTTAGCCATGCACACACAGTGTTTCTTCTCTGGCCTTTGCCCTGAGCACCTTTGCCCTGGCTGGCCCAGGACCCAGCAAGCCTTCTGTCTGCATAGACTTCACCCAGCAGCCCCCAAGTAAGATGGATCACTGAGGCTCTTTCTTCTTCCATTGGTCACTCTCCAACCAAGGTGCAGGGGAGGCTGGTGTCATCCCTGGCCTCCCTGAAACAGAGGCTATGCCCACATGCAGTGCCCTGCCCTCTCTTCCTGACTGTCTCTACATTGTAAGGTCAAGGGCTGGGTGCCTGGTGATCTGCACTTTTGCCACTCTGGACACAGATGCTGTCCTTTAGAAAGTGCTTTAAACGTATTTGTGAAAGAAAAGAATGAAGAGGGAGGCGGGGGAGGGGGGGATGATGGCAAGAAGGGGAAAAAAAAAACATTGCTGAGAACTGCAGTTGCTTGGCAGATCTGAGTCCTTTTTATATTCCTGTTAACACACATATAAATACTGGGAAATCCCCTTGCTAAATTCAAGTTTGCAAAGCTTTGGTCTTTCATAAAATTACGTCATTTAAGAGGAAATCACGACTTTTTTTTTTCAAAGAGACAAGCCAGACCAAATACAGAGAAGTGTATAATGGGAGAAAATAATAATAATAAAATCCAGAAAGCTATGGCTGCGATTGCAATGTGCAAACCCTCAGCGCACACACACACACACACACACACACACACACACACACACACACATGGGCACACCAAGAAAAGTTGTGCTTTTGCTGAATCCGCAGTAGCTGAGTCACTAATGAAAAACATTTCTAGATCCTCCCAGGCCAGCGGGATGGAGTCAGGGAGATGAACCCTGCTAATCACTCTGTTACAGATTTCTCAAAACAAAACAAGTTATAAAGCCTAGCTGGAAATAGCCTCCTATGATACTCATAAGAAGAGATGTTACCCTTCTAATATCTATTCACTGAGGATAATTCGTTGCACTAATGAAAGTTAAAACAAGAGAGTAAACAGTCCATAGTGGTATGCTAAGAACAATCCTTTTTCCTTCCCTGTCCTTTCCTTCCATTCCCCTCCCTTTCCTTCTCTTCCCTTTTCTTCCCATCTTCTGCTCTTCTTTTTCCTCCCTTTTATTTCCCTTGCCTTGCCTTTTGGACTAAAATTTTAAAAAGGTAAAGCTGTGCTGAAGGTAGAGAATCCCCTCCCAAGCTTGCTGTGCTGGGAAACACACTTCCATGTTAATTCACATCGGGGCTGTTTTCCTTCTCCAAGGACTGACCCTTCCCTGCAGAATTTCAGGCCCTCCCATCTATGTGCTCTGACACGGGTCTTCCTTCAAGCCAGGCTGGAGAAAACAAGATTAATCAGTGACAGATGACAAAAGTGGACAGTGTACGAGACACTGTCTGCAAATTCAAGAACAGGAGCAGTGATCTGCAAGGATCATCCTTCTACCCAAGCTTGTGTAGCCGCCTCCAGCCTGTGTCTCGGGTACCTGCAGCCCTTGAGACAGTTACCGGAAAGGGCCCTCCCTCCGGGGAGGAACTTGCTCCCACACCATGTGTTACTACAGCTCGTCTCCTGGCCCCTGTACAAGCCTTTTCCTTGAGAGGAAATGGGAAACCCAGGCTGGGTTTCAGGTTTATGTAAAGTCCTTCAGGAAAACCTTACATGTGATGCTTGCGGTTCCAAGAAAGAATGTTTGAAGTAGGTTCCATTAAAATTAAGTAGGGCCCTTTTAAAACTAGATTAATTAATTTTTTTGGAAAAAAATGATCTGATTTTCATTTGCATGAAGGGAGAGGGGTGTGTGTGTGTGTGTGTGTGTGTGTGTGTGTGTGTGTATGTGTGTGAGATTGCTGGAGGCTGTCTTTGTAGCTGCATGTCTAATAGCATAAAGAATCTCAGAGTTTTGATAGACTTAATCCCAACCACAGGAGCATATAAAATAGCAAGAGCTCAACTGCCAATGAAAACCAGGACCACACTAGAAAAGCCACTAGCTTTCAAGCGGTCCTGTCTGGCAAAACCCCAGCTAATGAATAAATAAGTGTACTATAGTCCAATCCATCAGGCTGGACTTGGCCTTGCTGTTGGTGGAGGTGAGGTCTGAAGTGGCAATTACTCTTCCACACGCTGCCTTTCATGCTCAAGAAACCGGTGGCATCCCTCAGGGCCTGCACAGGGCCCACACCTTGTGCAGCACATGTTGGAAAACCCAAGGGCCCTGCTACAACTCATCTCTACTCGGGGCGCCCGGGTGAGGGTAAATGTGGGTACCTAATCTTGCCAAAGTTTCGTGACAGATCATGGCAACTCACAGGGCTCTCTTTGTGTGTTCCTGGTTGCTGCTCTTCAGCCTGATTTCATCCTGCATATGATTTTAATACAAGCACTTGTAATATGATTACATTAACTGTTGAGCAATATCGCCTCTGCAGAACCAAACCACAGAGATCTTTTTTTAACTGCACTGGGGATGCCTAAGCTCTATTCTCAGGGCTAATCCTCCAGGACAGCCATGAGAGCACGTTGAACAAACAGTCATGAGGAGGATGGGTGTGCAAGGCATGTCTGCAGATGGGGTAGCAAAGGCTCCCGAGAAGGCTGCAAGGAGAATGAAAGCGACTACGTCTTCCTTGGAGTCCATGCAAGCTCTCCTCCCTTGGTTCAGAGAGTTGGGTCACTCTAGGCAATCTGTCAACTTGGCCTTTGGTGGTGTGGTTGGCTTGGCTTCTTTCTCCTTACCAGTTTTCCAGAAGGGAATTCTAGGAGTTCTGTGATTTACAGCGAGTGGACTAGGGGAAGAACAGTGTCTACTGTGGTCTGGGTGAAGAAAAATCTTAGGATAAGATTTTGAAAGGAAAATCACTTTGAAAGTTCATATTATTATTCTTAGAAGCATGAGAAAAAGCTTAGGGAGGAAAAGGAAGGAAGACATTTTGACTCAAATTCATTTCTTTTGTTCCCATATGAGAGTCTTGGTGCATTCGTGTCTTTATAACATGTGAGCACAATGGCAGGAGGCTGTAGATAGGAGGATTGTGTTCTGAAGCTCTACCAAAAATGTGAGACCCTCACTAAAAGCCAAAGAGAATAGCGTCGTGGTTCAAGTGGTAGATTCTCTCTTGAGCCATCCCCGAGGCTTTAAATGCAAACCCCAGAATCAAAATTAAATAAAATAAAGTAAAATGCTGAAATTCAGCAGAGCCTGGGTGGCTCATAAACAGTAGAATTATGGCTCCTCGTGTCGGAGCTGGGAAGCTCATATTGAAGGCATCAGCAGAGGTGGGATCTGGAGAGGGTTTTGCACTCAGGTCATCAGTAGCACCTTCCCAGAAACTCTGCACACACTGGAAGGGCAAAGGCATCTCTCAGTGAGAGTCCCTCACGAACTAACTTCTTCCTGAAGACCCTTGCCTCAGGGTTTAGGATTCTCACCTAGGAATAGAAGGGGAGATAAATGCTCTGACCACTCAACACATCCTAGGACCGTGCCCTAGAAGCACCTAAGCCGTCCGTGCAAAGTGTGATGTTTGATATTTTGATTCCAGGGCACTCTGATGACCAAAATTGCCATCCGATTATCTCAATAAAGGAAAAAAAAAGGTATTCTGTCATTTCACAAACCATGGGACAAAATGATGTCCTCTACCCTGTGGCTTGTCACAGAAATACTCTAAAAAATGTTTTCTGGAGTTTTTTTTCCTTTGGGTTCAGAAAATGTAGTGATTATATCATTTAGAGAAAGAATGTGTATATGTGTGCAGGGGAGTGTATGTGTGTGTGTGTGTGTGTGTGTATGTGTGTGTGTCTACACTGGAAAAGACAAGATCTGATTTATCTTCTGGTTTGGGATTCTTGTTAGAACAACATAAGCCACCATCTTTGAATGCTCAAATCCAGATGTCTGAGTCTTATTTTTATTCTCTTTCTTCCTAAAATATTCTGAGTTTGCCAAGTGAAACTGCACGAGTTCTTTATCTATTGTCCAGATTCACATTCTGCACTCTTGGATGGACTCAGAGACTGTGGGTTATAAGCTCTGGTACAGGGGCCATGAGGTGACCTCCACTGTGGCCTCTGCCACTGATGCTGCTGCCCCTCCAGGTTTGCTCTCATTTCACTCACCCCCACTCTCCCAGTGGCACCCTCAGACTCCCACATAGAGGCCTCTGCTGCCACTGCTGAGACACCAAAGTCACCTGGGAAGAGGCCCTTCCTGCCAGCTCCGAGGTGTGGCCTATCTCTCCAGGAACACGTTCCTAAAGGCTCCTGCTGAGGACCTCTGTGGGCAATGCCTCTCCTCAGTCCAGTCCAAGGGAGCTGCGGCTCCTGGGTTATTGAAAGCAGCCTGGATGGATGGCAGGCCAAAGACTGCTGTCCTGGAGCCCTCACACCTGGTACCCTCTAGAGGCCCATGGCTTTGAAGTGCCTTTGTGAGACTTTCATTGTAGAAACTCAGCTCCGCTGCTTTGGCATTGACTGCTCAGGCTTGCCAAAGGGGTCGACAGTAACTGACTTGAAGAGCCACAAGGACACTCTTGACACTATGATTTTACTTAAGAACACAGGGAAACTGGCAGTCGAGTGGTGCTGATATACTGTGGTAGTTAGTAGCCAGTTTTCTGGGGAGAAAAAAAAACCCAGCTTGAGATGTAGCATTTGCCTTTTCTGGTGGTGTAGTGTGTCCTCCAGGCCTCAGTGTATGTACCCGAAGCTCCAGAATTGCTACAGCGTGAATAGCGCAGGAAGAGTCCTCCGATCGCACACACGGGTGATTGGAGTTGGACGTTCCAAGTTAGGTAAGTTGGTTGGTCGATTGTCAGTTCTGTCAGAGCCTCTGGGAAACAGGAGAAGGAGTGAGCATCTTGGGTTCTGCTGCAGATCAGATGAGAAAGCACAGGGAGCCATTGCCTCAGCCATGAGCACCATGGTTCCCATCTCCAACCACCGTGAGAGGCACAGGTGCTGGTCGACAACCTATGCAGGCTCTTCCCATGCAGTTCCGTCCATCTGACCCACCACTGCACCTTCTCATGTGGGCAGCGCTCCTTGAGTTAGAAGTCTGGCAGAAATAAAGAGAGTGCCTTGAAAGAGTGAATCCCCCGCCAGCTTGCAAAGGTGTCGGACCAAGTCAGAATATCTACCAAGTTCATTTATTTTAATCTTATGAGAGTAATAATTGTCTGTTCTTCAACTGGAACAGTATTCATTATAGATACCCCTGGAATGCTGAAATTGTGATGGCTTTCCTGAAGAGGAAGGTAATTATTATTCCCAGTGCTAGACACTAATTCCAATAGCATCCATTGTTCTCCTCCCATAGAGAAGAGGAGTAGATAGGAGACGGGAGATGCTAAGTCAGGATTTATCTTCACAGAAGCTGCAGTGGGTGCTCTCAGTAAACTGTGCAACCCAGCCAGTCATTGGATGGGTTTACTTGAATGGCACTCCTAACGGTGGGAGGTACTATGTAAGAAAATCATACATCCAGGGACACCAAGCCCTGGCATTTTCTTCATCTCTCCGGTCTACTAGCTGAGCTAATCTGGTTGAGTTGGAAGAGCCTTATCTATAAACCCAGGGTGTCCATAAATCCCTCTTTGATGCTGTATGTGTGTGCATGCATGTTTATGTGTGTGTGAGAGAGAGAGGCAGAGAGAGAAAAAACAGAGAGACAGAGACATGGAAAGGAGAGGTCAATGAATGTAAGCCCCTTGAGGGCAGAATCTGTGCCTAACTGAGCTCACATATAGTGTTTACTTTTACTTAGTAATTTTTTATTTAGCATTTTCCCCCCTTGCTGATAAAAAGGTGAGTCAAGTATCTGAAACAAGAGTTGCCACCCAGGACACATTCCATAAGTAGCTTTGATATGTATTCCCATCCCAAAGATCCTACATGAACCTGCTCAGACTTTGAGGAAATGACAGTTGTGACTTTACTTCAATGTTGAAATCAAAAATAGACATTATACTTCTGACATAAAACCATCTTGCTAAGGCACCAAAAACAAACAGCCCATATATTGGGGATAAATAATATATGACACTGCAGATTGCATTCCCAATAACCTCTCATATACACATCTGCTGGGGATAATCCAAGACCACAATCACCCATTGGTTAATTGGGCTCCTGAGCAGGAACATACATATGATAATGGTCGCACTGACATTCTTTTGCACCCAGGAATCAAATTAATGCCCAACAGCACAGGAAGCACTACAGGGCTTCTCCCTGCAAGTGTACAGGCCTTGACATTAGCATTAATAAGAGCAAGGACTGCGTTTTGGGGCGTGCAAAGACCCTCATAGGGTGCAGCAGAGAGAGCAACATTCTGCTGATTTCAGTGGGGCTCGGTGTTCTTTGAAAAGCCTGGTAGTGGTTCCAGAGGGCATCTCTCCAGGTCTGGCTGCCATATTAATAGAAGTTTCTGGTGATAACAGCTAATTGTGTGTGAGGGCATGCCATAGTGACATGCACAGTGTACTTATCCCCTCTTCGTCTCTGAACCACAATGATGCCCAGTGTTAGGAGGAATACGAGCCCCACTATCAGAGGACCTCGGCCACACCTCAGTGGCACCCATAAACAGGAATTCTGTCTTCTTTGGCAGCAGAGGGGTGGTTTAATTCTTGATGTTTCAAGCCTGGTTCTTAGCAATCAGAGGATGAATGTAATGCTGCTGCTATGATGATCAGATCCAACACACACTGCATTGTTTTCCTCTGGGTTGGATGCAGGTCCTGGTCTTTGCATCCCAGGGTCAGACAGAAAAGGAAATCATTGCACCACGGTGGCATGGGGTGGGTGGGGACTCCACCTCCTCCACAGGGCATCTTGCCTGTGTTCCTTAGGTTTGTCTTGGGGAGGGCTCCAGGGTCATCCATCCCCGGCTTGTACGGGGCAAATCAAGTTAACAAAGAAGCTCCTATTCATTGTCAGGCTGGAAATACAGCCTTCCGAGCCCCAAGCCTGGAAGCTGAGCAATGCTAGGCAATTATCTGTTTTGAAGGAATGCACTGATTTGACATTCTTAAGGAGTCACAGACGTCTGATTTCATAATATAATTTGTAGAAGTAAAAAAGGCAAGTTAAACATTTGCTTACACATATCATGTTTACATGTGTTCAAAGAACTTTCCAAAACTTTACAGTCTCATCCAACTGCATCTTTTTTAAGCTCGTTTCGCTCTCGTAGGTTTGCAAACAAATTCCACAGCACATTCAACCGCAAATTGATTTACTTTTGGGGAAACTCCTTGAGTTTCACGACTTTCTTCTTGCTGTTTAACGTACACACAGATGCAAAAAAGAAAAAACAATCTCCTCACACAGGAACACAAATCTGGCATTCGGAGGAGTTGGTTTCTTCATTTATTCTCAAAGTGAAGAAAAAGCAGCAATGGATGCAATCCAGATTACCAAGGAGTGTGCACATGACTCCTTGGGCCCCGCCGGCAGTGTGAGTGACAGCCACAGCTCGAGCAGAGTAGATGAGGGAAGGGAGCAGCATCCCAAGGGAAGGAAGCCATATTTCACTCCACAGGCATCCTGGGTGTGGAAGCTTTCACTGGTCTCCGGATAGCAGCACTATCCTCAGAGCTACTGAGACATCTTCACCTACCATGTCCACGTACCTTCCCTGGGGTCAGCCCCCCATGGCCCACCAAAGGTGACTTTTAAGACCTCCTCTTGCACTGCCCTAACCGTGCTCAGGGGCTCCCACTGTGGCTGCTAGGCCCAGCTACTTCCTGTCTCCTTCTTTCCCATCTCAGGCTCCTCATTGCTGCCAGCGGGAGCGTTGCACAGGGAACCTGATCCCAGCACCATCCTTGGTGGTATCACGAACATTCTTCCTGCAAGTAAAGGGGTGACTTGCTCAGCCTAACTTCGAAGGTTCCCATCATCCAGGTCTCCATTGCTTCTCCCACGTCACGGCCCGTGGACACGTCTTGTTCCCCAGCCCTGCTGCGTAGCAGCTTTTTGGTCTGTTTTGCAGGAACGTTGCACATGATATACTCTCTTGCCCAGGAAAAACCACTTTGTTCTTTTTCTACTTGGAGGACTACTCATCCATCAAAATCAGCTCAGGACATCATTCCTAGAAATCATCTCTGGATTCCCAAGGGAGGGGTAGGATTCTCCTAGCACCTTCCCTCCACGAATTCTCCATCTGCTATCCCCTATGAAGCCCCACAAGATTGTCTTCATGGGAACTCAGATGTGTGTGTGTGTGTGTGTGTGTGTGTGTGTGTGTGTGTTACTACCTGGCAAAACCAACATCTCTGTTGGGCTCAGGTTGGGCAATATCAGTTTCTAGAAGGTAGTAGACACTGCATACAAATTTTGAAATACCCAAATGACTGAATTCCAAGAGGAGTATAGTATATGAACACCTACTAAAGAATTTCAGGCTCAGGGAACACTCGCATAATGACTTGTATTTGTTGCAAGAGAAATGATCACAGAACTTGTAGTCTCCTTAGAAGGTGACTCAGGGCCCACTGAGGCCAGCAGCCTGACAGAATCCACCTAATTGCCCTGGTTCCACATCTACTCATGTCCTCCTGGACAGGACGGGAACCTTTTATCCTGGGTCCCAGGAGATGCTGGAGGGCCCCTGTGCAGGGAACTGGAGAGTGTGAGAGAGGGGCCTGGGTCCTTTTCCTCCCTAGTTGTGCTGGCTAGGACTTTTCTAGCCAAGGATCTCAACTGTACTGAGCCAGCTTCTCATTGGCTGCAGTTTCAGGACACTTCCGGCTCTATTTCCTACTTCCTGAGAGGGGGAGCAGTCACTCTATCCTATCCTGTCCCATCCAATGCAGGAGTGAACCTCATTCATCGTAAGATACTTCCAGCAAGCTGGCCATGTAGACAAAGAGGAGGCCTCCAGCTCCCAGGCTTTACCAAACACAGCATTCATGGCACGGAATGAAGGAGGCCGGAGTTTACCAACAAATGCATCTTCCAATCTGCCTGACTTCTGTCCCTGAAGAAAGGAGCA
The DNA here is from genome assembly GCF_000151885.1 of Dipodomys ordii. Taxonomy (NCBI): domain Eukaryota; kingdom Metazoa; phylum Chordata; class Mammalia; order Rodentia; family Heteromyidae; genus Dipodomys; species Dipodomys ordii. The sequence continues at coordinate 5,765,299 of NW_012267218.1, read as the reverse complement.
GCTGTCCAGCCTCATGCCTTCCAAGGTTTTTGGTTTTGCTTTTGTTTATTTGTTTTTGAGGAGTTTGTAAATAATCCCAGCGTCCAGTTCCATTCAGCGGAACTGCAGAAGATCTTGTTTCTTTGTTACCACCAGGTTGGCAGCGGGCAGCCCTGGGCAGCCTGGCCATTAAGCCTTGGAAGGCCACAGCAGTAACAGGATCCAGGCCGGGAAAGGGAAGCTGAGAGCAGGAATGTGTTGGGGAGGTCTCCAGCCCTCCAGGGCTGGGTGGGGCTGGGTCAATCACACACTCCAGCAGAGCACACTGGAGCCCTGCAGAGAGAGTTCTGGTACGGGGCCTGGGCTCTGGCTCCAGTGCTTTCTGGATATCTTTGTCCAAAGTGATATTCTACCTCTAGATATTCTACCCAAGGCTCCTGACCTTCACCATCCACACTCTGCTTCCATTCCCACCCATGATCACTATTTGCAGGGGCAGGTTCCGCTACCAGCCAGGGTTACAAGGGCTGGACATATGGAACAAGGCCATCTGTACAAGACAGAGCAGTGACTTTGCCCCCAGACACTTTCCTGGGGGCAGGGGGTGTGACAATGTCCCTGCAGAGTGACTGAGCGGGTAACAACATAGAACAGAAGGAAGCAGCTGCAGATGGTGACCTCCAGGTTGGTCACCTGATTGAGTCATTAACAGAAGATGAATGAGAGGCTGTCCTCGACCAGTGGCAACTTCAGAAAGCTACTCAGTGGCACTGGAAGTGGAAGAGAGCAGAACAGGCAAGGGTGAGTGGAGCCATAGACCCTGTGCTCTTTGCTCTGGTGTTTGCTCAGAAGCATGGAGCACCTTCCTGCCCGACTGGACTGCTCTCTGCAGCCTTTGCCCAATGCTGTCCAGGGGCTGGTAAGCCAGTGCCGAGGGGCTGGGAGGCCCCGCCATTCAGAAGCACAGCCTTTGGTCACCGAGTGGCCACAGAGCTTCTGAAGGTCTGGATGCCCACAACCCAGGGAGGCCGGTGTTAGCTCTCTGACCAGGGGATGTGGAGGTGGGCAGACTCTGGGGCAGGAGGGGACCAGCACTGGACAACCATGACTGGCTCTCAGGAGCGTAGGTGGAAGCTAAGGATGGCAGGTCTTCAGGTCCCTGCAATGTATGGGGCATTACCTATTTACTTGCAAAAAGAATTGCTAGCCCGGAGCTCACTTTTCTACTGTGCATGTGTCTTTTACCTAGGGGTTGTTTTATCATCAGAAAGCTGGCCTGATTCATGATGAAGTTCTGATAAAATTCACAGTAGCTGGTACCCAGTTATATAAACATGTGTGTGTGTGTGTGTGTGTGTGTGTGTGTGTGGATATATGCCATTTCTATCATCATAAAAATTCATTGTCATTATAGAAAACTTGGAAAACTAGAATAGATAAGAAAACACAAATTATGTATGATTGTATCACCAATTAAAACTATTAGCATCTTGTTGCTGCTTATTATTCAGACATTATCTCATGTATCTGTGATCCATTGAGTAAACAACTTCACACTTGACTTTTGTTTTAAATTAACATTGTCTTGTGAGTGGGGTCTCAATGGCCACAATGTAATCATGTTTGGGGTTAATTTTTTTTGTTTAATAATGGCTTTCTTTAAAACTTGGGGGGGGGGTTGGAGAGAGAAAAAGGAGATGCAAGTTTCTGAGTTGCTTTTAGATCCTTCGGCTATTGATATTGTCCTCTGGCATTCTGTAGCCCATTGGTAGTCTGAGCCAAATCAAATCAAATCACCTACTTTCAATGCTCCGAATATTGGGCAAATCTATGAAAGGAAATTAGCTCCCTAAGCGCAAAACATAGTGGAATTCTTCCTTACAAGGAAGCCATGTGGGATCAGAGTGGTTAGAAGATCTTTGCAGTGTTACGCAAAAGCCCTGGGGCAGGTACAGGACAGCGCCTGTCTCAGGGCTGCTCCTGATGTGGGGGCAGGCGGGCAGACAGCCGCCTGCTCAGTTCAGGCTGTTAGTCCTGTCACATTTGTTTACCGGTTGTAGAAGGATGAAAACCCATAGGTAGTTTATGACCACATCCCATCAGTAAGGAAACCTGGTGTTTCTTAACCCGATTGAAAACATTCAGACCAGCCACCCGTGGAAGTTTGGTGATCTATTTTCAATTGGTTATGACAAAAGAAGGAATAATATACATATATATATATATATATATACATATATATATATATAGTTTTCCTGTACAAGTGGCAATTTGGTGGAGATATGTGTGGAGGGTGGACAGTACTTGTGGAATAAAGATGAAAGAGGACAACTAAGTCCTGTGGCATTAACCTCTATTTTGCCAGGGTGCATAGTTAAAAGTCAATGCTTAGCTGCACACATACAATTTACCAATGTGCACATCTGCCTTTCTGTGTGGAGATACATTGCGGTGCAGGTGACCCACACTATGTAACATGCCAGACAAAAAATTCACCATCCGGAGACACAGTGTGTTCCACACCTGTATTCAGGATCTTTCAGGCCAAGAGTAGAAGAAACTGGGAGAAATCCCTATGATTGTAACACCTGGTACAAAGCATATGCATAAGGACAGGTAATTGGCACACAGGAGGAGGAGACTTTGTTTCTGATTGGGAAACTCAGGATGACTCTCTTGTATCCTTAAGTAGTAATTAACCTGAGCAATGTCAGAAGTAGATATGGACTCGGGAATCACTCGTTAGCTAGGGGCCTTGCACAAAGCTCTTGGTCTCTCCATACTCCAGGGTCATCATCTGTACAATAAGAGACAGTTTCTGTAAGACAAGGCTGCTTTGAGCATCATCATGATCACAGGCAAACACTCTGTGTTGTACCTGAACATCAAGTGGAAGTGTACAAGTGTACATCAGGCGGAAGTGTCAGGAGGAAAGTATAGCTGACCTTTTTTGTTGCATGCCTATCCTGTGTCTCTATATATTTTGTCTAACACAACAACATTATCTTCCAAAGTGAGTAAGATGGCAGAAGTTTGAAATGACCTGCCTACTCTCCCACACATAGCAGGCAAGTGGGCCAGAGCGAAAGCCTGGTGAGTGGAATGTCAGTATCCATGCTGTGGATGGTACCCTTACTGTTCCTTACCTGGTGTCTCCTTGAACAGCAAGAGGGCTCAGTGTGACAGTCTACATAAAGCAAGCAGTGAAGATCAGATGCCTTGCAGACTTGGGGCTCATTGCATTACTCTGCTGTTTAGGAGTTGGGGATGGAGCAATGGGTCCAGGACACAAGAGACTAGATGCTTGCTTTAGGAAGAGGGTATGCCCCGTGGATAGTCAATATAACATGGCATAGGAAGGACTGGAAGCGGGGTGTTCGACACGCTTCCTCTTCTCCTTTTGCTGAGTTCTTTCTTCGACTCTCCTCTCTTCAGACAGTCTTTCTGCCCTCTTTGGCCTTTATTCCCCTTTGTCTCTCCCTGCTTACTCTGTCCATGGAACTTACTTAGATCTTTCTGCCAGAGTCCTTCTCTCCAAAATTCTAATGAATACTTCTTAGCTCATTCCCTACCACTTTTAGTCTAGAGTTGTTTCCTAACTGATCTTGGCTTGTGTCTGTAGTTCTATTTGCAATGGAAGATAATAAATTTCATTGATCTCAACTCTCTTTCAATAGTTGACAGCACACAATAGTAGTTAGCAGACATATTTTGATTTATCCGTTTTTAACTGACTCAATATAAGCAGGGTACTGGTAGTGCCAATCCTGGAGAGACAGAGGCTCAGACAGAGCAGCTGGGCAGTCAGAATAGATAGGTCCTGGATAGCCTGTGTGCTTAAGAGGTGACAAGAACTTGACTGATAACTATGCTGATCTCAAGGAACCTAATTCAGTCTAGTGAAGGATGAGAGAGGCAAGGGAAAGATACAGAATGCTGGTGTTGGATAGAATGTGCTTATAAGCGTCACCTAAGACTAGCAGGTAAGTTCCCAGGGGCTAGGCTAGAACCTCAGCCAGATCAAGCCACACGAAGAGTGAGCAGCCAGCCTCCTCTGTCTAAAGGATCAAGAGACTGGGAACAGCTTGCTATGTGCTGAGATGAAGGCAAATCCACAGAGTCCTGTGTGGACTGGTGTGTATTCTGTCAGCTCACTGACTTCAGGTATTCCTCGGGCTCTCCAGTGGGCTTCCTGCACATTTCCAAGTGCAGATCTGAAGCCAGGAACCCCAGTAGATTACCAAGTCATTTGAGCCCACCTTTGAAAGTCAATCTCTGTCATTACTTCTATCAGCAGTGGTTTTGTTTTTCCTTGTTTTTTGTTTGTTTGTTTGTTTTTGCTTGGGATTTCCTTTGTTTTTGGCATAATTCAGGCTCTATTGTTTTTCAGCATCTGGGCACTGATTCATTTAAAAAGCATGAAGTTTGTAGACTTCTTCATTAGCCCATGCAGATTTGCCACACCAGCAAAACAGCTTGGTAAATTCAATTTATGCTTCAGCCAGAAGAAAAGCCCAGGCTATTTTTTTTCTTCCTGGAGATTCCAGTGAGTGTGGAGGACAGATCTGTTGAGAGGGTAAAGACACATTACCCCTTAAATTCTCCCCTTTGCAAACATAAGCCCCATGAAGGATGGAGCACAATCAAGCTTCTTGCATGCCTGACTTATACCACAAATCATGTGAAGGGTTGAGGGCTAGATATTGAGGGTAGAGCTTTGAGGTCAGACAGAAATTGGTTCTTAAGACTGGTTTTAACTAGTTAGACTAGTTAACTGTTAAGCTGTTTAAAGACTTGTTAAACCAGTTAAACTGTCTGGTTAACATTTTAACCATTTGTTCTTGGGGTTACATTTACATCTAACGCATTTCTAGACTGGATTTTTTTCTATTAGAAAATGTAAGACCAAATAGTCTGGAAAGCATTTAATATCCAGCCAAGAACCACAAAATACCCATGGAATACGTGGGCCTTGTCAGGATCTCACCATGATTGTTGTCATGATTGTGACAGCTACCATCATCATTAGCATCACCAACACAAGCACCTTCAGCATCAGCACCAATACCATACCCAAAACTACCACCTCCATCACTATCACCATCGATACCACCATGATCACCACCTCATTAGCATAGCATCACCACTGTAATCACCCTCATTAACCCCACTACCACTACCACCGCCAGCATCACCACCACTATCATCACCAAATCACCACCATCATCACGATCACCTTATCACCACTAGCATTACCATCATTCACAGTCATCACCATCATCACTACCATCATCAACATCATCACCATATAATTATCAGAAGTCCATGAACGTCATTACCATCAACACTATCACCACCACCTTTGTCACCATCATCATCATCATTATCAAACGATCATCTCCACTATCAACACCATTATGATCACCATCATCACCACCATCATTGTAGTTATATCCATCCCTGCCATCATTATAATTATAATCATCATCACCACCACCACCAATATGATCATGTTACCATCATCCTCAGTATTACCATCACCACCATCAGCATTACCTTTACTATCACCATGGTTATGAAGGTATCTGAACACAAAACTATATATGTGTAGAATAGTTTATAGGAAGATTCATAAGGGTAAGAGACTTGTATATTTTCACAGAGCAGCCCTATTTGAAATGACTGGATTTCTTGGTTTACTGGAGTAAAAGGTGTTGACCTTGGACCTTTGCAAGAGCTAAGGTAGCAATGACAAATGGAAGTCAAATACTAGAAGATCTTGATTGGCATGCAAAGGAGCATAGATCACTATAAGCTACTGGCAGCACTGGGCTGAAGCACAGAATAACCATCAGGGTTGAACCTTGGTTGGAGAATGGCTTATAGATCTCATGTCTAGAAACATCATAAAGGAGAAGGTACCTAAAGGAATCTAGTAATTAAAGCCTTCAAGAAAAATTAAGTATAAGGTGTCTGAGGTAGTTCTCCAAAAGTCATAAGATAGATTCCTTCCTCCTTCCTCCTCTAATAAAAAGGTCTTTTGCTTCTTTAGTTCATAGAGCAATTGAGTAGTTTCAATTTAAATTCCTATTTGCAAAGGATTATTATGGGTTCAGAACTGACTGACTCTTCCAATGACTGGCAGGTTTAAAAGGATGCATTTTCACTTCCCATGTCTCTGTTGGTGACCGGATTTTAGACAACGAGGAACATTTGTCTGTGGGATCTGTGGCCTCTGGTTGAAGACAAATGTGAGTTCAAAGCTCGTGGAGGGTCTCAAAAGAATCCTTTATGGAAGGAAAGAGAAGACAAGAGGAGGGAAGAGGGAACGGGAGAGAGGGAGAGCAGAGGATGGTTGAGGAAGTAAAAAAGAAGAGAGGTGGATAGGAGAAGAGAGATGGAGATGAGAGATGAGATGAAAGGAGAAGAAAGAAAAAGAGAGGAGAAGAGGAGGAGAAAATATGAGACAAGAAAAAAATAAATGTACCATTTCTTCTGTGGGTTCTAAGTGCCTTGGTTCTATTTTAAAAGATGATCCCTGAAAAATGCATGCCCCTCACTTTTCAGATGGATTTCTACTGTATAATGTGACAGATTCCTGGAGAATTGCTTTTAGTTTAGTCAGCGCTTGTGCCAGGAACATAGTGATAAAACACATATTGTCCCTGACTTAGCCAATCCTCCATCCAGCGCAGGACCAAGGCATGGAAGTGCTAGCACATGGGCTTTGTGGCAGCAAGCGTGAAACAGAGGAGAACCACCTTCTCTGCCTGCAGGAGGAAGCCAGGGTTTTTGGAGGGTAGGGCAAACCCTTGAGGTCCTTGTGGTAGAGATTCATTTGCCATATGGTGACCATATTTCCTGAATCCAAAATCGGGACACATGATCGGACACAGGGTTTGATGACGGGATGGAGCATTGAAACCAGGGCTGTCCGAGGAAACTCAGGTTACACGACAGGTCGGACACTATAACCACTCACCACCATACAGACAAGGTCATGGTTTGATTCACAGAAGAACTGAAGTCAGGAGCCCAGGAGAAAACTCACATCAGCCTTCGACTGAGTATGTGTGAGAAGTGCATTTCTCAAACGTTTATCTACTGGCCTGGGCAAAAGCAAGGCTACTTGCTGGCTGGGAGCAATCCTAGCTGAAGTACACACACTGCTAGGCACTGGTGACTTACACCTGTAATCTCAGCTACTAAATTTGGTAGCTTCAAGCTCAAGATGCTTAGAAATGTCCACAGGACTCAATCTCCCATGAACTATCAAAATGCCAGACAGGGGGCATTGCTCAATTGGCAGAGCACCAGCTACGAGAAAGCAAATTGAAAGAGAGCACAAAGCAATAGGACCAAAGTCCTGGAATTGGCAAAATAAAGAAAAATTAAATATAGGCTGGGAAGGTGGCTCAGTGGTAGAGTGCTTGCCTCACATACATGCAGCCTTGGATTTGATTCCTCAGCACCACATAAGCAGAAAAAAGCTGGACGTGGTGCTGTGGCTCAGGTGGTAGGGTGCTATCCTTGAGCTGAAGAGCTGAGGGACAGCACTCAGGCCTGGAGTTCATCCCAATGACTGACATATCAGAACTGCAGAACATTGGTTCTAGGAAGATCTTTAGAAGCTACTCAGTTTAAACTTTGTTTTGCCACAATGCTGGAGAAACAAGCTCAGAAGGAGGACGGGGCTCCCCAGGAGAATGGGACAGCGTTGGGCTGGACTGTTGTCTTTCTACCTCCTTGGGGTTGGATTTGGGACATAGCAAGAAATCCAACACATTGGTGGGTTGACACTAGACAATCAAAGTGCCATCTTGGGTGGGTTGGAGCTCAGCTCTCTCCAGATACTGATGAGACTCTCAAATTGGATATGACAAGGGCAAACTATTCGAGAAAGAGAAGAGGAAGTGGTACCCATCCCAAACAATGCCAGAGTCCCGAGAACTCTGAGTTCTCACCAATGGTGGTGACCTGCCAGAGAAGGGAAAGCTCCTAACAGCAGGGTGTGTTCACGGCTAAGCCCTGGCCGAGGATTCCGTCCAGCCAGACAACTGAGAAAGCCGAAGGCCTCCATGACTGTTTCTAGCCTGGTCCTGCGCTTACTTCTGCTCTCTGACTCAGGAAGAGGCTGAGCTCCAGGAACTCCTGGCTGCCAAAAAACATTTAGTGCCTTCACAGCCAAAATTAAAAAAAAAAAGTGGCTTTTTCTCTGGGGCTGGCAAATATCAGCCCAGAACTCAGAGATTAAAATGCATGACAGACATTCTCCCCTGATGTGGGTGTGGGTTTTAGGAATGAAAATTGAAAAGAACCAATCGTGTGGCCTGTGTTTGGCTCACATGTCTTCTCTGCTGGAATTCCAGAACAATCCCACCCCTGGGAGCCAGAGCTGTTTGTGGGCATGTGATCCAGGCTGGAGGCCACCCACACACCACACTCCTTCCTCTCTACCCAACCCGCCCCTTCCCTCCCCTTCTCTCCTGTTCCCTTCCTTTCCTTTTCCTTGCTTGTCGCTTCTTCCTTCTCCCCAGTCTTCCTTTTAACTTCGCTTCTCTCTTGTCTTTTTTTTCTGCCTTACTGAGATGATATACAAAAGTGACACAAAGTAGGTAGATATGGGATTCGCTCTGGATTCTGTTAGAATCTGCTATGTTCTCATCATCTTGGTTGTTCATACCCATTCATGGGTCATCTCAACCCTTCTATCTACGCACCCTTCTGGCTTACCTGGTGCCCCTTGTCCGCTACCAGACGTTAGTTCTCTTCTGTTCAGACCATGTGTCTCCTGAATCACATACAGGAACCAGCAGCCCACACAACACACCACAGCAACTAGGATACCTGTTACCTGGACCTTGGTTAGAGAGCTGTCATTCAAGATCTGGGGGCTGACCTGAAATCCTGGCTTGTGAAAGCACTTGTTGGTAAGGGGAGAGCCTGAGCTAAACTGGGCAGCATTTGAGCAAGGTGGAATTAGCCATTTGAAGAGAAGGGGTCAGGTAAGCAGGACAAAAGCACAAGACTATGAAGAATATCCATTAGCTGGGTACCAGTTCATCATTGGGAAGTGTAAGAGAGATAGATAACAAGACTAGAGAGCCAAAGGGGCTCCAAGTCAGAGGAAGTCATAAACCATTAGCTACTCTAATAAGTATGTGTGTGAGAGAGACAGAGAGATAGAGACAGAGAGACAGAGAGAGACAGAGACAGAGCTGATCCATCACACATACAAGGTGACCAGTGGCCCCTGATTGGTCCAAATTCTGAGGATGCAGAACTTTCTAGTTTTAAAACCAGCAGAGAATCAGGAGAGCTAAACTGGACTGGTCACACCATGCCTGTGTTGATCTATGTGGTAGGCAGGATAATCACTGTTCCTGGAACCTGGAACTACTCCTTCAATCAAAAACGTAGGGCATTCTTAAATTTGGGTCTCAAAACCTCTTCCAAAGTGAGTATTGGTTTGGAGATGTGCGGACAGCCTTCAAAGCCAAGGAGAGTCAAGGGTTTTCTAGTTGGGGCTTCTGGGGAAAAAGAAGCAACCTTTCCTGCCCACAGAGGTCTGCTTATTTGCTCCTGCTGTGTCATGATTACCCTAAATCTTTTTGGTTCAATACATCAATTTATTACCTCAGGTTCTGTGGACCCGCATCTCTGGGCATGGCCAGCTGGGACCTTGGGCCTAGTTGCTCCCAGGCTGTCACCTGGGTGCTAGATTGTCCTACAACCATGCCATACTTGGCCAGAGAAGAGTCGGACTGCCTCCGTCATGGGATGGGAGGTGGAGAGCACAGCTCCTTGAAGGCTGCCAGGCAGAGGGCCTCAGGTCCTTACCAAGTGGTTTGTGATCACTTGGAAGACCAGTCCTTAGCCCCATGTCACACGAGCAGTTTCAAGACAAGCAAAGGAAGCTGGGAGTGTGGGGTGAGAACAAGAGGCAAGCCTTCCTCTGTCTCGACCTCCTCTGGGACATGAAATATCCACCAAGTTGCCCAGCTCAGCCCACATCCAAGAGGAAGGAGGTACTCAGAGGTATGGCTGCCCAGAGGCAGGGATCACTAGGAACCATCTTGGGTGATGACTCTCAGACAGGGCCACTAAGACAGACCCTCACTTTCCTACGATGAAGCATGGAGAGATACAAATATCAGGAGTGGAACAATAGCCTTGCCTAACTGAAAGAATGGCTGGGGCTCCCAGAAGTCTCCATGTAATGCTTGAGGACTGCATCAAACTCAAAGGATGGAGAAAGGAGTACTCACGAACATTAGACATAGTGACAGGACTGAGCCTCCTAACTGCTCTGATAACGAGGGGCCATCGATTCCACTGGCAGAGAGGCCTTGCAGCGGCCTGGTCCACATGTAAATACACAGACTTCCCGAGAAGAAAGGACTCTGAGTTTGTCTCTAGATACCGCCTATTCCATCATGGTTCATCATTTGCTTACAAATGTGCTATATAGAGTATTAGGGTCTCGACTGGGGTGACCACACACAGGTTGAGGCTGGGGTCCCTTCGTTGTCCATTTTCTTGTATCTGGAAGAGATCTTAAGATATCACTTGGAGTCCCTGATTAGGATAAGGTCTGTCTACACCTGAGCACACAGTGAAGCACCCCTCCCCCCCTCAAATCCCAGGGACTATTTCTTTCACTGTGTTCACAGGTGGGTTTTAAACAAAATTAGTAATGAGATCTTGCCAGCAAATCCCTTTTCCCTGGTGATTCACTGAGGGGAAATCAGCGGGTCTGAGGAGAGCTCGGGAGCTTGTGTGTGTGTGTGTGTTTTCAACTGATGTGAAATTCTACCATCTCCCTGCCTCTCTCCTCCGCCGCCGGCAGACACCCACACAGCAACAACTAGCCATTAACCTGTCTTTTCCCGTTTCACTGAAGTGTTGGAGAACATGGACTCTGGGTTTCCACCCTTGTCCCCCCCACACCCCCCCAACCACGGCCCTTTCATAGTCAGATACCAAGCAGTCCTTACTAAAAGTCATGGAGTCATTGGGACAAAGTATTTATGTTTGTGGCCTTTTCCATGTTTTTGAGACATCATCTTGGTGGTAGGCCCTGTACCCCTCCTCTGCCCTCCTTCCCTTGAACCCCCAAAACAGTGTCTAATCTGTGGCCTTTGAGGTTGTTTTCTGCAGGGAATTCCAGGTGATGGAGCCACCACACCTTCTGCTTCAGGGACAGACGGCCTCTCTTGGGTGGACACTTACTCCAACCCCCACCTGCTCACAGGACCATGAAATCACTATTCCCGGGGGATGACATCCTGACTTACGAAAAGAAGTGTTTGTAGGAAATAATAGCCAGGTGAGGATGAGTTTCTTTCCTCCTTTTTTCTTTCTTTTTCCTCCTCCTCCTTTCCTCCTCCTCTTCTTTCTCTTTCTCCTCCTCTTTCTTCTTCTCGTTTTCACATTTTTATTTGTAGAATTTTTAATGATTGGCTAAAATGATCTCTTTTATTTATCTACTTTCAAATTTTAATTACTTCTGGCTATAATTACCTAATTTTTATATTTAAAATCCCAGGTACTGTTCAGTTTGTAGCAAATTGTTGTTCATTTTGTGTGTGTGTGTGTGTGTGTGTGTGATGTAGCATGGCATGGGACACCTACATGAATTAATCAAGGAGCAAATGCAATGCTTAGGAGCCTAAGTCCCTTCTTTGAATTGAAGGGGCATTGGCAAAAGGAAAGAAGGCACTTAAAAAATATTGTATCTATCTGTCCACATATATATATACACATATATATATTTAAAAATTTTATCTGTAAGTAATTGTAGAAAGCGGCTTCAATTCAGCATGTGAGTGTGAGTACAGTCCATCTCCATCAGTGTTGCCCTTCCGCCATTCTCTTTCCCCCCTCCCAACCTCACCCATCCCTTCACGCACCCACCCGTTCCTCCTGGTGTTTCTTGCTCCTCTGGGGAGTCACTTGATATTTTCTGTGAGTAGCCACCCTGGGCAGACTCACTCTTCCCTTTGGGATGGAGTTTTTCTCCGTGCAGAATGTATTTTACATAGATAAGTTAGACTCTGTGCCCTTGAAGCCGTTCAGTGCTGCCAGGCATCCTGCAGCAGAGCACCAGCAACCCCGCTTCTAATGGGCTTGAGAGTGGGGTGGCTGCCCGACAGCCTGGAGCCTCAGTGTCTGTGGTCATGTGTGCCATTTGGTCTGAGGACAGCAGTAGCTAGTGTAATGGGTCTTGATGGTAGAGCCTGCATGAGGTGTGACCTTGGGTGCCGAACATGTATGTGAACGTGGACCCCATGCTCTAGAAAAGGAAACATGAGTTCTGATGGGCTTGGACACGGTAAAGTCACACCATTAGTGGGGACCTTAACTCGGGAGTGTCGAATGCTTACTCTTTGGCTTTGCTTGAATTGTATCCCATGAGTTTGCTCTTTGTTTATTTCTTTGTTTTCTGTGGGTTTATTTTGGAGTCTACACATCCAAGACTAATCTGAGTAAGAAGGCAGGTAGCTGAAGCTCCTGGTCCATGGCAAGCACACGCATCCTTGGAAAGGCATAGACCTCTGGAGACCGGGAGGCTCTGAACATGTGACGGGGCCCCGGTGAGACCAGAAAGGGCAGGAGGTAGAGTGGTTAATGGACCCCCGCCAGCCGGCCACAGGAACCCTGGGGGCCTGGAGACCAGGCCTGGCTAGCCTGGCTAAAAGAGCATTTCCCATTGTCCTGGGAGACATCCACTTAGGCAGGAAAATTAGACCATTTAGACAGGCCATATTTTGTGTTAAAACCGGGGAATTCTGGGTCTAGTCTAGGCCAGCCTTCTCAGCCTCCCGGAGTGAGGAGGCTAGAGGTGGGTGGATAGGTGTGTGCTTATAGCCGGGGAGAAAAAGGGCTTCTACAGAAGCTCTGTGGAGAACCCCCCACTCGTGAGGAGGGACATGCAGGGGCAAGGTACACTGAGCGGATGAAACATGAGTCACCGGATGAACAGTGAGGGGGCTGTGAGGGCTGCAATCACTTGGAGAAGGAAAGGGGAGGGTCCTAGTGTGGGGGGAATTTACCCTCCATGGGAATGGGAAGGTGTCTCAGTGAGGCTCAGGCCCCTTGGTGTGGCCCATCTCGACCTGGAGGACAAAGGGTGGTTTTGTCCATCCAGACAGCTGCAGGGGGAGCGGGAGGGAGAGGCAGGGGGCGGGGGAAGAGGGAAGGGAAGCTGGTGGGAAAGATGGTGCCTTCATGATGATGGTGAGGGGAAAGGAGGGCAGAGACAAGATGGTGGGGGGTTCTAGAAGGTGGAGCCCCAACTCCTAGTGTGCTTGTCTTTTAAAGCTAATTGAGATGTAACCACCTCCTTCTGTCACTCCAGCTGTGAGACTCGCATTTCCCACCACCATCTCCATTTCTGGCCAGCAGTCCCTCAGAGGCACGTCCTCGGCTGGCCTCTCACCTCTGCGATCCCCTGTTTCTTTTCTGATCCACACAGGAACATGCATTCATTTCCCCCTCCAAGAAGTCTGGGTGCTGCCCCCACGGCCACATCTTCCATGTCTGCCTTTAAGTACTACCCAGCTTGCCTGCTCGCTTCTCTCTTGTATTAAGAGTGGATGGCAGCGCCGCACCACCACCACCGTACACTCCTGGGGTCCAAGCTCCTGCTGTGGAATTTCCTTAGTCCCCCACGCAGATCCAGGACACAATTGGATTGCTGTGCTCACAGTACTCTCTGGCTCAAAGCTTGGTTCCCATTTGCCTGATCCTCTAAAAATACAAGATTTCCTGCTAGAAGAAAAGCAATGTAGGGCCAAGTATAGCAGTGCAACCCTGCAGGGTCAGCCACACGGGAGGCAAAGGTATTTCTGCTGTCCTCCTCAAAAGAGGTGAGGCCTTTCCTGAAAACAACTACCTAAGCAATTTGCTCACCACTTGAGCAAGTATACAGCCCTGTGCGTAATTCTCAGTACCCTCGGCCAAATCCCAGGTACAACAACAACAAAAATTTTACCATGACACGTTCAGAATCTTATTTTCTCTCACTCAAACTTTCTCTCCTTTTTTTAGTTTAACAATTTAAGTAGATCACACACATTAACTCTATTATCAGTGGTTATATGTAAAACAGATAGCTACAAACCTCAGGTATGAGCTCTTGACCTTTTCGGATTCCCCTAACAAGTCAGACTTCTTTTTGAAGAACTTTGGCACTGACAGAAAACTTCTTCCTTCCTTAACAGTTCCTCATGCACACAAGCCTGGACAGTTGAACAAGCCGGACATAAATGACCCCAGGTGACAGGGACCCAAACGGAGCTTACTAAGCTGCAGGAGACTAAGCATCTTTAAGCATCAAACAGCACGTTCTCTTATACTGGACCATATCTCCTGAAAGCTGACTTACAAAGCAGATGCTTTCGCCATGGAGTCAAGTGCAAGGACAGCAACCTTGGGGCTCAGTGCAGGTGGACAATGTGAGGGAGGGGGTGGAGTAAGGCAGAGGGGTGCTTGTCTTCCCTTCTCTTCCTTTAAAATATGATATCGTGTTTCCCAACCTTGCGTTGTCCTCACGTCTAGGCCGTATGAGAGCCACCAGTTTCCATTTTTAAAATTACCTAATAAAAATTCACCCCTGACGTCTGTGATGTTGCTGATAACACGACACAGTCAAAACGTGGAAGCAAAAGTTGAGGTGAGGATGACCGGCAGTTGGCATGCAGGTTCCGGTGAAATCACCTACCCACGGGGGCAACTGCACTTGAGTTAAATGCGTTGAAGGGAACTTGAACTCACTTCGTAGTTTTGTAAAGATCGTATCATGGAGACCTGGCTATGTGGGGTGAGAGGAGAGCACTTGGGGCAGCACTCGGCCAAGGGACCCAGAAAGAACCAAGAGTGAGATTATCTTTCATGGACCAATACAAAGACCCAATGTATATGTGTACCCTAAATGACAACAGAAGGAGCACAGAGATAATTGAAGGAATGTGAAGATCAAGGGGCTAGAGGATTTGCTCTCTCTGGCACAAAGTCTAGGGTTGCAAAAACCAGAACGAATGTATGATGCTGAGATGCAGTACACTTAACAGGAAAACATTTCTCCCTTGTAAATAAGAGGATTGTTTTCCTCAGAAGAGCTCAGATTCCAGGGGCAGCGATTAGAAGTCTGCTCTGAGAAGCTGTCAAAAGTACTTTTGGAAGAGAAGATCCATTTGTACCAAAAGAATGGCTTAGAAGATCAGCTACGGTATACTCTGTCACTGCTCATGATGGTAATGGGACATAGAATAAAAGGCCCAGCTGTGACGGACAATCGTGTTTTTATTCTCCAAGCAGAGCCTTGGGAACAGAAGCAAGACTCTTAGGTTACTTACTCTCATCATGGGACATAGAGCATCTCTTTGGAAGAAGTCTCAGAATGAGTCTCTAAGAGGAATCAAGTACACTTCTAAAATATGAATTCAGGAATATCCAGGGAGATGGGAGGAGAAATCAGGTTGGTGGCTGTGAAAAGGGACTGTTGTACCATTGTTTTTGAGACTAAGTTGTACCAAATTAAAACTGTAGTCGATCTCAAGATAAAAGGATGTAATTAATGGTGAATTATAAAACGTATTTCCACTTATTCTATGTACTTTTTCAGGACTTTAGGAAAATAATGGTATAACAGAAAGGAAGTGTATCCTATGAAATAAATCACTACTAACATCTGAAGTTTTCTTAAGAATCAGATAAGGTGGGGAGAAAATCAGCACATAAAGAAGGCCCAGATCTAGAGAGGACAGAGCCCAATGCAGGAGTGGTTCCTAGGCCCTCAAGATACAAGAGGCCAAAGTTATTTAGAAGTCTGGACAAGATCACAGTGAATCAAATATTTTAAACATTATTACCCAATCAGCAAGGAAGCCATTAGGATATCATGAATAGAACAGTATCATGACAAAGTTAGAGTTTTAGAAAGATTAATTATTAAGAAGAGAATGGATGGGAAACATAAAATACTAGAGGAATGGAGAGCAATTAGAGCTCATTGCAGAAGTCCAGAAGAGAGATCATATGGCTGGACTAAGGGAGTGTGAGAAATGATTGTGGATTAGAAAATGAAACAAATGTATAATGACAGATTCCATGGGTCTGGTTATTCAATCCATTGGAAATACTAATTCAGAGAAAGGAATTGGTAAAGATTTCCAGGTTTCTCAGGTGGGCTGTTGATCAGAGGATATGCATGCTGAAATAGGATTTGGGGTGTTATGGGGAGATAAAGTAGAATCAAGTTACATATAGTAAAGACTTTGAGAGATAGTTTTGTCATGTCTCAAGAAAGACATCACATGCATAAATGGGTGGTGTAAGGTCTAAGGAAAACTATGGCTGTACATGCAGCTCTGGGACTCATGTAACTGAATGGTTAGTGCAGCCTGGAGAGCAGACAGATCTCCAAAAGACCATATCAATGATTGTCACACTATTTCTCCATATACTATGGAAAACTTGGTATGGTAACTAGTAGATGAAGGCTGTTTCAGAAAGGAGATGAAGAAGACTTTGGGGAAAAGCATGAAGAAAACCAAGATCCAGGGGTATGAGGGAGGGCTCTAGTAGAACTTGGGAAAGTCCAGGATGGGCCAGGCCATGGACTAAGACTCCGTCACTTCGAATAAAGTAAAACACTTCTCAGAGAAGTTAAGCGGACTTAGAGTAATGAGCTGTGTCCTGAAGACTAAGCAGGAATTTGCTGGGAAAGGAGAAGTTCTGTCAAGCATGAAGGACTCATGATGGACCAGTCATGGTCTACCATGATATGTTTGTGGAATGAGCAGCAATCCCAATTTGCAACGACAAAAGTGTTGGAGGCACAGGGGCATGAGATACATGAAGAGCTGATGAGGCGTCGCAGAACTTGGAGCTTTCTTTGCCAAACGTGGGGACTGGGATGGTAAGAGCTTGTTAAGAAGTTGAGAAATCACCCCAAAATGGTGCAGAACTATAATCTTTGGTAACACCCAGACACTAGAGAAAGACTTGCCAAGGAGACACATGTAGGACGAGAATCCATACGTTTTTGACCCAAATGAAGGAGGTGCATAAGGAATCTCTGCCCACATCTCAGTGCTTCTCCTGGGTATCTGGGTGGAAGCGTCTTCCACAGGAAGACAAGAAGAGCACAGTTTTAGGGGTGGTGGGCAGAAGATAATTCAGTTAGCATGACCTTGATTCTAAAAATGGCCAGCATTTCATTCTGCTTTTATAAGGCCTTGTCTTTGATTTGTAAACCCTCTCTTTACTCATTGATGGTGCTTCAAGTTGGGAATTATCCAACCGAACATTTGGCTTAACCATGATGCTCCACACTTTTCAGCTGTCTGTGTTGCTACAGACCAGGAGAGAGAGCACAATTCAAGGAGTCAGGCAGAGAGATACACGATTGCAGGATGAAGATGTTGGCTTCTCCGGGTCTTGCTGGGAATCCCATTTAAGTGCAAGGGAGGCTGAGAACTATCTACTTCTTCTAGTTCTTCTAGAACTGCCCTCCCCCCACCATGGAAAGCAAAGGGACATGAGTTCATTCAGTCACTTTTCACATTCCATTTCTTCTTATCTGTTGAGTAGTTTGTGAGTGGCAGATTACACGACATTCTTCTCGATTCTCAAGGTAACAGATGATACAGTATTCCTACTTTACAAGGTAGCAAAGGCATAGCTTAAAGAGTTTCAGGTCAGATCCCAGGGTTGTTCTCCACACATGTAAGAAGCTACTTTCATTGTTGACACATCTCCCCGCTACGTTCCCCTCAAATTGATAGGAAAGGCCTAAGTTTTCCAACTCTAACTCTCCTGTGCTTAGTGGTGTTGGCCCATCAGAACTACACATATAGCTGATGAGTGACAACACTGTACTGGGCAAACATTTAGGATGGTAGAAATCATGTCAAGTATGAATGGCAGAATCGTCACCCATTGTGACATGTTTGCAGGACACAAAGAAATTCCACATCACCGGTAAAAAGTATTTCTGATGAAGGGGTATGAGGGGGAAGAGAAGGACTTGGGTCAGGAGACTCAGGGCTCTAGAAATGATGTCTGTCACTTCTGGGTGAGTCCTTCACCCTCCAATTCTGTATCCCACCCATCCTTCAACTTTCATCCTCTCTTCTTTGTAAACAAATTAGTATTCTGACCCCATGTATGGGAATGAAGACACTGGCAAGGTTGGAGTTTGACAGCCCTGCCTGCCTAAGTTCACAGGACTGACTGTTATGTGATGCACAAGGAATCTACCCTCAGGTGTCTGATTCTTCATTCCAAATGAGGTCCTAGAATATTGTGCAGCTCCTGAGATGTGGGGGACCTCATGTCTACGCACAGGAAGCTTTGGTCTATTGTGTGTGCTTTGCTGTGGGTCCTGTCCATGTCTGCACTATGGGATGGGAACCAGACCCTGCTTGAGAGAGGAAAAGCCAATAGTAAAGTCTGGGAATGGATAAGCCTTCCTCAAGCCGCCACTTTGTTTCTCTGGTGGTCCATGATTTCTGGCTTGTTTACTCATCCCTTTCCATCACAGCTATTAAAAAAATAGGCTTCCTACCCAACCAGAGGGACCCTGGGAGATTCTCCTGTGATGCTCTCTCGTCACTGTGACTCCCGCTGGGCAATGGGTAGAAATTAAGTGGTTAAAAAAAAACACAAAACATTAGGGTGGATTGTTGCCATAATGGCTTTCTGGAAAATAACAAATCTAATTCCCAGTAAAATGTCATTCAAATTTGCCAGGTCCTCTGATGGGAAAAAAACAAAATGCCCTTCCTAGAAAAGTGCTCATGCTCTGTGGTTTCTAACAGAGATTCTGAAGACTCTGCGGAGAAATATAACATGGCGATACGATTCTGGGACCTGTGTCAGTTTCTCTGCTTAGTACACTGGATTCCCTTAAATAGTTCATAAACAGCAAAGCCTGGGTTGATATTGTGAAATTTCTTAGAACAAGAGCTGTGGAGCCATTCAACCCGAGTGTCATCCCACTACTTAATTGCCAGGCAATGCTGGATTTGCTGTGTGAAGTCACACAGCCCTGATTCTGTGGCCTTGTATAAGGAGACCCATGCTAGAATTCTCCTAGTTTGTCAGGTGCATTTAAGAAAAATCACTCCAAGTGCTTAGCTTTGTGCCAGGTACAATAAACGTTAGCAATGATCGTAACTCTCCCTCTTTCTCTCCTTCTTCTGTACATGAATAAAATGTGGCTGAGATGCTTTAATCCTTTGGCCCCTGACTTCCTTTCTGAACTGATTGAAAAGCTCCAAAGTAGAGATTCCTCTCATCGGTGTTTTTGTGCTCTCAGGAAGCCCAACAATAGTGCAGGAGTGATTTCTAGTACCCTTTAAATGTCTACGGCCCTGAACTTTGTGAGGAGGGGATGGGTAAGTTGAATGATTAGATGTTAAAGTGGGCAGCAAGAAGATTCCATTGCTTTCTTGTGATAATTGAAATCATTTCAATTCATTTCCGTCTTGGCTGGACAGAAGCGTGTTTTCAATAGTGAGCAAATCTTGAGGGAATCCATTGACCTGAGCAGTCATATAATACATGAAGTTAATGGACAAAAAATGATATTCATCTTCAGTTTATAATAGTATATTTTCTTTCCCGGCACCTATGCGTAGGGGTGGTGAGAGATTGCTGTTGGAGCAGAAGCTGTACCGCTGGTAGAAGTCTGACCTTTGTTGTAGCTAACAATTATTGGATCTATGGTGAAATAAAATAAAAACCAACACAAGTTTTGACACTAGGATAATAAATTATAAATTATGGAAGTCTACGCCACCGAGGATCTTGTAAACAACAGGCTGGTCTCTTAGCAACAGCTCGTGGAGAGAGCAGGTTGTTGGTGGGGAAGGGAACAGGCAGGTTGTTTTTCCACTGATTACTACAGAGGACCAGGAGTGGCATTTTAACACCTGTCTGGGGCCCTTTTTCTGCCCAGCCCTTCTCCAAGTGGCCAGCTGTGGACCAAAACAGTATCATGGCATTTAAGCTTGCCTCTCTCCAACCCAGGTGACCAGACCTCAAGGAAAGGCTAACAGAGACAAGTGATGGAAATAATTCTGTGAGGACGCCCAGAGTGGGGAAACTGGACAGAGGCAGAAAGGGAAGATGCATTCTTATTTGGTGTTGGCTGAATCTTCTTCCTTTCCACCCCCAACTCCCTTTGGCTTTAAAATTTAAAAAAATCTCATTTAGGGTGGCTGTCATGAGAGAATCTAGGGAAGACGTTGACAATGTGCCAAAATGGTTTATTTTTAAATGTTGTTCCCGAAAGCACCAGAATATTAAGTTGGAGCAAATGTTGCTTGCAAGCGTGTAGGGGTTGTGGTCACGCAACACAGACAGCCCAAGAAGGGAGAGGGGCTTGAAGGTCTGTAGACTTTAATTAACAAAGGCAGGCAACTTGAAGATCAGTCACCTGGAAGCATTCTTAAAAGTACATGTGCTAGAAAATTGTGTGTGTGTGTGTGTGTGTGTGTGTGTTTCTCAATCACAGGACACTTTTCAGAGTTCAGATGGGAAAGGAGATTTTCTTGAATTCATTAGATGTTTACCTCTGGCAATTTTCCGACGTGGTTTAAGCAGTCACCTGCCCATGTAGGAAGGCAATTCTATCCAGTCTCAGAGTGGAATTGTCCCAGAAAAATCTTAGGAATTTTTTTAAAACAGCAAATGGCCTCTCTGTGTAGCAGGAAGAATCAGTTCTCCACTATCCAGCTGACAAAGGAAGGGAAAAAACTCACTCCTGAGTGTCATGAGTCTACAACCTTCATTCCCTCTAGCCTGGGTCCCTAAAGTAAGGACTCACTCGATATTTATTTGGGACTGCCATTTTAAACTTTTCTTATGTATACATTTGCCATTGAAAAGAAAGAGAAAATTCTCCACAATACCCCCCAGGTCTCTCTCTCTCTCTCTCTCTTTCTCTTTCTCCTCCTTCCCTCCCTCCTTCCTTTCCCCTCTTTCCCTCTTTCTCTGTCTCTGTCTCTGTCTCCCCCTCACTCCTTGGCTCCAGTGACACCAGGAACAGAGGCTCTGTGATTTCTGAAGTGATTAGTTCCCATCTAGAGGGTTTTATAATACATATGTGCTTGTTCTGGGGGGATGAAATTTAATCTGGGTGATTCCTTGGTTCCATAGAATGAGACCCTGGATCTTTGAGAAACCTGTCAAGGCTCTGTTGGGGGAAAGCCCCTCCTTAAGTCCACACCTCATACTTCCAAGACACATCAGAGCCATCGCCCACGGTGCACACAGATCCGTGGGAGCCCAGCATTGTTGGCATGTGGCTGGCCTCCCTCACCATTGCCCTGCCCTGGAAAAGGCCAGTATAAGACTTCCTGCAGCCATGTGCCAGTGGTTCACACTTGTAATCCTAGTTACTCAGGAGGCTGAGATCTCAGGATCAAGGTTCAAATCCAGCCCAAGCAGGAAAGTTCATGAGACTCATCTCCAACAAACCACCAGAGAACCAGAAGTGGCACTGTGGCTCAAGTGGTAGAGTGCTTGCCTTGAGCTGAAGAGCTGAGGGACAGCGCTCAGGCCCAGAGTTCAGGCCCCATAAATGACCAAAAAATAAAAAATAAATAAAAATACTACCTACAAGGACCTGCCTTTTCTTCCAATAATAATTCTAATAATACTAACCACAACCTTCCTCTTCCTTCATTTCTTTCCTTTTTCTGAAATGCATTCTCCTATATAGTCATGGAAAATCAATAACCTTCCTCATTCCCTCTCTTACTCCCCCCCAAACACATCCAATGCCCCTTCTCCCCTAGGTGTCCTGGAAGTATCTATCTATCTGTCAATCTCTCTAGTTCATTTGCTTGTTTAATCTTTTTATCTTCTTCTTTTGTAAAAACTATTTTTATTATTATCTTTGAGTAGTTGTACTAAGAGGTTTCAATCCGATGTGTCCGTTTGTGAGCACAATGTATCTTCATCAATGTCCTCCCTTCACGGTGTCTGTGTAGAGCTGAGATTCCTTTCTGCTGGGGAATATCTCTGCGTAGAAAGATTACAACCCTTTCCTCCTCTTTACTTTGTTTGTCACCAAGCTGAGTCACCCATATTTTTTATGCACTTTCTTTTGATTTATCTTGACCACATAGTATAGAGAAAGCCCTGCTGTGAATATCTCTTTCTCCTCTCTAACTGCTAACGCTCCAAGGGCCATTTTTGGCCTGAACCTAACACCTTTGAATCAACCAAATTGATCCCATGTCTGGCATCCTGGCTCAGAACACCAGCAATCCTAGTGCATTCTGAACTTAGGAACATTTGGAATTCTCCATTTCCCTGTTGGTTCAGGATCTTGCATTTTCCCACAAGCTTCCCAAGTGACATGAGTATGTGAAGCTGTGCACTTGTTGCTTGCACAGGGCCCTGACCGCTGGAACAAAGTTGGGGACAGTTTCTACACCAAAGAGAACTGTTTTCCCCCAATATTGGCACACCTATGGGGCAATCTCTCCCTTCCCCCAGTCCTTGGAAGTCCCAGCTACCCATTGAATTGTCCCACCTGTTCCTACCTGTGTTTAGTAGAAGGTGGTTGAGCCTAGGCAGAGGGCAGGGCTGAGCAGCAGTATTCTGGAGGTTTGCTGGGGGGACAGGGGCGGGGGGGCAGGTCCCGCCCAGTGCCTCACCCTGTGCTAGTGACTGTCCACGCATTACCTCCAGGCTCTCGCCCCACAATGCAGCGCTGCGCTGGCAGCCGTTCAGCTGAAGACTAAACATTTGGCTCCGTTTCAACGCGGCTGCCAAGATTTGGCAACCAGAGAGTTGCAGGAAAACAGCAGGCTTCTAAACCCTTTCACATTTTTAATTAGATCCACACACCCATGTCTTTGAGCTATCATAAATATACAGATAACATAGAGAGTATTATTCAGAGTTAATAAAAAAAAGACTGCAAACTCTACTAGGGTGTATCTTATCTTAGGAAAATAATTTACCTATCACTAGTTTGGGGGTTGAGGGAGAAGAAGAGAGGGCAAAGATATTTGCATAAGAAGGACTATGTCCCGGGAGAGACTGTACCCGGGTTGGGGAAATGTGGATCTCTGGCCACTGGCTGCTGGGCTGGGTTTTGAGAACATCGCCAGAAGAGGGCATTCTGAGCAGGGCTCAGCCTCCCTCACATCCCGGAGGCAGGGTGCAGTGTGTGAGCTGTCCTTGACACCACCCTTGCCTTCCAGTCTTTGGTGACAATCTTAACATTGCCACAGACCTGCAGTGTGTGCACCTGTCCCTGAAAATAAGCAGCACGCCGTACCTTCCATGACACTTGAATGTTTCTGTCGCTGTATCTTCTTGGATTTGTCTGTCAAAAACTCTTTCCCTGCTTTTTATTCTTCAACATCTAGTGTCACCACCTTCTGCCCTGTGCCCAGTCAGAGCCGGCCACTCTGTCCTCCGTTCTTGGGTGATTTTGCCAGAGGATACAGGAAGAGTCTAGTCTCAAGGGTGATGGCTCCTGGGATTGTAGTTCTGGCTGGGTGGTGTGGCTTTGAATAGCTAATTTCAAAGCACTTTCCTTCTGACCGCGTCGATTGGCTCTGGTGTTCAAACCCAGTTACACACGCAAGGCTCACGGATGGTGAGGATCCAGCACCCAATGTTTGTAATTACTCATATGATGATTGTTATTAGGGATATACATGGCAGTCTATACACCCCTGTAGAAGTCACCACCAACTAAAACACTGTGGGCTCTTCCTTGAGCTTGTCTTCCCTCCCCTGTATCTTCCTTCATGTGGTCAAGACCACACACCATTCTCAGTTGGCTGACTCTGGCCTGGCTAACCTACAACAAGCTTCGGGTGAGCAGAGTCTGATCCTAGGCTGCCCATGTCTACGCACAGTCTCCATTTTAAGGACTAGTCAGGAAGAAAGCTATGGGAAGAGTCTCACTCGAGAGCAACAAAACTGTCCACAGAAATGTCAGAGCGATGATGCAGGGGCTTCAGCAAAGCAGCAAGCGCGCACGCCAGTTTGCATTGTCCCTTCAAGGAAACCTCTTCTCACACCACTGACTTCCTCCTAGAGAAAGTTCCAGCCCGCTGTGGGCATTCTGTAGTCTTTAGTGTCTGCCTTCTTTCAGGTATTTATTTTCCCTGTGTCAACTGAAAACAGACCGCTTTTACTGAGGTGCGGGGGTGGAGGATATTTTCTTTGTACTTTTCCTGCAAATAGGGCAGCCAGGTGACCTGGGATGAGCCAGTCCAACTAAATGGCTGCAGATAATTCCAGGCCCAACTGTGCCTCTCAGCAGATGCCATGGCTGCAAACAGATCATGGTGGCTAGTCCTCTCCTTTTCCCTCCCCCAGTGCACACCACCTTATTTCTGCACCATCCCAACAGCTATGAAAGATTTTTTTCTCATTGGTAGAAGAGAGAGATACACACGGCTCCTATGTGTACAGCACATATGCGTATGCATACATGCACGTGCGCGCGCGCACACACACACACACAGAGAAACACTTGTCAATGAAAATGACAATTCCTGAAGCAGCCACTGGAGACAGCAATATGAGAACCAGGCTGAATCTCAGACACCTTCATGCTCCTACTCAGGTTCCAATGGGGACCATCTTCTGCTCCCTGCACAGCATTCTTCAAGAGGCAGCGACTACCTTCCATGTAACACTGTGTATGACCTGGACCATGTTCTGGAGCAGAAGGCCCCAGACGGTCACTGGATCCACTCCTTGGGCATCTGTCTAGTTCCCCCTTGTCCGGGATTCATTATGAGAAAATGGGTGTTGTCTTACACAAGTTTGGGGAGGAAGCAGGGGAAGTAATGCATATACACTGTGTATCTAAGGCTGTATCAGTCTGCTTTGGCTGCTGTAACAAAATACAAATAGACAGAGTGGCTGGAACCATAGAAATTAGTTTTCTGTTAGTTGTGGCAGCTGGTGTGTCCAAGGCTAAGATGGGCTGGTTTGATTGGTGGGGAGGGCTCTCCTCCTAGCTTAGCCTTTCCCTGAGAACATCCTTGGGGAAGAGAGGGAACTTTCCAGTACTTCTTATAATGACACCAATCCACATGAACCAGGAACCTACTGTGATGAGCACATCTAACTTAATGATTTCTTCAGAGATTCCATTTTATATTACCCACATTGGTGGGGGGGGGAGGTTTTAAGGCTTCAACATTGGAATTTGAGAGGAACTGAACTTTCTGTTACCTCTTAACTCCATGGCCTTCCTAAACTAGCAGCCAGGATCCATTCTGACTGGTTAGTCGAGTATCAGCTCTGTGCCAAAGTCTTACTGCCTTATAGGTAGGTAGGTAGATAGGTAGGTAGGTAGGTAGGTAGATAGATAGATAGATACATGGATAGATAGATACATAGATACATAGATTCGTAGATAGATAGATAGATAGATAGATAGATAGATAGATAGATAGATAGATAGATAGATAGATAGATAGATAGATAGATGGATGGATAGATAGATACATAGATACATAGATTTGTAGGTAGATAGATAGATAGATAGATAATCATTACCCTGGGTGGTAGGTTGGTTGGTTATCAGTATCCAAATGATGAAGAAACAAAAGGGCAGATCTCCTGACTGCATCATTTCCAGCAATGCATACTTTCTGCTCCAAATATCCTACTGAGCACAGAGGGGCCCTGAGCTGCCTGGGCCGTGGAGCTGAGTATGGGAGTGGAGGAGGCGATATGATACGTAATCGTTACTTAACAGATAATCAAACATCAGAAGCTCCACACAGTTCAGGCTAAGAGATCATAAAGCCCCATGGAAAATACATGCTGTCTTGTTTAAGTCGTTGCCTGGTGGTCCTGGCATGGGAACCATGGAATTCTGGGGCACAGCTAGTCTCTAAGGAGGTGCGCGTGGAGGGAGCGCAGACCCAGCAGGTCACCTGGGGAGTCCCACCACAGGGGGGACAGATGCAGGAGTGAGACCAGTGGGGATGGAGAGAGTGGTAAGGTTGCTGCGGGGTGGGGGGAGGGGGACGCGGTTAACTCATGTGATATAGGATCAAGCAGACCCCGGCTTCAATTCCAGCTCTTCCAAACACAAGTGTGAAATCTTTAGCAAATCACTCGTTTCTGTGTGTTTCTTGTCTGCAAAAATGGCCAAGATATGGCGAGTGTGGTTGCTCATGCCTGTAATCTCAGCTGCTCCAGAGGCAGACATTAGGAAGATGATGGTTTGAGCCTAGCCTGGGTAAAAATGTTCATGAGACCCCAAGCTGAACACACAAATCAGTCATACTGGTGTTTGTCTGTGATGCCAGCCATGAAGGAGGTCTTGGTAGTTGGATCATTGATCATAAACCATCCCCAGACAATGATGTGAAATCTTATCCTCAAAAAATAGCTATAGCCAAAAAAAAAGAAAATAAAAGGACCAGGACTTGCCTCCAATGGTACAGTACCTGACTAGCAAATATGAGGCCCTGAGTTCAAACCCCAGTCCTTCCATCCTCCCAGGAGCACCGTATCCCACTGGTACCTTGGGAGTTGGAAGGGACACTCAGTGGCCCATCACTCACATGGCGATTGAGGAAGCCAGTGGTACAGGGGAACAGAATATTGACATTCTAGCATGCAAATGCCATCCCAGGCCACACAGAGGGACTCACCAAAATGCTTGCTTAACCTCTCCCAGATCAAACCCTTCCCATTCTCTCCAGCGGTGCTTCAGCAGACAGCAAGTTCACTGTGGTCCTGCCCCCACCTGCTCTAGGCCCCACATCAACAGCACAAGACCAGCCATACTGTATCTGGGAAGCTTTCCAGACAGACACACAGACACACAGACAACGAAGACCATTATCATGCCTGGAAATTAATTTGTCTCATCCCTTCTAATCAAAGAATGAAAATACCCCCCAATAAATAAGACAGGTGCTCTTTGGTGTTGTCTGGGGTTAGACACTGGCAAACCCATTGTGGTTGAAAATTCCTTGAGTCAAAAATACACGTAAACACACCTGATCTGTGAAACACTGTCACTTAGCATAGACTGCTTTAAGGGCAACAAGTAATTTAAATGCCCTGCCTATAACTGAGCAAACCCAGGCAGATCAAAGATCATTTTATAGCCATGACGAATACTTGATGGAATTTATTTGAACATGTGTGGACAGCTAAACCAGAATGGTCTTATGGACCTGGGAAACCATGGAGTTAAGAAATCAAATTGAAAGTGAAGTTAGCACAGGCTTGTTTTCTAACACAAGAAGAAGGGTGCTACGCTCATCATTGTCTTTGTCTGTCTTCACAGCACAAAATCCTCAGCAAGCATTTATGGAACACCTACTATGTGCCAAATGTGAAACCAAGGCCAGGGGAAAGGGGACTGGTGCTGCTGAGCATCTTTTCTGCCTGAGGATGGAGGACAAAGGAGGTGCAGTATGCAGACTGGAAATGCTAGTGACCAGTGAGAACGTCTCCAAAGCATGGCAGTCACGGGACATGTGTTTAATATTCAGCAATTATTAACTACATTTGTTAAATTTCCACAGGCTCAACGTTATTCTGCAATTGGCAGGAATAGAAAACAACCATGCATTCTTTCCCTCCCTTCTGAGTGAGCTGAAAAGATTGGACAGAAACAAATGTAGAAGCTGCAAAGAAAACTTTGTCTTTTTGTTTACATTTTAAACATAACTTGCTTCTGGTTTCCTTCAGGGGAAGGGGCTTGCTGGACTCATGCTCAATGCCTGAAAACAAAGAATGGCAAGGTTCAGAGAGTCCGTAGCATAAAATGGAAGAGGAATCCTGTCACCAGGCAACAGGGATTAGAGCTACACCTCCTGTGGAAAACCTTGCTCCTGAGTTTCCAGGTAGCCAAGGCAAAGACGTGATGGCCTGGAAACTTTTGCTTGTGCTTTTTGTTTGGTTTTTCAGCAAAGGAGGCACAACCTGAATCCTCTTGGGGAGATCTTACCAATGTCATTACCAAGGTCAAAGTATTTGTTTTTAGAATAATTGCATATCTAGTTTCCAGGAATGTTCTCCATAATGATTCTGGATAAGATTCAAAGGTGTAACAGAACATACTGGGGGCCAGGTTATCAGAGAAGGGCCTAGAGAAATGGCATGTCGGTTTAGTGAATTGATTAAAAAACGCCTCACAGTTTTGAAGACAGACAAGTGGTTAGTATGTGTGACAATCAATTTTAAGTGACTCAATTAGACAACTAGTCCAATCATGAATTTAAAAGCTCTCTGTGGATGCTGGAATGGTCCGTGGTATTTAGTAGATGCTCAATAAATGTTTTTCTGGTTTATGGCTTATTTTCCATACTAAAAGTACACTTTAAGAGATCAAGGACTACCAAGTGCCCTGAGAGCCTAGGACTTGATCCTAAATAGCATGACCATCCAATGGCATGTGTTCAATGGGTGAAAGCGTGAAGGAATGAAGAACACTTGTTCACACCAACTGTGATCTTGTTTTTAGTGGCTCAAATTGACCCCTTTCTTTCATTCAAGTCATTACTCTCGGTGATGAAAAGCTCCTCCCCTCTGTCACTCTGACTGGCCAAGTCTAGTTGGATCTCCAGCAGACATCCTTCCTGGCTACCAGTGCAGGTGTGTCCTCCTGGGAACCCACCATGCCCTATCTCCATCTCTCCCAGGACACTGGCTCCAGGGAAGTGCAGTTGTTCTTTGCCTTAGAAGATGTCGACCTCATGAGGCTCTCTTCCATGGCTGGTTCATCTCTGTGCCTTCCATGCAAGGCACAGCACCTCCAGTGCTGGTGAGTCACGGGTTCACGCCACTCCCCTTGGATTGTTTGGGCTCATGGCAATGTCTTACACACCATCCATTCAAACCACCATCACATCAATGTTTCATGTGTGCCGAAAACTGACAAGGAGGAACTGAGTACAGGTGGCTCTCCCACTGAAACCCAGTTAAATAGCTGCTGTGTGGCCCCGTGATTTCTTTTTGCCTTTCCTAATTGTCTGCCATTAAAATCTGCACATCCTCTGTGGCCACAAGCCTCTTGAAGACAGAATGTATACCTAACCTGAGTGTGTACAGGAACAGAGCCCCACTTCATGCATATTAAGTCACTAATAAATGTGTGTTGGCTGAATTATTAATTCAATAACAAACTGCCGGAGAGTTTTCCACTTGAATGCTTGAACATAAACATACACATGGGAATATATTTAGCTATTTTCTTACGTGCATGGTATGTCTATATTGGCATCTTCTTAGAAGAAGACAGGGTTAGAATCCATTAATCTCTCCATTAATCAATCATGCTGTATCAATTACTAGCCTTTATCCATCCAAACATGCTTATTTGGGTTCTGTCTTTTTTGTGCCAGTCCTAGGGCTTGAATGCTGTCCCTGAACTTTTTCATTCTTTCTTTTTTCTTTTTTGCTCAAGTCTGGTACTCTATCTTTTAAGCCATAGCTCCACTTCTAGCTTTTTAATGGTTAATTGTAGATAAGAGTCTCTGGGACTTTCCTGCCTAAGATGGCTTCCAACCATGATCCTCAGATCCCAGCCCCCTAAGTAGCTAAGATTATAGTCAAGAGCCAATACCACCTGGCACATATGTATGTATGTATGGAGGGATGGATAGATAGATAGATAGACAGACATAGACACGCACATATTTGCAATGCAGCAAAATTATTTCCTGATTCTGTCTTACAAAAATTATGAGACTGTTTCCCAAAGCCTCGGGAATGGCTTTGGGAAATTCCAGCAGTAGGAAATACAAACCTCCTAAGGAGTACATCAATAAATGACTATGAACTTCCTTCGTAGACACTGAAATCGAATCTCATCTAATGTTTTACACAGGTCATAAACTATTCTTCTTCTTTTGACTTTTTAAAGAGTATTTAAGAATGTGAGAAGGTAATTCACAGGCAAGAATGAACAGGAGATGCACTGCATAGTTTTCAGTCTTAAGAACACCTCCCCGCTCTGTCACACACCCACCTTTGGGCCGTGGGGAGGAGAATGAAGAAGGTGGTGCAGATAGAGCCCAGTGGGGGTCCACCTCAAGCCCAGGTCCTGCACCTAAGTCAACATCCCGTACCCCAAGCCCACCTCCCCTACTCCAACACTAGGTGCTCTACCTCATCTCTAGTTTCTGGCCCATGCATAGCAATTTTCTGGGTTCAGTGATTTACTGATGGTAAAAAGTACTTTGGCAAAGAAGGGTAAGCAATCTCTAGATTGTTCTTTAACCTTAGTAAATACTTTCAAGAGGATTCTTGCTATATCCACTACCATATCTGGTCAAGAAACAAAATGGATTTTGGTAATTTCATTTTTGAATGTTTTTATAGTGTGACTTTGTTTTAATATAAATCTGTATCATTTTATTGCAATGTAAGAGAACAATATATTGGTTTTTCTTAACTGATGTAATAATCACAGGTGCCCAAGGCACCATTATCTCTAATGTGCATGAAAGAATTAAATGGTTTCCTGATATATAGCACTTAATACAATAATAATCAGAATAAAACAACAACAAAATCACACAGACCAAAAATTTTAAAAAGGAAGAAGATGGAAATTCTTGTATCTTCCTCAGAGGCGAGACCTTGTACCAGGGAGGCGGGTGGGATTCAGGTTAGACAGGGGATCTCATGGGCAGAAATCTCAAATCCACACCCCTCTCTTCTGTTCTTTTATTGCAACTAAAGTCTGAGCCTCAAGGAATCAGCGGGCAGGCTTCAACGACACCACAGCTGGCTTTCTGAGTGACCTGAATTGGTATGTCCAGGAGCTGGGTGTAGATTCCAGCAGGAGCCTATAAAGGGTGCTCACTTCCAAAGAGGAGAAAACTATACAGGTGACAGAATCTCAGAAACCTATGTAGTCACTGTCTGGGTGCACTATTTCACAAATAAACACGAATGCCGAGAATCCACCATAAACAAAATAGTAACACTTTCGTTAAAGTCGAGATGTGGTCTCCTGTACCTGCCTGATTCACTCCCTCAGGTCACCCTAAAGGGCTCCCTAGGTCCTGCCTGTATTGAAAATAGTTTATCTTGGAGTATTTGGGAAACACAAAAAGTTTGAAGCTAAAAAATGGGGGAAAGTTTTTATGTTCTCCCTTCCCTAGCACTAGAAATTGAATGTGGGACCTACCTATAATTTCATGCTGCAGTTTGGCCTGGCTGGCCTTGTACTGAGACCTTCCTGTCTCTACCTCCTGAGTAGCAGCACGTATTATAGGTGTGGATCACCACTCCTAGCCCTTGCTATATGTTGTTTTCCCCTTCAGTCATGGGGCTTGAACTCAGGGCCTGGGTACTGTCCCTAAGCTTTTTGTGCTCAAGGTTAGTGCTCTACCACCTTGAGCCACAGCACTACTTCTGGTTTTCTGGTGGTTCATTGGAGATAAGAATGTCATGGATTTTCCCACCTGGAGTTGGCGTTGAACTGTGATCCTCAGATCTCAGCCTCTTACATAGCTAGGATTACAGGCCTGAGCCACCAGTGCCCAGCTCTGTTTCATCTTTTAAGACTCAAAAAGTACATCTGCTTGTCACAGCACCTCAGAATACACTTGTGACTATGTGCCACAACCATTCAGCATTTGGTATAGAAAATACACTATGTAGTTTGCTAAAATCAGTCACCAGACCTCGTGTTTCTCTACATTATAAAATGCTTGATTATGAATCTCTCTCATGAAGACATAGCACTGAAGTGTGTCCAGTATTTTGAGATAACTCAGGCTGATGAGGAGACAATATCACCCTATGTGTGAAGAATACAGGGCTGATGTAACCTCTAGTACTTTTGACTGTTACAATGGTAACATCCTTCTTAGCACACTTTGTTTTCAGGCTAGAATGCAGGGGTTGATGATGTATTTTCCCAACTGCAACAGTTATTTTACATTTACAAAAAAATATGACAGCTTTAAAAGTATTACAGAACCAATTTTTCTTAAAATCTCCAAAAAGCACAGGCAAAAATGACACTGATACATTTTCCCTCTCTGTCAATAGAAACTCATTTACTTCTCAAAGTGCCTCACCCAAGAGGCTGGAAGTAATTAGAGAAACTCCTAAAGAACCTTCATTCTAAATTTAATTGTGTATTTTAATATCGCAAATGGAGAGGGCTTTGAATACTCTCCCAGAGAGAACTGATAAATGGCTGAAGTGATGGATAAACTCGTTACCTTGGTCTGATCATTCCACATTGTGTATACACATACCGCATTAGCACGCTACACCCTTAAAATATTTACAATTACTTATGTACTAGGTGTTGATAAAAATGAGAATTTTTCTTTAAAACAGGAAAGAACTGATCTTCATTCTGATCTAGAGTAATTAAGCATGGAGCTTTTGAGCTTACTTGTGTGTCCCTTTTCTCTGTGGGTTGCCTCTTTAATGTCTTCTTGGTCAAATATCCATCATGAGAGATCACTTAGCCCAGATAGAAGAACCACATGCAGTCAGCCAATCTTCTCCCTGGGTCATTCACTGGTAGCCATTGATGTCTCTTTGATATCTGTACTGTGAAGAATATGGAACTGGTTGGTATTCTAATGTGTGAGGTATTTACCACTTTTTATCTCATTCTTTTCTGAGTGTCAGTTTGGATGGTTCAATGATGCCTTTGACAAGAAGAGTAACTTGAGGTCTCAGAAATCAGAAGGCTGGCCTTTTCCCTGGAAAAGTCCCTGATGGTGAAATCAAGCCAAGTGAAAGAGAAATCTGAGTCAAACTTCTTTGAGAGTCGAACTTCCTTGAGAATCAGTGTTGCAGGAATCCGGGCCTTCCTTCTGATACCAGAAATGGAGACGGTCCCTGGAACCCCTCGACAGTGCGGCTCTGAAGCCCGACAGCCACGGGGACCTTCCTCAGCTTATCTGCTCATTCAGTGCCCAAGTTTTGATGACTGTCTACTCTGTACTGAGCAGAGTTTCTTCTGCAAGTGTCACATCCAAAGTTCTTTGCAAAAGAAAAAAAACCAGTATCTTTAAGTAGTTATGCAAAGGCTTTGCCATCCGACAAAGCAGTTTATGAATGGCGCGCATTTTGTAGGGTCGGCATTGACTCTTCATATTTTGTTTCTTGGCCACTTAGCAAGGCAGTTTAGGTATCCAGTAGTGCATCTTGATCTGGGGCGCGCCCTGAAACACTTTCACACCCCTCCCCCATTCACCCACCCTTCCCTTATTTTTCTTAATTTTGTGGTATTTGCAATGAATTCTTGGCTATGTTCTCTCCACTTCCCCCCTTCCCACACCTACCCCTCTCCCTCCGGTCCTTCTTACTCTCCCTCTTGCAAGTACCCATGTTTTGATAGGTGTTTTGTTTGGCTTTGGTTTGGTCTCTTTTTCCTCAGTCCAATGCTGCCTGATGTTAGAGAAGGTGTGTCTCAGCAGCCACAGCAGCAGTCATCGTTTTATTCTTTTTCTATCCTTATCGTGATGAGTTAATGACACTCCCACCATGCTAAGCACCCCATTTCTTCCTCTCTCATTTCCCATCTTTAAGTTTCTTTGGCGGAACTGAAAGCTCTACCTGCTTCCTGGTAAGGCCTGGCCTCGGCCTTGAGCTTTACACGGCAGATGTTGCGGGGGGGGGGGGAGGAGCTGGCGAGGAGCGGGGCACATAATGTCCATTTCTTCTTCCTTTTGGAAAGCCCGAAAAGCAGATTAAAGAAAGCAACTGAGACTAATCTATATCCTTGCAAATCCAATATTCCTCTTACCACCTAAATAACCAGTATTCTAGACAGGACACATTTGATTAGGCTCTGTCCACTTGACCCTTTAAGGTGAAGAGATCACTACCATGAGCTGGCTAGGATCTTGTGAGTCCCCCAAAACCTAGCCCTCACCTGCGGCAGATCCACAACATCTCTCTTTTGAACAGGAAAGATGGAGGGCGGGGAACGCTGGCTATTACCATTATTCTTTTCGTTTACAGAAACAACTCCAAGAGATGAAATAAGCTCTTGGAGGATTGGAAGCATGGTACCAGTAATACAGCTCCCACCTAGCAAGCACAAGGCTCTGAGTTCAAAAGCCAGTTCCTCCAAAACATAAGTCTCTTAGGGACATGGAGACTCTGGGTCCCCTGTAGAGGTGCCCATTCATCCACAGGGCATGTTTAGTTCATGTTCCCCACAGGGCAGCTGGATGAGCCCCCTGTCTCCCAGCATGTGGACCTCCATCTGGCTCTACCTGTTCTTATCTGCTAGGTCTCATGGCTGGCTAGTTGTCCTATGTGGTTGACCAAATTCTCTTCCCGAACCACAGGTGCTAATGCGTCTCCCAACACCAGCCTCAGAAACCTCCAGAAACCATTTTATACCAAGTGAAGATGAACATAAGAATTAGCAAGGTGCTAAGGACTCTACCATCTATAGGGGTGGCTGGAGAGAGAATAGGCCAAGAGCCGCAGGCTTTGGAAACCACAGACTAGAGTTTCTATCTGGGTCCTTCCAATGACTGACTTCAACTTTGGGACAGAGACTACGGTTCCTCCTCACTTCCATTAGAAATTGCCATTGGAATTCCTGTCTCCCCGTGTGGTCCAGAAAGTCCAAGGAGATGAGATATAAGATCCTGAGGACTGTGCCCAGCATAGCAGATACTCAACCATCATTGTTACCTCAAGTCTAAAGTATAATAAACACAGTTCTGTTCTCCCATAATTCCCTCCACTAGTGTTCCCTCGGGAAGATGTGCTTGTGCAGGACCATGCTGCCTGTATGTCCATAATACTGCCATCTCCACAGCATGCTGCTAGGCCCAGGACCACATCTCCTTCCACCCAGCCCAACCTGCCCCTTGAGGAACTCACTTCCCACTTCAGTGTGGTTTCTTGCTTGAATCTGGATTCCAGTCCCATAGTATTATTTTTGAGTGCTTAAAATGTTGTTATATGGCCTCCAGCCTACTTTTAATCCTATCTTATCACCCCACTAAACTACAGGTTCTCAGAGGGCAGGGCTTCCACCTCCCCTGCCCCCGGGCTCTGATAAAGCTTGTCAGTCACCCTAAGATTTTATCCTCACATATTCAACACACTCATGCTGGATAGAGTGCCACCTGATGCTCAGGGGCTTAGTGAATCAAAGGCCTCTCTTATGCTTACATACGTGTCAGCCACAGGTCAGCAGCAGCTCTCCTTCCTGAGCCTGCTCTGTAAAGATGTGTAGGCCGGCTGTGTGATCCTTTCCAGGCAGCAGGAAAAATAATAAGGACCACATCATGGCACTCGGAGCTGCTGAGATGTCACTCCTGATCCTAGTATAGACAAAGCTAGCCACAAGGTCGACCTTGACTATGTAGGGCAAGTGTTTGGGATGGAGTGCTGTGTGTGCACAGGCAACTGGTAGACAGATACGGTTACCTGCAAGAAAGGCAGCGTAATGTGGTATATATACACAATGGAATTCTATGCCTCCATCAGAAAGAATGACATTGCCCCATTTGTTAGGAAATGGAAAAACTTGGAAAAAATTATATTAAGTGAAGTAAGCCAGGCCCAAAGAAACATAGGTCCCATGGTTTCCCTTATTTGCAATATCTAGTATATGTACGAGTCAAGCGGAAAAGGTCAGATAATGTGATGTCAGGAAAATGAACCCTTAGATATGTATTTTAATGTTTTTTCTTTCATACATGTGTTTCTAACGCATTTATAAGATTATCTCTTTGTTGCTTTGTATGTCCCTCCCCCACAGTATAACCCCCGCTTTCACTATATTTGATGTCAGTATAACTTGTGGAGGAGATGGGGAAAAACCAGTTGTTTAAGGATACAGGTGGATCTGATGCAACAATGAGAAGTACAAGTTGTAGTTGTCAGGAATTACTTTCTCCAAGTGCAGTAGGACACATATTTGATAAGAAATAGCTTTTATTGGGATGGGGGGAGGGGGGAGGCTGGGAAGGGATGGGAAGGGTAAACAAAGGAGGAGGCTGCAATGCTTGGTAAGAAATGTATGCATTATCCTGCCCATGCAATTATAACCCCTCTGTACAGTATGTTCACAAATAAAATAAAATAAAATTAAAAAAAAGAAAGGCAGCGTATATTTGAGCATGTTTTTTTTTATAGTTGATCCAATTGTATGTTATCTTACACATGGACTTCAAAAACACTCATGGGATGTTATTGAAATGTAGTAAATTCAAACCTTAGCCACCAGTATGGTTGCTCTTCATTCTACATACCAAATTTAAGCGCTCTGCTACTCCATCCTCTTCCTATGAAATACTATCCCTTATTTCATTGATTACCAGGTTGCTCAAACCCTGGGTGAATTACACAGAAATTCAGGGCCACCTTTTCCAGAATCGACCTCCTGCCCACCATCCTCTCACTTTGTCTCTACCTTTATTTGCTCAGATATAACTTTATCATGTTGTAATGCTCATAAACGACTTTAAAAAAGTGGGTTATAAACAATGAGCTTATCTCGGACATACCATTTGAGACTGTTTCAAGCTTGTCTGCCCAATGGCCCTTGCTGTATTTTTTGCTTAATGCTTTAGCCCTGCCTCGAAGGAATAAATGGAAACACATGTGGAAGACAAATAACTCCTTGTCCTTCCAAATACACCATGAACTGCCTGATCAAAGAGAAATGAGAAAAGCCACTTTTCAGGCAGTGCCCCGGGGGAGGTCCTGAGCCACGCCGGTCTCTCTTGGGGACAGGAAGGACAGATCCGCAGGTCTGCTCTGGTTCCCTAAGGCGCCTCTGAGACCCAGCACCTTTGCCCTCCCCGTCAGTGAGAGGAGACATAGACATAATCCTTTAGGCCTGCTGAGACTGTGGGAAAGTGGCACACACACAGACCCCCTGGAGGGCCCCACCAAGATGGCGGGGAGGCAGACAGTGTTGTCCACGTCTGGTGGGTGTGTCTTCTAAGACAAGCAGGTTTGACTCTTAGAGGCAGTCTGTGGGTGATACATAGAACAACCTTTCTCTCTCTGGGGTTATCAGAGTGATCTATGTGCGGTGTGAAGCTGAGTGTTCCATGTTTCTGTAGGGGTTCTGTGGGCAGCTCCTTTAGGATTAAGGCCCAACCCTAGACATGGTTCATGAGAGGCCTCTCGGAGGTAGTTCCTGTCTGCCTCTACATCTCTGGTGTTTTTAGTGGTTTGAATTTTGCATGGTCTTGCTCTCGCCCAGGTCTGTGCTATTTCCTGGAAGATGATGATGATGATGATGATGATGGTGGTGGTGGTGGTGGTGGTG
Source organism: Dipodomys ordii (assembly GCF_000151885.1). NCBI lineage: Eukaryota > Metazoa > Chordata > Mammalia > Rodentia > Heteromyidae > Dipodomys > Dipodomys ordii. The sequence continues at coordinate 5,728,062 of NW_012267218.1, read as the reverse complement.
GTGGTGGTGGTGGTAGTGGTGATGATGATGATGATGATGGTGATGATAATGGTGATAACAATCTTAGAGTGATAAGGAGAATAGTAAAAGAATCCCTGACTAGAAGGTCTTCAGCCATCACACGTCAACATGTCTTTATGAAGTTTCACCTTCATCCCCCAGGGGCCAGGTAGCCATTTCATGGGCCCAACTACAGTCTCCATCCATTGCCATATTTATTACATTTTCCATTCTGTTTTCCTGACTGACTTGGTTCCTTGAAGCCAGAATCATGGTTACATTCATCTTTCCATCCTTGTGTACTAGCTCCATTACTGGTGCTTAGGAGACACAGAAGGAAGACTTGTGAAATGTATTGGAGTCTCAGTTGTTAGAACGATTAAGGGAATTATAGAGTATGGGATTCTGTAGAGTTGCTAACTGGGAAAAGGAAATGTGGTGACAAGATAGCATTTGTCCTTCCTTCTGCAAAGGTGTCCATGGAGCAGTGTGGCTGGTGATCGTCTTGAATTGTCCTGGGGTTGGAGGACACTTAAACAGAAAAGCTCCTATCCAGGTGCCAAGCCTGCCTGGCACATGGTCCATGTTAAGTCAGAGCAAGAAACTGTTGGGAGAGTTTGGGGAAAGAAGACAGCCCAGAGAGGAGGCAGAGCTTTCGGAATGCCTTGGTGAGGAGAGCTTAGTGATCACTGTGATTACAGGCATCTGCATGGAGACAGGCCCGGAGGCAGAAAGCTGGAGGCCGGGTGTCTCTTCCTCCAAACTGAGGAGAGGACAAAGAGATGGAGTAGAAGTTGCCCCTGCACCACTGCCCTGTGGAAATACCATGGGAGACTCCAGTGTAATTTTATTCTTTTTAACTTTGGTAGAAAGTTTTTACTATTTCAAGACATTATTCGGCAAAAGCTAGTTGGGAAACGGAGAAATATAGTACTTAGGAATCATGAGTACTAAAGCAGAGGTGCATTGTGACCATTTCGTCATTGGGCACAACGTAGTTTGAACGCGTTTGCCCTGCATTTATTTCTCTCTTTGCAAACAGTATTTGGTGGGCTTCATTAACTTATTTACATACACATATGTGTAGCGTATTTCAAACCTCTTCACTCCCTGGCACCTTCTCTTATCTCTCCACATTCTCCTCTGATTGGCCACCTACCACCATCTCCCTTTTACGTTCTGTGCTTAATTTTAAGTGTTCTGTTAGCCGCACTTTGAAGAACATAAACTGGAACAGGTGGAATTAAATTTAATGATGTCTTTTACATAACTCCATTGAGCCAAAATATCGTTATTTCAATCTGAAAACCCTATAAAATAATGAATGAGGTGTTTTTTTTTACTTCTTTATGTGTGTGTGTGTGTGTGTGTGTGTGTGTGTGTGTGTGTGCAAAAGTATTGTGTGCCAAAAGCCTATCTCAGTCCACCCGGAGTACATTGCAGGTGAACCACAGGCATGCGTGGCTCCTGTGTCATGTACTGGAGATAGAAGACTTGGCAGCAGTGTCCTTTGTGCTGTCCCTGCATCTCCTAGGCACCTGGTTTTGGAGAACCAACGAGAAGCATAGTTAATAACAAGACATAAACCTTGAGACCAGCCCCAGGATACAGGGTAAAGATTCCATCCTGCAAGTTCTGGGTAGGGTGAAGCGATGCGAGCTCCAACAAGTTCTACCCTCTTCTCTGCATGGCCCAAATCAGCCCAGGGGAAATGAAGTACTGGATGATGATAGCAGGCTCTCAGAAATCCCCACATGCCGCATCTCTAGGAACTCAGAACCCTGAGGAGTTGGAGCCAGTATCTTGACTTTTGTGGCCATGAAGAGGCTGTGTGTGAGGCTGAAGGTCATGCTCATAGTAACCCCAGCTAAGAGTGTAGGCCTGTGAGGAAACCCAGTGACTACATGTCTCTCACTTGCTTTGCGATGGAAAGACAAAGTGACTCTAGATGGTACCCACGCACACTCGATTGCATTTGCTGAGCTGTTACAGCCACAGGACCGAGTGATGACCTGTGATCTGCTCTCCCTTCCAGACTTTTCCACTTGAAAGTGGCCTTCCGTGCTTTGGAGGTTAAAACCACAATTTCCCTCCACCCCCTTTCTTGGACTATGCTGATTTGGGTTCCTCGGGTGTTCACATAGAAAGTTCCTTTTCATGTCCTCTTCATTTTTCCAAAACAGAAAGCAAGGGAGGCGAACATGAAAAGCCCAGGTAGGTGGCTATGTCATCATGGGGAATCTTGCCAGGAGTTTCGTCGAGTCCCTGTACTCCATTAGAAAGCATGGCACACCTCCGACATACTCTGAAGCTTGCGGGGCACTTGGCAGGGCCTGCTTGCCCCCGGCACCGCCCCAGCCTCCGGACATCACTCCTCTTGGCTTCTGGTGACTGCTGATATCAGATCAATCCCAGGGGCTTCTTCCTGTTCTGCAACAGCGACCCGCCCCCACACAAGGACCTCATCCATACTGACAGTGCTTACGCTTTGGTGGCCCCCTCAGCTTTTAGGGTGTTTCTAATCCTGTCTTCTTCTTCCATTTCTGCTCATCAGAACCCTTCTCTTCTTCCTCGAGGTGATGAATCAATGTACAGAGGGGCCTGGCCGGTACAGACCAGGGGATTCTGATCAACCAAGTCCAGTTGTGCCATCATAGGCCACAATATAGGTGGCGTGGTTTCCCAAGGTGACCTTGAAATCATACAGAAATGCCTGTGGCTTTCTCCCAAGGAGAATCAGCATCCTGTACATGGAAACAGAAAATGTCAGGGGAAGAGATCAGCCTGCTTTCTGTTAAGCAGCACATGGTGAGATAGTCTAAACCCTCTTTTGAACCTGTTGTCTTCATGCTGGAATTCCTGTTCTAAGTGTCAACGTGGCTTCCCGTTTGCCGCTTTCTGATGGGCTCTGTGGGCTTCATGTCTGTTCCAGCTGTCATCTTGTCCCTATTTCAGGTAACAGAATGGCAGCCAAATCCATCCCACCTTAGAGAGCTCCTGGATACTTTTCAGGAGTGCTTGCATATGACACACCAAATGGCTGATCAGGACTACAAAGTCATGGTTCCTAACTCACAGAGCTTAGAATCTAAAGAGGAAGACACTTATGTAAGCATCTGGCACAAGAGGACAGGGTTCTCAGAAGCACACAGTACATACCAAGCAAGCCAGAGCAACTCCATTTGAAAGGTGTCAAGGAGCACTTGAACTGACAGAGGAGAAAAAGATGTCCCAATTAACAACAGAAGATATGAATTCACAACATAAAAGTGAATTCTGAACTTTAGAATATTACCGAATTAATGAATGTTTATTAAGCCAGGCATGGAGGCATACATAGGCAGGAGAATTGAAACTAGAGTGCAACCTCCAATGCAAAGATGAAATGCAAACAAAAGTTTTGGAGCCTGGTTCCAGTGGTAGAGCATTTACTGAGCATACTTGAGGGCCTGGATTCCATCTTTGATGCAGAAGAAGATAAAGAAGGAGGAGGATGAGCAGGAGGATCAGGAGGAGGAGAGAAAGGAGGAGAGGAAGAGACAGAGATTGCTAAAATTTCAATGAGTTTGCTAAATAAAACAAAGTTCTGAAGCAGCGGCTGGGAATGGATGTGGGGTATCTGAGAAAGGGCAGTGCTCCATCTTGACTGAGCACAGCTTTCCTTTTTTAAAAAAATGTATTTTTATTGTGAAAATACTGTACAGAGGGGTTACAATTACATAGGTAAGATAATGAGCACATTTCTTATCAAGCTTTGTAACCCCTCCTGCTTTGTTTCCCCTTCCGGTCCCTTTGTATCCTCCCCTCCCCCATTGCCCCCCCCCCCACCAAAGTTGTAAAGTTCGTTTTTTGACATAATGACTTGTACATCTCATTGTTGCAATGGGTCCTCCTGTATCCCTGTTTTAACACTTTGTTTTTTCCCTTCCCCTCCACATATACCAACATCATATATAGTGAAAGCAGGGGTTGTACCATAAGACATAATCTTATAAATATGTTAGAAACAATCGCTTGAAAGATCTCTCTCTCTCTCTCTCTCTTTTTTGTCAGTCGTGGGGCTTGAGCTCTAGGCCTGGGAGCTGTCCCTGAACAATTCAGCTCAAGGCTCATGCACAGCTTTCCTTTTGGGGAAAGGTGGGAGGGACGAAGCTCCAAGGTACAGGTAGTTGAGCACGTGAATGGATTTGAACTTGATCTTGATGGATTTTGGGCTGAGATGGCTGCAGGATTTCTCATTGGGTGCTAGGGTGTGGGGTGGGGTGAGAGGAAGAGGCGGGAAAGATGTTTTAGACAATGGCGATGGAGCATTCATTTCCACAGTCCATCAACTCACGTGAGTGAGCAGCAAGACAAGAGACACACTTCTTCTGTGAGCAGGATTAGCCACAGCTGTTCCCACCCCAGCCACAGTGGCTGCCAGACCGAAAGGGCCCTGAGACCACACCACCTGTCTCAGCACGGCTCCTGTCATGGCCTGGATGAGCGCCTACCCAGGGGTCATTCTGGGAGGATGATCACGTGGCTTGTAGGGTTCCTGCCAGTCACCAGTATCATCCTCTCAGCCCATGTTACCCTGATCCCCGCTTGCCCTGGAACCCTCAGTGCAGCCCTGCAAGTCGCCGGTCGTTTCTTCTCCGGGCTTGTGTTCCTTCCTCCTGCTGTCTCAAATCTTTGCAGTGAGAGAGGAAGTGGGGGACAGGGGGGAGAGAGCACTAAACTTGACTTCTTCTCTGATTAGCAACCCTGGGTTCAAATTTATTAATCCCAGGAGCAGAAGGCTAATGAGTTAAATGCCCTGATTTAATTAAGCCTCCTAATGGTTTCGGCTTACATAAATTCTCACCTGATCAGTCCAGCATCTCTTAAATACATTATCACTGGCACACGGGGAGGAAGACAGCAGGTTAGATTCCAAGACCTGAAGCAGGTCCTGGTGGGCCTCTGAGCCCTCAGCCACATGTACACAAGAGAACAAAGCTGTCTGCTCTCCATGCCTGTCTCTGACCCTCACGTGTCTTGAGAGGCTGTCTGCCTTCTGGGACAGGTCCAGTTACACGTCAATGATCCATTACTCTGCGTTCTGCAAGTGTGTCCTACTCCCAGATAGGAAGTCCATTGCCTCGGATTGATTCTCGGTTTAAGTGTCAGAAACATAGATTGAGTTGCTTGGCATCTATGTGACCTCAGCGAACCATTTCCCTTCCTGAGCCCTGATGCTCTGCTCTGTTAAGCCAGCACGCCCATGCCCACTTCACCACACTGTTGCAAGGGCTCAATAACCTTCCGCCATCACCTCTACATCAAGTCCAGAAATCAAAACAAGAGCCTGGACAGCCACGACAGATGCTACACAAGAGTTCAGGAAGAAAGGACTGGATCTGCATGTATGTGCCAATAGCAGGGACATTCTGGCCACTAACTGAGCAACTCCTAAATGACACGGCCAGTCCTTCCAGCCCTGGTAAAAGTGTATTTGATGAATTTCACAAGTCAAAATAAGGGCTCTTCGATACAACAAGTGGATGTTTTGCCCACTTTCAGAATTAGGGGGTATTCAATAAGAATTCCATGTACCTGGGTGCTACACCTGTAAGTTAGTCAGGAGATGGAGATCAGGAGGGTCCAGGTTCAAGACCAGCATGGACAAAAAAGTAACGTTGGTGGGATTCTATCCCAACCAATAATTGAGGCATAGTGGAGTGGACCTGTGAAAGAAATAGAAAGCTCACCACGCATCCAGACTGGCTGGGCAAATATATTGCACTATTAGAAAAGTAACTACAAACAAGAGGGATTGAATGGCACAGTTCAAGTGATAGAGCATCTTCCTAGTAAGTGCAAAGCCCTGAGTTCAAAATATACTGCTGTCAAAACGAAAAAGAAAGAGATCCAAGCACAGTTGGTTGATGTTTTCAACGACACGTAACTCTGCTCTACATACTTTCTTTAAAAGAAGTGGGGTAAGCAAACAGAAAACTAGAGAAGATTACAGACAGACTTGAACTCCCAAGGACAGGTTATAAGGAGGTGGGTCCTTTGAGGATGTCCTCAGCAGGGTGCCTGCCCTTGGGGACCGGAGGCAAGGTCATTGCAGTCCAGATCCCAGAGAGATATGCTGATCCTGGAGAGGATCCCAGGGACAGAGCTAGATGCTCTTCTGAGAGGGAGGTACAGCCCTGACCCTTTAATGGCATTGTCCCAACTTCACAGAGAAGAGAGCTGAGGATAAAAGAAGTCATACATGTTTCTTTCTGTTCAACCATCTAGGAAATGACTGATGATCACTCTAGTAATAATGACACACACACACACACACACACACACACACACACACACACACACACACATTACCACTCTCAATGAGATTTCAATCTCCTATTCTCTACCAGAGAAATGCCCAGTGCATTATATGTAAATATTGGTGTTTTTCTATGATGCTGCCCCTGTCTCTACTACTACTAGGTCCCAAGTTACTACACCTTCTTTCTGAAAATATAACTGTTCTTTTCAAATGTCTGTATTCCTTCCAGTTTGAGCCCATTCTCCAAGCCGTATGGCTTTGGGAAGCCAGAATCCAGCTCACTTCCTTCCGTCCAGGCTCCACAACATGCCACCAGCAAATTCCCTATCCCACTGATGCTTCAAGTTCTTACCCCCCCACACACTCTCAATAGCATCTGCTTGCTAAAGTCAACACTTCATCTTCCTGCTCCAAAGAGCTCCAGGCAATCCTCAAATTTTGCTGGGTTGGAGCAGAAACATCCATACATTTAAAGACCAAAGAGTGTTCATCATCCAGAAAGATAAAAAAGAGCCCCAACAAGCGTTCTTTCCATTTCATAAGTACTAAGAATTTGGACTCAAGGCTGATTCTAGGGCCACACACCCCAGCGTTTGGTTTTCTGGGTGTGTCTTACTGAGGGTCAGTCACCAATTTCTCTTCCTGGTGGAGTAGAGTCCATGGGGGAGTGGTCAGATGAGGTAGCAAGACTGCTTGGTGCTGTGCTCCCCATTTCTGCTCCTCTCATCTTTGGTGGGCACATTCAGAGTGGAAGCCTGGTTTTCTTCTGCAGCAGATCTACATGCATGCTTCTTAGAGCAGCTTTCCTGAGCTAGTGAAGGAGTAATGCATCTGTACGCCCTGTGAAGAGGAACCATGCGCTGAGAACACATGGATGCATGCATATGCATGAGTGTGCACACACACATACATGCATGCATGGCCCATTATCCTCTCCCTCCCATTCCCATTGAGATAGACCAACTATCATCTTGCAATAGAAAATGTTTTAACTCACTATGTCCAAATAGGGTAGCTCAAGCCAGTCCTCTTAGCTGGGTAGGGTGTGGATATAGGTGGATCAAGGATTGAGGTAAAAATAGTAGATCCTATTTTAAAAGCAATAAAACCAAAAATAGGGCTTGAGTTATGGCTCAAGTGGTGGAGAGAGAGTCTAGGAATTAGGCAACTATGTGTAGCTGGTCTCAGGAGACATGGCTCAGAGCCCAGAGGTTGGAGATGAGATTGTCTGAAGAAAGGGAAAGCTGAGTACTTGAGGTTTTCATCATCCCTGAATCAGGTTGTCATCCTCATGACATGAGTTCATTGTTCTTCCTGGGCTTTCCAGGAAGACGATAAGGACAAACTTCACTTAGCAAGGCAAGAAAATGGCAAGTGTAGAATATTTTCCTTTATCTACATGATACTTCAATAATGACATGGTGTACAATATTCAGGATATGAAAGTCTTTTATCCCAGGTAAATCAGAGCCGCATGATTCATCCACAGAAAACCAAGCAAAGAGCTAATAGAGACAGCTTATTTATTTACTTAATCATGTATTTAAGCCAGACAATATTAACAATGCAAGGGAAGAGAGACTCAGAGCATTCTCTGACAGAGAACTAAAATCGTAGGGTCTAGGCAGGGAACATTGGTAAAGTTTTGCATCAAGAGGGAACTGGGACAAATTCATGAATCTATCCAAGGTAAATAAGAGGCATTCAAGGGCTTGGGGCGTAGCTCAGCAGTATAGATATGTTTAGCATCCTAAGAGGCCCTGGGTTGAGTTCATTGGATCGCAGTGAAACAAAAGGATGAATGAGTAAATAAATAAATAAAGCATAAATAAAAAAGATCTGAATTCTAAACCTCTCCCAGCTCTATACCAGATGGTTTTTCCACCACGGTTTCCATTTTTGTAATATCCATAAGCTATAACCCCTTTGACCTCAGTGACCCAAGGAACTTCTCAAAGTAGTTTTCCAAAGAAAATGCTATCAAGATTCCCCATCCAGATGAGAGACATGGTACATCACCTGCTTTCTTTCTTTCTTTCTTTCTTTCTTTCTTTCTTTCTTTTTTTTTTTTGCCAGTCATGGGGTCTGAACTCTGGGTCTGGGTGCTGTTCCTCAGCTCTTCAGCTCAAGACTAACACTCTACCTCTTGAGCCACAGTGCCACTTCTGGCTTTTTCTGCTTATGTGGTGCTGAGGAATCGAACCCAGGGCCTCATGCATGCAAGGCAAGCACTCTACCACTGAGCCACCTTCCCAGCACGTCACCTGCTTTCTATCCGGTCTGCCTCATCTGCATAGCCTTTATTCATAAATCACTTCCTCTCTCAAAGAAGAGGAAGTGTATCTAGGAGTGTTAGGAGCGAGTATGGTGTTGTGTAAGAGAAAACGAAAGGCTGTCAATGACATTTTCTATGGAAGAACCCACACTGTGGCTCTCATGTTGTAATGAATGACTCAGTACATGAGTGGCACACACTTGCATCGGTGGCTCTGTCCCTCTCCCTCTTCCCTGGGGATTTCTCTCTCTTTCTATAACTCCATACAGAGCAGCCTACCATGTTTCCAGATCTAGGCCAGGTACCAACGCCTTCTTTCCTGCCTGGTCTAACTAGCAGCTTTCTCTTCTCCAGTCCTTACCGCTTAACGGCAACACAGACTGATTGCTAACTTAGTCCTCAGGTCACTAGAAAGCAGTGTGGTATCACTCATGAGTGGTATAAGTTTGTAAAGTTAGGGTCAGTTAGTCTTGAAGGCCTGCTGTACATCATGGAGACTACAGTTATTAATAATATCATGTATACTCAGAAAATGATTAAAGGAGTGGATCTTAAACATTCTCACCACAAAAAATGATAAATATGTGAGATGATAGATGTGTTAATTGGCTTGATTTAATCATTTCACAATGTACACATGTATCCAAACATCCTGCTGACACTGTAAATATGTACACTTTGTAGTTGTCAAAGACAGAAAGCAGTGGGATCTCATTTAAAGGCTGTAACTTTACATCACACGAAGGTGGTGGGCATCATGATTTGTCTCTTTCTGGGACCTAGGGTAATGGGCCACTGTATGCTCAGAGTTCTCATCAGGAAAATGGGCGTGGTAACATCTGTCTTCTAGATCTTGTTCAGATTAATTGCTTAGAGAATCTTCCATATCCTACGCTTCAAATAAGATTTGCTTTCATATTTGTCATTAATATATGTTCCATTATTTCCATCCAAGTCTAGGCAGGTTATATAAATAAAGCTTTGCATCAAAAAAGACCTGGGACACATTTTTTTTTCCTTAATGCTTAGGATGCTTTTTTTTTTTAAATTGTGAAAATACCGTACAAAGGGGTTACAATTACATGGGCAAGATAATGAGTACATTTCTTATCACGCATTATTTTGCCTCCTCCTTTGTTTCCCCTTCCCATCCCTTCCCATCTCCCACCCCCCACTGCCCCAACCCCCCCACCCCTGGCCAAAGTTGTAAAGTTCGTTTTTCGACATAATGACTTGTAAATCTCATTGTTGCAATGGGTCCACCTGTATCCCTAGTTAAATGATTTGTTTTTTCCCTTCCCCTCCACAAATTATACCAACATCAAATACAGTGAGAGCAGGGGTTATACTATGGGGGAGGGACATACAAAGCAACAAAGAAATAATCTTATAAATGTGTTAGAAACAATCGCATGAAAGAAAAAACATTTCAATACTTATCTTGGAATTCATTTCACCTAACACCAACTTATCTGACCTTTTCTGCTTGTGGGACAATTTTTTTTTTATCTATTCCAGGTCAAAAAGAGGCATTCAAAGACATGGGGTGTCAAGTCTTTGATCAGCCTTCATCACATTTTTTTTCTTTCTTTTATGTGGGGACTGGGGGTTGAACTCAGGGCCTGGGCACTGTCCCTTGGTGCTCTATCACTTGAGCCATAGTTCTACTTCTGGTTTTTGTCTGATTAAGTGTAAATAAGAGTCTCATAAACTTTCCTGCCTAGGCTAGCTTCAAACTGAGATCTTTGGATCTCAGCTACCTGGGTAGCTAGTCTTACAGATGTGAGCCTCGGGTGCTTAGTTCAAATTTATGCCTAATCACCATATTTCCATATTGTCAAGAACAGGGAAATATTTCCAAAGCATTTGTTGAATGAATGTATGACTTTATTACTATTCATTTCTAGTTTCAGGTTCACTTCCTCTCAAATTAAATTCAGTTTTCCAGGGCTTAGCCTCCACTACCTGAAATATAGATTATAAAATAAATTGAATGTAAAAAATATGGGAAAATTAGGCAGAGGGCTTTATGTTACTTGAGAATGAAATGAATCATATCAAATTTTCACGACTCTATCCATGAATTATCTGTGATGTGGGTAGTAAAATAAATTGAATGTTAAATTATAGGAAATTAGGAAAAAAGGCCTGTCTTACTTGGTAATAAAAAGGTTTCCTTTGTACATAGGTCTATAAATGATAGCTACACCTCAATAATGGCTGTTGTTTGCCATTTTTAGTTACATGATTCTTAACCTTTCCTCCAAATTTGATTGGATTCTTGAAAGTCATTCTTTGTACATTTGCACTATTTGAAAACATCTGCTGCTTTGGGGTTCAAGCTGTGCGTTAGGGTTCTGGGAATTTGCAGAGAAATTTCAAAGCAGATCTCCCATCTGAATAACCCAGTAGGAACTACAGGAAAGGCCTGCTCTTTCATGAGACTGCCCGTAGTTGTCCTCCAATGTTTGAATCCCAATTCCTTTGCAATTGCGTTGTCTAGCTATCGCCTTCCGAACTACTTTTTTTTTTTTCATTTACATCTCTTTAGGGACACTTCAGTCCAGCTGAGTCCCAGGACCTAATATAGACAATTCAGGTCTCCTAATTTTGAGCTTAGGTGATTTCTTTATAACTTTGGACTACCTACAGCACTGGCTGAAATTGTGTGGTCATATTAAAGCTACTGTGTTCTCCTCCAGCTTCACATCCCATCATGCTGGAGGCTAAGAACGGTTTCCTCACACCCCTTAGGAACTTGGGTCTTTGCTCCCACACAACCTACACATTCTCTCTGTAATCTTCCTAGCATGCTCAAGTGGCCTGGGGTGGTAGTGGTGGGGTATCTGCTTGTCCACCCATTTACAAGTATCTTGGTCAACCTCCAAACTACTTCTGTGCCCCTTCTGGTCTCCAGTACCCATCTACATTCAACTTATGGCTACCTTCCCTGGGCTGGAAATCCTCATCTCCTTCCTACCAGGCAAAGGTCTTGCAGCTTCCCAAAGATCCTATGAACTCTGACAAATTGGTGCATCTAGATTCCCATTAGAAGAAACCCAAGAGAAAAGAAAGTGTTCTTTTTGTCTCTTTATTTTCACTATTCTCTTTAAATAGTTGTCCAAAGGTATTACCAGTTAACTAAACAGTTTCTAAATACAATATACTTTGATCAATGTCACCCATTTTAACATCTTCACCCATCTCTCCCCTACCTACTCCTCTCTCTTTTTGTTTTTGTAGGGGATACATTGGATTCTTGTCTGTATTTCCCCCTCTTCATTTGTTCACCTCTTTCCCTTTGACTCCACCCCACCTGCTTTCAATTACCTACTTCCTGGTGTTTTATTTTGCTGAACTTTGATTTGGGGTTTCTATGGATTTATAATATTTAAGATTTCCCTTGAATCTACCATATTTCAATTTATATATTAATATGTACTTGTATATCAACTAATGCATTTACTTATATGTGAAAGCTATACTTGGCTTGCAAACATATAAGAATGACTTCTTAAATATTTCTATTCACAGAAAATATAAAATAAAACAGCATGATTTGAATTAAAATAAATCTCTTGGTTTCCCCTAGGATATTTTTGTGGGGTTAGTAAATAAGAGCTAACAATTCGGAAGCTTTCTTTCCTTCCATTGTAAATGTATAGTTCAGTCTAGGTCATTAGTCAATCATTCACTTTTTTCCTACTCCTGAAGCCCTGGCATTGCTGTGGTCCCTTCCTTGGGTATCAGATACAATGAAGAAGTGAGGGTCATTGTCATTAAAAGGTTTTGCAGAAATGTAGGTGTCACAAATAATGCAGTGGTGATACTCACTAGACACTATGCTAAAAATGAACTATACAACTTGTGGTGGAGGAAGGGAGGGAGGACAAAAAAACTGGGAGAGAATGAGGGAAGAGGTGACTTTGTTATATGTACTCAATACCTGACTTATGTAGCTGCAATCCCTCTGTACATCATCTTTACAATTCAAAACATTTTTTTAAATTCACAAGTAATATGATATGATGAAGTTCTATTCTGGATGGTTGAACAACATGCCCAATAGCATGAAGTTAATACTCAGAGAGTAAAACATGTGTCTTGACCTGGTTGAGAAGTGGAGCTATTGAAGGAAATAATGGAGAAAGTGGCATTTTAAAAAACTGAGAGGATTGTTTTATCAAATAAAAACAGAGGACAAATAGAAAAAAGGAAGAAAGTTCATTGGGCTGAGGGGCAATGGGGCAACCATGATGATCTCATGGAGAAAAGTACACGCCAAACAACTAGCACAGATGACCAAAGAGGGACAGATAAACTTGTTCTTCTGCCCAGAGACCCTTCACTAAGTAGTTCTAACTCAGTGAAATACCTAAAATTGAGACATTCTTGGCCAGAGTCACTCCTTAACATAGTCTAGCTTCTCTTTCCATGAAAGCATGAAGACTCTTTAAGTGTGAGTCTCCATCCTACTTCTATATGCAAATCAAAGCAGAGAAGGAAAATTAAGGAGACTCATGAAAGAAGCAAGTCTGATGACGGACTGTCACATGTTGGAGCTGTCCTGTGCCCTGGAACATGGGGTGACCCCCAGGGGGCATGCAACAGTTGCCTGAGATTGGAGTTGTCAAGACCTGTTTGGGGACAGAAAGAATACTTTTGTATTTTACTTTTCAGTGTAGTTTAATACAGGAGGAGCTCTGTGAAGTTGGCTGAATTATTAGTAATCACATCTAACTTGCATTTCCTCTGGTTCCACCTAAATAAAACAGCAGAGAAAAGATTTAAAAGGGAACAGAGGGGACCAAAATGTTATGGCCAAAATCCAATTATGGCCAGGCAACAGAGGCTCACAACTGTAATCCTAGCTACTCTCAAGAGGCTGAGATCTGGGGATAGTGATTCAAAGCCAGACTTTACAATAAAAATTTTTAAAAATTCACAAGTAATGTGATATGATGTAGACCTATTCTGGATGGTTGAACAAAGTCTAATAGCATGAAGTTAACACTAAGTTAGTACTGTTAAGACTGGCTGGAGAAATGAGAGTCTTATCTTCAATTAACTAGCAAAAAGCCAGAACTGGAGCTGCAGCTCAAGTGGTAGAGTGTCAATCTTGAGTGAAAATCTAAGGGACCATGTCCAGGCTCTGAGTTCAATTCCCAGTCATTGCCCAAGCTTTTCTTACTTTCCCCATTTCTCAAAACTTGGAGGAAGAAACTCTCTACTGAAATGCTAATAGACAGAAAACTGTATAATAAGACCAATTCCCTTCGGGTCTACATATAATTTACACATAAAATAAAATTGCATGTGGCCTTGTTGCATAGCATATTTGTTTAATTATCCACATTTAAGAATGTGCATTTTCCCTCAATTAATTTTCAATATTTAAAAGAGGAAGAAAAAATGTCAGTTTATCTGTACACCCGATAATTAAATAAAGTGTGGGGAATAATTATATTATCTAATAGGAGAAATTTGTCCAGCCTTAATAACTAATAGTTAGCAAGGAATTTGCTAATTTTCTTCTTTTGTGAAGTGGCCTTTGAATGTCTCCCTGTCTCACTAAGGAACTGGATTAGATCTGAAGAGTGTGAAATGCTGTCCCCTTTCCTATATGTGGTTTTCCTGCATGAAAGCAAGCCACCAACTTCCACTAGTGACAGAAGTGTCATTTCTGCAATGATCCACACTTCTTCTCCAAATTCAGCAGTTAGGAAAAGCAAGAAACAATGAGAACAAAACAACTCTATAATTCATCAGTTTTTCACCCACCCATTTGCAGCACTGACTGCTTCTTTATGATCACTGTATTCTGAAATATAATGTCCCTCTCATATTTAGGCAGTGATGTTTGCTGTTCTGTTTTTTTTGGATAGCACAGATGTCACAGGAAGTAAATTTCTAGGCAAATACAATAAACATCTTTAATGTCTTCTTAGAAGAGGCCCTTCATGACAGATGGTGACACTGAGCCATCATGAAAGGTCTTCCATTTTTTTCAGTCATTTCTGATTGTTACAAATATTTATGATTTCCCTCTTCTGTGCTTCCTGTTTTTCTTGAGGTGAGCAGCCTTTGCCACCTGCTCCATCCACGATAATGTTCTCCTCATGTCTCATAACACAGCCAGGGGCTATGGTCCCAAACCCTCTGAAAGTTCAAGCCAGAATAAATCCCCTCCACCCCTGCTTTGGTTCTTTCTCTCAGGTGTTTTGTCTCGGCTATACAATCTGACTAATGCACTGCACTTGGAATTCCAGGATCCAATTGCTACTTATCAAGATCCTTGTGGATCCTGGGTGTTTTGTGCTTTCCCCTCAATCATGTGGCTCTGTGCTGTGTAAATGCTGTCCCTCATACTCTACTACTGCAATTCTATGAAAATGGCATCCTCTTGTACTAAGGTTTGCAAAAGCAGTAAAAACTGAGCACAATCTCTCTCTCTCTATCTATTCATCTATCTGTACATCTATCTATGCATCCAATCTCTCCATCCATTCATCATCCAACCACCTCCCAACCCATCTATCCATCTGTATATCCATCTGTCTCCTTTCTCATTTTATGTGGTTGTGCATGGGAAGAAAATCTTTCCTAGGACATTCACCTAGAATTTCTTTATTCATCACTACCCAGAAATGCAGTGGAAAAGAATCCAGCTCATCAACACCCAGAATTCCACTGTATTTATTGGGAGTCAGGAGATTAGAGCAGGAGAAGATGGGTGTCAGGCAACACCTACCAATGTCTGCTGTGATGTTCTGATCCAGGATGCTCGAGGAGCATTTGACTTCAGCCATGCCAACCAGAGCTCTGCGCCAGCGTTTTCTAATTAAAAACATGCAAAGTTTCCTGTTGATAAAGCAAAACGCTGTGAGACGAGAACCACCCGCATTCTGTGATCCAGTCTTTGGAGGAAGCGTTTGATAGAATTGAAACTAAAACAGGAATGACCTGAGAGGTGGGGACCACACTTACAACTTCCTCGCTTCCCTCTGTTGCATCAGCTGGCGAATCATTTTTAACCCAACAATGAGCCTTCATGCCCCATGCCTCCGCTGACCTGGAGATCAGGTGGAATTTGCCCACTTCCATGCCTGATAAGTAGCAGGCCTATGATGCCCATAGATGCTTTCTACATGCAGTGCCCCATGCTTTATGTGTAGGATCACTCACTGGGAGGGGGAAGGCAATGAAGCGGGGTGAATGGCCCTGTGAGTGGTCAGCAGAAGCTCTAGGCTGCTTCTCCATGTTCACTGCCTCTGAACTCACACAAACCAAGCCCTCAACCTTAGCATCTCTTCCTTTGAGACAAGATTATATGTTTCTTTCTTGAACTAGAGACATAGAAATAGTGGTCAGCAATGGCATAGAGAACCATGTAGAAATCATTTTCCCCCCTTCATTCTTGTGCCATTACTGGATCAAGAGCTCAGGGCCTGGACACTGTCCCTTAACATTTTTACTCCAGCCTGGCATTCTACCACTTTAGCCACAGTTCCATTTCTGTCTTTTTGCTGGTTAATTGGAGATAAAGAACCTCAAGGATTTATCTGCCCGGCTTTGAAACACAATCCTCAAATCCCAGCCTCCTGGATCAGCTAGGATTATAGGTGAGAGCCACTGGTGCCCAGCTTTTTGTTTTACCCTTTAGGTTCCTTCTGGTTCCAAAATTGTTGTTCCCATCAGTCTACTTAATCTCTTCATCAACCTCATTTGCTTTCTCCTTCTTCAGATGTGTTAACCATCCCACAGTTAGTTTTCTATTTGGGCACCAAAACGTCATATATCTATACATTCACCTAAAAAGGTCATTTTGTTCCCCATTGTTTGCCAGCTACCATGAACCCCTTGTCAATCTCTACTTCTTATCTTTGCATTGATTATACTTTTCTGTGAATATATATGAAGCAATTTGAGTATTTGATTATTTACCATGTTGTTAATTTTCATATCTTATGAAAAAATTCTCAGCTTTGTAGAAGGAAAATAAGAATCTTGATCCAAGTCTCAAGAACAAGGGGATGTCAGATTTACTCAGATTATGAAATCAATACCAAGTCAACATTTCAAAACCATAAAGCATTTTACTGAATTTACAGAATGTTATAAAATGTGTATACCTTATAAATTCTTGGAGAGAAGACTCACTGTCTCATTTTTAATCGTATGGCTCAAAAACGTGAGAAGGTTTGTCAAAGATCTATCGTTGGTGAGGTAATACATGTTAGGTTGGAAAAGTTGATGGTAGAATCTGACAATAAAGACTAGAACATCGAAAAGAAAATTAATTAGATATTTCCCTCTCTGCTGCCTTTACAGGTCTTTCTTTCTTCCATCCTGCCCTTCCTTCTTTTTTCTTTCCTTCTTCCTTCCTTCCTGCTCCTTTTCTTCCTCCCTTCTTCCTTTTCTACCTATGTGACAGGCATTAATTTAAGAATAGAAACTACAGCATGTCATCAGGTCTGATAAGCTGCCAACCCAAGTTATCTCTCCCTACTTCACAGAAGAAAACCTGAATAGCAGCAACACTAGGTATAGAGAAGAGAACACATTCATACTGTCACATCATAAAACCTAGTCTCCTTCCACTGAGCCTGTTTTTCCCCAGAGAAAATCTGAATGAGTCCATCCATTCACTCATCCATCTGTCTTCTCATGAACCAACTTTTCCTAAGTTCTGACTTAACCTTTGGATCCAGAGTGTTTTCCCTTTGCTCTCTGGACCGCAGTACTCTCTAGGTAAAACATAGGGCAACAAATGATCTAATACCACGTGGCAGCAGCTGGTGATATAGGTATGTCCGCCCAGCAGGCAAGTACAAGAGGAGGCCTCATTCAAACCTCCCCCCCCCAGGAAGGACAAACCCTTTTGGGACAGAGTATTTGCTACTCTAGCATTGCACAGCACCATCCTTACTTCAGATTCAGTCCTGACCAAGGCTTTGCAGAAGCTCTGGACTCCCTTTGGGGCATGTGAGTCTGTATGCAAGTCCACACGCACTACAAGCAGAAGATGACTGCCCTGGCCTGGCCTCCTTACCTTCAAAGACAGAAAACTTTCTTTAGTCACAGGATTTCTTGGGGTGACATTGATCAAGATAGATTGTATTCATAAACTACTTTGTTAAATGCCAACTTCTTTGTGCCACTACTTAAAGATAATAATACAATAATACTTTAAAAAGAAATAAGGAAATAAGGAGTGTTTGGGTCCAAGGGATGAGATGTTATCTTCCTATCTTTGGGGAGAAGAGAGAAGTAAGTAGCCATCAGAGGAGCATGGTGGTGATTTGTGGGAGACACAGAGAGGCGGATGAGGCTGGAAGCTGGCTGGGGCTCAATCTGGGGGAGAGGACTGGCAGACACCGCCTTGGTGAGGGTTGCACGGTGTGGCTCACAGAACTTACTAGTTTCACTCTCTGCTGTGAAAATACCTCCACTAAGCTGCCTTTAGCAAATTTGAATCCAACAGAGAGTCTCTAGATACCAGTTATTTTGACCTTAGCCAAAGTCTCAGGGAAAATTGTATTTTAGGTTATGACTTTTGTTAAGAATAAATAGTCGGGAGTGGGTTAGTGCTTTGGATTCCTCCATTAAATGTCCATCTCAATGCAATCAGTTTGATTAGCTCACATGAAAATTAGATTTCCTCCAAAGGTAAGTTATCATGATATCATTCCACAGTCAAGTATTTGTTTTAGGCTCAAAAGTTTGCCTGAGTGTTTTTTGAAAGATGCCATCTCAATAGCTCTAAGTTCTGAACTTGAATCATAGCATTGGAATTTATTTTTTTAATGAGCAAGCGTCTTCTAACACTGGCTTTCATTCATTGTCAGCCACTTCTTTATCCATGTACAAATCTGTTTTCTAAATCCTTTGTCCTACAGGTATCTACCCATCTGGACCATGTCCCCAGCCACAGACCAGCACGTGCTGGATGTAAAGGCTCCAGCCTTCTGTATCAGCTAGCTAGCTGAGGGCAGACAGAAGGTGAGCCAGGTCAGGAAGAGGATCGGGAGAAAGGTATGGAGGAAATCCTCTGCCCGGAGCCCAGGAAGTGTCCTTGAGTTGTATCTCAAGCTCAGGGCTTGGTAAGTAATTTCCAAGCAGAGGGTGGTGTACTAGATACAATTAGCCTCTTGAACTTTGTGATCTAAAAAAAAATCATATGTATCCACCAAAACCCCAAACTGAAAGAACACTGAAGAATGGGAATGCAATGATGTGAACAGAAGCATGAGGGGTGGGGGAAAAGTGGAGCTGTGTGACTCCAGGCAGCTGGTGTGTCCTGTTAGATGTTCATATTCCTGCCGGTGTTCTGAAACCTAAGGACCAGCTTTGAGCCACATTTGCCTCACCTAAGTGACTCTTCTTCTAGATGAATCTTGGCCACTTCCTCCCCATCACAGGGGGACATGCAGTCTGAACTGGGGTGCACTGGGTGATGTCAGATTCACAGCTTGCTTTGTGCTGTTTTCCCTATTCCTAACCCGACTGCATCATAAGCAGGTAGGTAAGTTAGCAAAATTCATTGCCCCTGATACCAAGAGAGGTGACTTGCGGGATGGAGAAGAGGCCTGGTGCCTTAGCAGCCTCTGAGATGGGAGGGAAGGGAGTGTGCGCCCTGCTGCAGCACCCTGTGCAAGTGGACCCTAAAATATGGGACCTGAGCTGGTGTAACTCCATTCTGAACTTGAACTCCTTTACAAAAATCACATCTTAGTCCTAAAGGGTCCAGTGCCTGGAATGGAGGGTATCTGGTCCTCATCCCCCTAACAGCCTAATCCACACCCTTACTGTTTCTGTTAAAGGCTGACCAGTAAAGCAAATACCTTGTAATCTCGCCCAACTTGCTCTACCACCCACTTACGGGAGAAACACCACCTTTTGCCCACCAAAATGTCAACCCCGCCTTTTGCCCACCAAATTTGTGCGCCCATTCAAATCAAAATGATAGTTAGTTTAAACAGCTACAATAAGGCAGACTGTAATTCCACTGGCCGTGTGGCCTGCCGTAACTATGAAATCCTTTGTGTGGGTTGAGACCCCATTGGTCACCTGTGTGTGACCAGGCCTGACTGCATGGTTGTTGCCTTTAAAAACCATAGCTCGTGGGCCCTTTGGGGTTGTGGTATCAGCTCCTGAGTCTGTGCTGAGGCCCTGAACTGTCTGTGTAGGAACCCTCTCAATAAAGTTGCTTCCGTGTTAACAACTTTGTTGCGGTGAGCTCTGTCACTCCAGATGACTAGGTGAGTAGGGATCTTCCTACTACACTGTGTGCGCTGTGGATCTGATCACCTTGTGGTCCGATGGCCACGTTCAATGCCTGCCAGCATGAAGGCAGTGACAATGACCACTCCCTGAGGACCCCCACGTGTCTAGTGCTCAACTCATACAACAGAATCACACAAACTCATTTCCCTAATTGAATGAAGATTCAGCATTTCATTAAAGAAAGACCCCAGTCGTGGTGTTTATGTAAGTTTCTGAAGTCCATGGATGAGCTATGGCAGAAGAATAACTGGAAGAAGAAAAGAAATAAGTTAAAATCTTAGAAGAGAGACAAAGACAGAGAGAGGAAAGGGGGAGGGGAGGGGAGAAGGGAGCAGTGTTGGGCTGGGAAGCAGAGGTAGAGGTTCCCCAAAGACATGTCACAGAGAAGCCACAGCACCCAGAGGTTTGAATAATTCATGCCATGAGCAATGTGATCAGAACTGATTCCAGCAGCCCTGGGAGAGGAGAAGCCGGGGCACAGCGACTTAGTGCACCCTTAGAACAGCCGTCATGACAGATACATCAAGACATCACACAGTGCAGCTGGCTAGATGGTTTTCTGCTGCTATAACCAAACACTACACACCGGGGAAACGATGAATAATAGAAGTTTATTTGGCTTACACTTCTGGAGTCCCGGATGTAGGGGTAGCATCTGGTGAGGGTATTCTTCCTGTGTCATGACAGGGCAAGGCATCACCACCAATCCCCTCAAAGGTCTCCCTCACCTCTTAGTACCACTAACATAGTAATTACTTTCCAACATGGGCTTTAGAGCGGACATTGAAGGCATTCAAACTATCACATCATGGGTTATAGGGGTGAGACGCTCTTGAACAAACAACTTCTTCTGCTTTGATTGAAAGACAACTATTAAAGTTTAAAGAAAAGAACCCAGAATATCTTCAACTAAGACTTCCCATGCAGAAGTGGTCATGCAGAAGAGTATTATTCATTCAGTCTCCTTGTGTATGAGTACACCATGTAGCTTCTTTTGCTGTTGATTTCTAGGTTAATTCCACTGTGATTTGGTAAAAGACAAAGTTATTTTCATTTTTTCTTGTATTTGTTAGGACTTTCTTTATTGAAAATATTTTCTACTTGAGCAATAGTTGTTATAGTTGTTGTTAAATGAACAATTACTGATGAGAAGATAGGCCTTAATACTGATTTTTTTTCTTGATCAAACTCCCTAATAAAACTTCCTACTAGATGGAAGGATTCTTTACCACAGGCCCAGCTTCAGAATTCTCCCTCCATGGGTGCACTGTGATCCGGCCCCTCAGTGCTTTCTTCTACTCGATGCTATGCACCGCCTTTCTGTCTGGGAGCTTGTGGGTCATCAGGGGTACTCTGCCAATAAGTCCTTCTCCATGGATACTCCCCCAAGGATTCCACACCCATTTTGGGTCTCCTGTCCACCATCTTCCACCACTGAGTCATGCTTTGGATCAAAGCATGGTCTCCATGGGGCCCATGTCATGTCTGGTGTATGGCTGATGGGGACACCACATAGTTGAGGAGAGACTGGCCAAGACTTCATCTTCACACACGTGCCCTGTTTATCAAAGTGTTCTTTTCTCCAAGTCCTTTCTGAGCCACAGGAGGTCTTCCAAAGATTCTCCCAATGGATTTGTAACCAAACACGTTAGGATTGTAAGCCATTGTATAGCAACGTAGGCAATTGCCCTTCTTTTCCAGTTGAGGGTTCTGAGGCCCATGGTAGGAGGAATTGAACTCACCCAAAGGCTCGGAACCAGAATCTCCACCTCCTAGCCCTCTGCCCCCATCCCACCTGACCAATCATCCTTCACCCTGAGCCCACCATACTTGAAGCTCAGCGTGCTCCCGTTACTATTTCCAGAAATCAATAACATTTGCAACTAGCTTTATCGGAGTCAAAATACCCATATACTATTTCTCCTGGCCCTGGAATTTCAACTCCCACCAAGTTATCACATTACCTCCAGGGAAGGACACAAAGAAGCCCACCTAGGCCTGGTCCAGCCTTTAGACCCTGGCAGGCTCTGCAGGCACGGGAGAAAGGAGTATGCACACAGCTGGTCCTAGCGTGACTGGGAGGCAGGAGAAGGAAAAGAAGAGAAAGAGAAGGAGATGAAGAAAAGACAAGGAAGGAAAGAAGGGAGGAAGGAAGAGAGGAAAGAAAAAAGGAAGGGAGGGAGGGAAGGATAAATAGAGAGGGAAGAAGGGAGGCAATAAGAGAGAGAAAGATAGGAAAACACGAATGAAAGAAAGGAGGAGGAGGGAGGGAAGAAGGAAGGGGAGGGCGAGAAGAAGATAAAAGAGGGCAGAGGTAAGAGGGACAAGAGGGATGGAGGGAGAGGAGGGAATGTGAGCCATGTGGCAGCTTCAGGATCCGGCCGTAGATCACCCAGCCCTCCCTTTACCCAGGAAGTCACACGTTGGTGGGGAGGCTGCAGATTTATGGGCGGATGGACAGCCTTGGACGTGCGCCATGTCTTACTGATGCAGAGTGTCCTGGGATCTCTGGCTTTGAGAGCAGCGTGTCTCCAGATGCCCCATGTGCACCTCAAGTCCAAGAGGCCCGGAGAGCCTGCTGCACTGTGATCTGCTCATCCCCATCGCGAGATTCCTGTGTAGGACTCAGTGCCGGGCATGCCTCCAAAGCCTTAGGTACTTAGCCATCTTTCTTCCCCTCTTAATTTGCCTGGAGCCAGGCTTTCATCTCGACTTTTAGCCAAGAGGCACCTGCTGAAATATTCATCGGCAGAAATTGTGCCATGGGTGTTTTTTTCTTATTTGTCCAGTTCTGTGTCATTAGAGTTGGGGTGAGGGGGATGGAAATGCAGTTTGACACCAGAAAGCAGAATTTGCTCAGAACCCCAGGTAAGCAGCAGTTAACCCTTTCAGCTCTCAGAATACACAGGCTTCTGCAGTCAGGCATCTGCTCCTCCATGCGCTGGGTTTTTTTCCCTGACACCCATCCATTGCTGTGATACACTTTACTGACTGCTTACTGCATACAAAACCCCATATTGGGCCTGGTGCATCAAATAAAAGTGACTGAGCCGCTGATCATCACATCTCACAGGGCAGTGGAGCTCTGTGAAGAACAGGGACAAGAATAGTTTTGAAGCTGGTGATAATGAAGCCAAAAGCACTGGGGGAGGGAGAGGTAAAAAGCAAAGACACCTAGCAGCATAGAAGTTCTTCCGTTAAGACATCAAGGGGCAGGGTGAAATCTAAGGTGGAGGAGCAGGAGAGGGACAGGGTAGATTCTCTGCCAAAGCCAAGGCTACGACGTGATGAAGAGGCAATTATTCATGCAACCCCTGGAGAGTTCAGGAGTGTTGGGGCCTAGGATATCCCTAAGACATGGTAGAGCTGGTATGAACAAGCAGCAGCCAGAAACTGGCCAAGAACCTGGGGTGCATGTTGAGGAATTTGCACTTCATCCCTATTTTTCTTGGGGTTCAGTGTTGGAGATTGGTGAGCAGGGCAGAGGGATGGGTCCTCTAAGCTTTGCATGTCAGCCATGTAGTGAGCGAAGAAACCACAGGAGAAAGCAGGAGAGGAGGGGTTCAGATAGATGGGTGGGAAGTAACAAGGGCATGTGGCCCCCACAGGCAGAGGGTGGCATCTGCACGTCCTGGGTTCAGGTATGCTGTCTAGGGGCTCTACACCAGCAGCAGAGCTGCGTCTCTTCATCAGCGCCTCCGGACACAGGCATGGCGTAGCACCTCCTGCAGGGCCTCCTCCATCCTCTTTTGCACAACTGAACTTCTGTAGGGGATTTAGTGACCGTGCTGACGGTCACAGAAAGACCAGATGGTGATCAATGGGTAGCTCCACAAATACAGGCAACTCTGTGGGTCATAAAGGGCAAAAGGTATATGGGAAGGGTCATTTGACCTTTCAGAGGAAGCCTTGGGTTTCTGGAGGAGGCTCTGTCTGTCTCTGGCCTTCAGGTAGCACTTCCTGTTTGGACCAGGCCAGAGTGGACAGCACAGGCCTTTCAAGTGCTCTGTCAGGAAGGTGTGGCCCTGTCACCACCAGGCTGCAGATCCAGGCACCACCACTCTCTTCCATACTCATCACCGCTCTCTTCTGTATTCACATCTCACCGAAGCCCACCAGCAGCATCCTGGACAGCAGCGCCCAACCACACCTCTGAATGCTCTCGGCCAGGCAATGTTGGTGTTTGTGGAAGACTGTGAGCCATGCCCACGCACGTGTGCTCTGGGCATGTGGCCACATCTCTGTCTCTCCCTGCTACCTGTGGACAGCAGGGGAAAGGAAGACATGTATGGCTGGCCACAGGTGTGGATTCCAGTTGTTCCTATTAAATAAGTGTGATCACATGTCTGTGACTCTGCATCTGATCTCTGTAATGAGCATAATTACAACTGGTGAATAAAGCACTGGGAGCTCTTTAGGTAGAAGGGGATGCACGATGGGAAGGAAGCAGTTTCAGGACAAACCACCAAAATCATCTTAGCTGGGCACCCAGGCCTGGCTCCCTCTGGAGTAGGATTATTGAATCCTGAACACGTGGATTAAAAATTCTGATGTGCACTGGAGACCGTTCTTCAAAGAACTGGATGACAGCTAGTTGCTTTTGACTATCTTACCACAGAAATCTCATGCAAATCACGAGTATTTAAAAGCTTGTTCCTGCATACTGGTTCAAGGCCTCTAGCTTTTTACCATTCATTCTAAATTGGTGGCAGCTGGATTCTGTGACCAGTACTGCAGAATATGTGGGAATCCCTACAGACTTCTTTGCATCCCATCAGTACTTTACTCTTTTGGTGTATCAGTTAGTTATTGCTGTGTAAGAAATGATCAACAGTAGTAGCCTGGAGCCATGCCACATTAAAAAAAAGTCACATAGTTGATATGTGCCCAGAGTGTCTCTGGGTACTGTGCTCAGAGTACCAGCAGGTGGAAATCACAGAGAGTGTCTTCAGTCTTACACGAGTCTGTTTGATTGGAAGAGGGTCTTTCCTGTCTTATTCACAGCTCCTGCCATGCTCAGAGGAACATGACAGGGTTTATTCAAGTTAGACAGAGATCTCAAAAATGTTTCCAAGACACTTTTCATTCTTGCTGCTTCTGTGTGTCCATCTTGTGGGTCCTCTTCTATTAAGTCAGTGGTCTGAGCACATTTTAAAGCAGATGAGATTTGGTCTTGGCTTTTGATGGTTGAGTAGGAGTTCTACTTGAAGAGAGAAAACAGATATCCCTGGATTCTACAAATGTTATGATTGTTTTTTTTCTGGGTCAGAAGCGTTCTTCTAGGTACTTAAAACGTGCTTGGAACTATCCTCACTTTTCACATGCCATAAATGAGATGTGAACTGTTCTGAAAACCCTTGAATCTTGCAAGGTAAATAAGTAAGAATGGACTGAAAAATCTACATTTCCAAAAGGTTCAGGGATATGTCTAAGGCCAGTACTTTGAGAAACATTGCATGGATGCTTTCAAGTCTGTCACAGACATTTTCCTTTTCCCCTTGACACACTGTCAACAGACACACTGGAGCTCAACAGAGATCATCCAACAGAGTCTCAGAAAGACTTGGGAAAAGTCGCCAGTCAATGCAAGGTGAGAGATGGGGACACATTCAGACGTTGCTTTCAGTGCCCACCATCTTTCCAGCTTTTCCATCTCTTAGGCTGTAATTTACATTTCTGGGTATTGATTGGATCTGCTTCCAGCTGGCGTTCAGGCTGTTACTTCACATTCTTAATATTTATGCAACCTGGACCGAAGGTCTGTCTCTGCTTCGATTCCTATAAAAAAAAAAAGCCTTGTGGAATTCACATTAGCACTTCCATAAAAGTCATAAAGGCTCAGCAAAGTACTCAGAGTTTAAATATGGAAGTCGAAGCCCTAATCACAATTTAATATAACTAAATATGTACATACTTTATGGTCAATCACCCAGACCATTTAGAGGGTCCCTTGGATTTGGAATGACTAAATCTCAAATGGAGCCGCCGATGAGCTTTGCTTGACATGACAGATATTGAAATAGACTGCAGAGCGATCACTTAAGGATGAAAACCTCGCTACAGTCTTAGTGAACCAAAGCTAAGAGGCAAATTATTCAATTACAGTAAATTTACAGTAGCTTAATATTTGATAAAAAGTGGTTCCTCCATCATCAGAGCGTCTTATTGAAAACCCTTGAGCAGCAAACTAGCGCCGGAAACCCTTAAGATGTTTTAACCACTTATTAAGAACGTTCATCTGGTTTGATCTTTTAGGAGCAGTTTGGTTTGAAACATCTTTTTCCTCCCCTTTTGGTAATTGTCAGGTACTTTGTACATGCACCCTTGGTCTCGACATTAACCTGTGGGTTGCTATGCACTGAGCAGGGGCAGGTGTGGGCGCTGCCTATGGTAAAACCCAGGAACACAGGTTTCTGGGGAGAGGGGCAGGGGCTTTGGTCTGGGGCAAGGTAGTTTGGCCCTGGCGGAGAGGATCTGATCCCCATAAAGTATGCTTAGGGATGGTTTGACAGCCAGTGGCTCATTTTAGGTTTGGTTCCTGGAGAAGCCAGTTACCTGGTCTAGAAGTCTTCAAAGCACAGCTGCTCCCGGCTGCCCCCAGCTGCCCCTGGACCAGGTACATTTACACTGGTGGAGTTGGGATGTGGCACCTGGCCTGCAGGACCACAGGACAGTTCATATTCTTACTGGCCTCTTAACCTAGAACTTGTCAGGTCCTAGCTTTGCCAGGTAGGAAATACTATTGAACTCATGTGAGGAATTTCTAGTAAACTGAATTTGATGAAGGACTCTGGCTGTCAGACAGAATGACCCTGGACAATGGAGGAGTGTATGATCTCCTGGATGGAGACATTTAAATACAGACAAGGCACTGCCTCCCACCTCCCAGCTACAGCTATATGCATACGCCCTCTGTGACTCTCTCTAAACCCTGCCTGTCAAGCAACACCCGCGGGGATGTTGATTTCTCTACCTTGCACCACCAGAGCTAGACTTCTTAATCTAGGCTTAGTTAAACTTTCCCTACTGCTCAAGCACTTGTCCTCAAATATAAAAGAGGCAAAGAGAGGGGGTGGAAATGCTAATTAGGCCCTGTCACAATTCCAGCTACTGTTGTGAGAATTCTCAGTATGCAAATCAGATTAAACCCATCCCAGGCTTTGCAGGGTTGCCAGGGCAGGCTGGTGGGAAGACTGGCTTGACAATCTCTGGGTGAAAAGGTAGAAGCTGGGCCTTGGTCTTCTCCTTGGTTTGTTCCTCTGCTCAGCCATGTCTCTTGATACTTGCAGGCTAAGCCCAAAGACAAGATGAGATGCAATGTGAGTGTATGTTAAAAATCAACCACATTCCACTCCCCAGAGTTGCAGCTGTATTCAGAGTCAAAGTGAGCTAATGGCTTTACACACACACACACACACACACACACACACACACACACACACACACACCATTCAGCTCAGTATAAATGTCACAGCATCAAATCCCAAACACCGAGAATTATTAACGTAAGTGGCCTTCTATAATAAAGCTCATTATTAATAGGCCTATTAGCTCAGCATTCATTTGAACTGACAGCAGCGTCTATCCACAGCAGCTGCTGGCTCCCTTTTTACATCCCAGACCCCTTCTGACATCTCAATGTATATTAAACGGCAGAGACAGGGGAGGGGAGGGCAGGGAGGCTCCATAAAAGTAATTCCTACATATCTACAGAGTATTATAAAGGAGAATAGAGATGGAAAATTACTCTTTATGAAGCATGTATAAAAATAATAAAAAAACAACAGTGAGAATCACCTGGCATGTATGTCCCATATGAGCAGGGTCTTATTTACTCAGTTCCCAGGAAATACAGGACAACAGTCAAGTTCAAAATTCATGTTAAGAACTCATTTCTTTCTAAATATATGTGTTCTCCATGTGTGTCCCAAATATTGAATGAGATAGATTTTTATTGAATATTGTAATTCACGTGAATGTGTATGTAACTGGGCATGCTTACTTCATGTTATTTGTCAAGTGTAAAGCAAATCTCTTTATCCACATTTCATAATCAAGAGTACTGAGACTTCAGGGGACTGAAGAAAGGACAGGGCCACATTGGACCAGATGTCTGACCTTGTTTGTTTATCCCAAACTCCTATTTCCAGGTATTCTTTCATTTTACTTTTTAATTTTCTTTTCTTTCCTTTTTCCTTCTTTCATCTCCTCTCTTCTGCTCTATCTTACTTCTCTTCTTCTCTCTCCTCTGCCAGCTTCTCACTTCCCTTCGCCTCCTCTCCCTTTTTCTATATTTTCTTCTCTCTCTCCCTCTCCCTCTACGTCTCTCTCATTCTCTCTTGCTCTCTCTCGCTTTCTCTTGGTCTTGCTCTCTCTCTGTTGTTGATCATGGGGCTTGAACTTTAGGCCTGGGTGCTGTTCCTCAAATCTTCGGTTCAAGGCTAGCTCTCTACCACTTGAGCCACAGCGCTACTTCCAGTTTTCTGGTGGTTAATTGGAGATGAGAGTCTTGTGGTGTTTCTTGCCTAGGCTTTGAACTGTGATCCTCAGATCTCAGTCTCCTGAGTAGCTAGGATGACAGGTATAAGCCACCTTCGCCCAGCCTCCTCCTCCTCCTCCTCCTCCTCCACTTCCTCTTCCTCCTCCTTCTCTTTCTCTTCCTCCTTCTCCTCTCTCTCTCTCTCTCTCTCTCTCTCTCTCTCTCTCTCTCTCTCTCTCTCTCGTGCAGATACTGGGGCTTGAATTCACAACTTTGTAATCTTGCCTGGCTTTTTCATTGAATGACTGTACTCTACTACTTGACCCACACCTCCACTTCTGCATCTGTTAATTGGAGATGAGAATCTGTCAGACTTGTCCACCCCAGGGTTGGCTTTGAACATGAACATCAGATCTTAGTCTCCTGATTATCTATGATTACAGGTGTGAGCCACAGGTGTGCTAATCATCACACACCCCTCCACATGAGCCTGCTCACTCATTTCACCTGGGCTCCATGCAGCTGCTCTTGCGGCATCCGTTTTGCAGATAGAGTTGAAGTTTGGGGACATCAAGTGACAGCTGACCTTTTGTTGGGTGTTTAGTGAGTAACTGCTTTTCACCAGATGCTCCTCTGGATTTTAGCTAGGGACAGTAAGCTCAAACTTTAGGAACAAAAAAAAAGTGCAAAATGAGTGTGCAAGTCCAGTGTGTCAGCAGCCAAAAGCTGTATTACTCTCAAGAATGGCTGGCCAACAAAATCAGGTTCTTTTTTAGAAAAAGTTTCATCTGGTAAAGACCTTTTTAGGAATAGATATCAACTCTGATTGGTGAAAACAATCCTAAAGAAACCCATCGTTTCCTAGATATAAAAAAATGTTCTATTTTTAGTTTAAAAGTATGGCAGATGTCCTGGGGAAATGTATTGCTGGGAGAAAGAGAGAGAGAAAAGACAAGTTTCATAAATGGGAGTGCACAGAGAGCAGTTTAATATGTCATAGAAAATGACACAAGTAGATGGTCAGCCTTCCTTCACCACGCTGCTGGTGATGGCATGATGCAAATTACTGGGTCTCTTTGATGACTATGTCTTAAACATGAGAGGATGTGTCAAGCACCGTAAAAGGCAAGGACATGCTTGCTCTCAGCCATTCCATACCCTCTCTGCCCTTCATTTGACCTTCACTTTCCTCCTCTTCAGAACAGGAGCACAATTATTTATGTACATTACATTTGAGAATGTATAATTAGTTAATATACTTAGCACTGGGAAGGAGGGCCTGATCATTCAATCTCCTTATTGTTTGCCAGGCCACTAATATACAATATTACTGTGTGATCGGGGATCACTTGTGGAATATGAATGGAGGATGTAGAAATGGTAAAGTCAGTCCCTGAAACAAATTCCTAGAGGCTGGAGAAAGTCTTCGTGTACCACAGAATGGGCCCTGCCCCCAGAGTGGAAAGACAGGCAGTCCAGGTTTACAAAGAGACAATATGCATTGATGTATTGAGGCCGACACTGCGCCATGAACAAATAGAGAAGTAGGCTGTACATGGTGGATCTGAGATAGGGAACAGCTACCTAGAAAAAGCAGATGTTGCTGGGAAACTGGTGCCTAGTGAGGCTGGAAGAAATATCGTGGCTGGATGTTAGGAAGGATGACTTCCAACCTCAGTAACTTGCTGACCAGTGAATGACAGGGGCAAGGGGAATTATTTGTTTAGAGCTGAGCAGTAAAAATGTTGTCTCTAGTAGAAATGACAAAGATGATTTGAAGAAAAAGATTCAGAGAGAGACACACAGAGACAGAGACAGACTGAAAAGGAAGAGAAAGAGAATACAAATGTGCAGTCTTTACGTTTTCCTTGTGCATCCATAAACTCTAGTGAAAACACCTCTATCCGGGTGCCAGTGTCTTATGTCTGTAATTCTAGCTACTCGGGAGGCTGAGATCTGAGAATCATGCAGGCAGAAAAGTCCCTGTGAGACTCTTATCTCCAATCAACCACTCACAAACCTGCTGTGCCTTATGTAGTAGAGCACTATCCTTGAGCACAAAGAGGCTCAGGGACAGTGCCCAGGCCCTGAGTTCAAGGCCCACAACCAACAAAACAAAAACAAAATACCTCTGATGTTTCCTAACACAACATCTATGGGTGAATGGCTCAAAGGAAAACAGATTTCCAAACATTTGTGTATCTTCTAAAGTGATTGAAATTCTATGAACCATATTTTGTTGCTTAATTGCTAAAGTTGCTTTCTTCCAATAAATTATACATATGATTTTTTACTAAAGATATACTTTAGCAATATGGTGACTCTGAGAGGATTCTAGGTTCACTCCATGATTATTTATTCTACTACCCAACAAACCAGCTGCCATCTCTTGATCTTTGTATCTTTATTTAATCATTTGCTTTCTATCTACCTATATTTCTATCTATGATTGTACTTATGGATCTATCCACCTCTTTATGGATCCATTCATCCATCCATCCATCCATCCATGCATCCATCTGTCATCTATCTTCCCATCATCCAGCTAACAATCCATTCATCCATCCATCCAATCACCCATCTTCCCATCATGCATCTACCAATCCATCCATCCATTCATTCATCCATTTCATTTAGTAAATGCTTACTGCTCATCAGTGAGGTGCAAGCTTAGTGCTGGAATGGAACTCACAGGGCTTTCATTGCTCACACATAGAAACAAGGCCATAGGCAGACATGACACAGTATCTTAAGAGAATGTGGCCACAAAGGTAATTTTCCAAGTCTAACAGCAGCAAAAGGAAAGGAGGACCAACCCTGGGCTACAAAGAAGACCTTCAGGGATAATTTGGTTGCCCCACCCATCTTAGAACTATATCAGCAGTTGAGAAAAGGCAAGCACAGGTGTAACCTCAGGTATTTCAGAAGACAAGTACCAGTTCTCCCTGAAACTTTTTCTAGGCAAAGAAGTCATGTCACAGATTCTCTTCCCTGGCTACTCTTTTGAGAAAATACCTTATTTCCTTTGAGGTTCTGTTGACCGGCACTTGTTTATTCTGTGGTGGTAGGCTGAACTGAGACTTTTCCTCAAACACGGAAGGCAAGTAGATTAAGGAAAGGAGCTAGAGAACTGAGTGTTTTTAAACTATTGCTCCAAGCATGATTTCTTATCTAGGCAGCTTCTTCAGCTTGCTGGTGAAAACTTCGAGACCTAGCTGCAAACATGAGACTTGGGTCCGGAACTCAAACACATAGAAATCAGTGATCAAATTTCTAAAATGAACCCCCTCACTCACTACGTAGCTACTCTTCTTTTTTTCATATGTAGAATGAATGAACACCTAAGGTAAGTGACGGTGCCCGGAATACTCCAGCCGCTTTGGGTCCATGCCTTTGCTTCTCTTTGCTCATGACTTGGGCAGAGCCTCAGGCTTTTGCTCTAGGAAGACGAGCTTCATGTTTGGAGGGCATCTCTTCATTGTGCTCACATCTTGAATGTATTTTCTGGGTAAGAGACGGATCTGGTCCCTTTGTTTGTGGGTTTGTAGGATTTGGATTTCTAGGACTTGAATCCCTAAGAGGATGCATGCAATGCAGATCAAAATGAATGAAGTGGGGAGGGGATGCCGAAAGGAGAGGAAAGTGTTACAATAAAATGATCTCATGCCCTCCCTGAGGCAGACTAAATGGGTCTCCCTCTGCCACGATTCCCAAATTATGGCCACGCTGCAGAGTGACCACTACCCTCCCTCCGCCAAGCCTTTCTCCAATCACTTGACCCTGAAGGCCTGGGGGACCAGGTGAGTATTTCAGCCATTTTTTAATTCCTGGCACCTATCAGTACCAGGCATGGAAGGGGCGGTTGTGTGAGCCGAAAATAAATAAGAAGTGATAGACAAGGTCACAAATCAGAATCACATAAAGAGTTATAAAAGGAGTCACCAAACCTACCTATCGCCCACTCAGAGCTTGTCCCTAGACCAGCACCTCCCTCCCAGGAACCTGCTGAAAATGCAAACCCTCACTGGCCATCCTGCATCCACGATGTACAATCTGTGGACACAGGGGCTGTCTTTGTTCCCGCAGTTACTCCAAGAGCTTCTTCTAAGCAGCCAAGTTTGAGAAGCTCTGGGGTGAAATGCGCTGGTACTTACAGGTAACATAGTTCATGGATTCCACCCAACGTACACACCAAAATGTGCTTTTCCGAACTAGACTTCTAGATCACGTTGTTCCACAGCTTTCTTGGTAAAATTTTGGTGCATTTTGCAAAGAAAAGTGAAGGAAAAGGACTATAAGGTGTGGATCCTGCTGTGTGATTTGGCTCTTTGTTGTTTGCTGAGGTGGCCCTTTCTGACCAGCAGTATTGAAATTGAGATGAAAAGCGTCTCTGGTGTTGGCTCCTACAGGTCAGTGCTTCCCTCCATTGAAGGATCCTGGAGGGCTTAGCCTTTGATTGTAAGATGCTTGTGCTCTAATTGGCCTTTGCTTTCATGATGAGGTTGTCCTAGGAATTCAATATGCCAACAAATATGAGCTCCTATGGGATTATAACCAACACCTAGTAGACAGTACAGGAAGGTTGGGTATAGACATATTGCAGGTAGAGCCTCTTGTATCTAGGATATTGACCAAGGTGATGAGCATTAGTTGCTACAGTAGAGCAGTCATGAACTTGCATGTCATCAGGGTATAGGCGCTCATCCCACATGATCACTTAGGAATCCAGGCTGACGAGTTTATCATCGCACAATTGATCCAATTGAGCCATGTGCTTTTGCAGTTAACTGTGGTAGCAGTGGAAAGTTGATCTGTCTCCAGAGTCCCTGTCACTTCCTTGACAAGGCTGGACAGAACTTGGCAAGTAGCTAACCAGGCTGATCCGCTCTCTTCCCCCATGAAGGTGATGTCAGTTCCCTCGGTGATGCTTACTGATCCACTCTCTGCTTCCCATGTGCAGGGTGCACAGGGAAAGCCTGGGTTTGCAGGTCTTCAAGAGCAAATCTCAGCCAGAGATGCAAGGAGGAACAGCGGATAAATATCCCAGCTCCCTGACCCTGCCAGCAGGGAAGTTCTGAGACTCAGAGCCACCACGTCTGCTGGTCTCCACCATCCTCAATAGCATCGTTATCTTTGATTCCAGTGGGAACTGAGGGTTGCCCACCGATTATTCTCCCCACTCTCCTCCCCACACCCATCCTGGTCCCTGAGGTCCTCCCCTTGAGATGCCATTATCCTTTCAGTCTTGGGGTCTGTGGGCTATCCATTTACAAGGAGTGTTGGGTGCACAATATACAGAGTGCTCTTTGGAGTTCATTATCTGACCCACCCAGTCTGTTCAATAAATGGCCTGTTTGTGGACCAAAGCTGGAAAAAGAATTGTAAGACTTTTCATTCCAATGAACTTATATGTGTGTGTGTGTGTGTGTGTGTGTGGTGTGCATGTGTGCACACGTGTCCGCACGCAGACCAGTGCTAGGGCTTGAATTAAGGGCCTGGACACTGTCTCTGAGCTTTTCTGCTCAAGGTTAGTGCTCTACCACTTGGGCCACAACTCTACTTCTTGACTTTTGCTGGTTCGTTCGAGATACATGTCACATGGACTTCTCTGCCCAACTGGCATCCATAAGTGAGTCTCAGATTTCAGCTGCCTGAGTAGCTAGGATTAAAGGTGTAAGTTACCAGTGCTGGCTCAATGAACTGATTTTTAGTGCTGTCTATCTGAATTGGCCACATATCAAAGCTCTGAAATCACAGCTCCACCCTTTTTGTTAATACGTTGATTAGTGAACTGACACCCATTGTACAGATAGAAAAAATGGCTCAGAGCTGCCTCTTCCACTCAAAGGCACGGTGAGCATGATATCCGATATGATGTTCAAACAGTTCTCTGTGTGCAAAGTCCAGTCCTTTTGTTCCCCCACTTCTCCTTGTCTCTTCATATTACAACTAAGTCCTAAGTTATTCATCCTGGTATTAGGTCCTTAATTCCTCTCAACTCACATAAAGGCAAGAGGAGCTGCACTGCTTAGGGACTTAAGCAGTTACTTAACCTTGAATCTTCTCGGCTCTTGATTTAAAGCCTTTCAAACCCTTTCTAAGAGAGGAAGGCATTTCTCATCCTAAAATTAATATCCTCACTCTCCATTTCCATCTGAAGGGAGTCGTATGAGGCTTAGGAGTTGTGCATAGGCCAAGATCACTGTGACAGAGTAGAGAGTCACTCAGTCATTTATTGACTGAGCAGACATCTACTGAGCAGGAATCATGTGCCCCATGGGACGATGTGTACCTCATGCTCTATGATACATACCACATGCTCTGTTGACTACAGAGTTTCTTGAGCACCTACCATGTAGCCCACACAATGACAGCTAGAGAGCTTCTCTATAAACATTGTATGACGTCAAAAAAAGTGACACAAAGTGCACACATATAGCTAAAGGCAAAAGAAAGAATGATGTTACCCTCGGTCCCAAGGAAGGGAGACTCCAAATTCACTGGATGTACAAGTATGCATGGAATGCTCAGGTGTCCATCCATTCATTCATTCATTTCAAACTACGTCGGTCATCAACCATGAAGTATAGGAGGATAGAAGCAACCGTAGTTTACTGGAATGGAATAAATATGTTGACATGATTTAGATAGTTGAGCTGTAGGGATGAGAACCTGCCCAGCACCAGAACCACAAAGTGGTGTGGGAAGAATAACAAGAAGGAAGCCCATTTAGTGGGACAGATGGAATGACAGATGCAAGTTCAAAGTTGTCTTTTGGTCTGACCTTGGAGGAGCTCGCTGCCAGTTCAAAGGAACTTCAAACAAATTTCTTTTCCTTTTCTTTCTTTCTTATTTTTTTTTAGCAAAAGGTATGTGATTAGGGGACCCATCTGACAGGTAAGAGAAAGATGGATGCTAGAGCTACCAAGGAAGAGGGAGGAGTTCAAACATCAGAAGAACACCAAGACCTAAGCCAGGGTGTGCACAGAGTAGTGAGGCACAGGAGGAATGGGATGTGCCACAGAGGGGCTCCACGCTGGCCGTCTGGCTGCTAGATTCAGCCCTCGGCATCCAGGAGGGACAGGGCCTAGAGACAGAGGGTCCTGCTGATACTGAATCACACCCAGTGCACACACATGGATCCCTTTTCTAGGCTACATGCTGAGAGATCTGAGTTCTGACCAAGAGTGTGTGAGTGGATGTTGTAGATTATCTTCACAGCTAAGGAATGGAAAAGACTCTCCCCTGTGTGAGCCCAGCTCTCATTTACCATTGGGCATCAAATGGAGAGGTTCCAAGATCAAGCCAGAAGTGAATCCACAGCCAGAAGGAGAGCCAGACCATGGATGCCTGCCTAGAACAGGGGTCAGCTGACGAAACATCACAGACTCACTCTGAGGGACACAGGTCTGTGTCAGAACCACTCAGATTCACCATGGTGGCTGCCAGAGTCTGGATCTTAACTGTTTTCTGTAAGATCACTACAAGAGAGTAACATGGCTAAGAAATCTACAGAAGAGTCCAAAAGTACCCAGAAAACTCTCCAAGGACACACGGATCCAACATTTGATTGCTCAAAAGTAGAGTGAATTGACAGTGAAGGCCCCTTTTTGTGACATGGCGTGATAATTGGGGTTTAGACACATTCGTTTACTGATGGGAACTTCGGCTGTCTGCATTCCAGAATTCAAAAGAAAGAAGGGAGAGAAGGCGCCTTGGATATGTGCCAGGTGGAAGAGAACTGAAGGAGTCTGTCAGCAAGCCCTCAGGTAACAATATCATAATTTGAAGATTTTTTTTCTAACAATGGGGGAGTAGTAATTAATGATGTGGCTTTTCCTTTTCCTGTTTCCAAGCAGATTCACAGAGTGTGTGTGTGTGTGTGTGTGTGTGTGTGTGTGTGTGACACACATACGCTGGTACTTTCAGAGTTACTCAGGACAGGATGAGGAGCCGTCTGTCCCAGTTAAGTTTTAAAAAGTAGATTTGTGTACCCGAAAGTCATCATTAAACAGGGGCTGCATTTTTGCCCCTGTTAGAACTTGTCAATCCCTCTGGGTGTTCTGAACGGCCTGTGGACTCTACTTGATGACACATGGAGGGGCTGTGACAAACCACCCAGGGCAGCATTCCTGCAGGATGGGATTGAACGCCTTCCTGATTTATTTGGCTTTGGAAGCAGAGAAGACAACAGTAGCATTCCTGCTGGCCTCCTTACCGCCTTCTCTTAGAGAGACGTCCTCCGTGCCTTCGTGACAGGTGGATTTCAATTCTCTCCCCCAAAGGGCCTGTGGCAGACATTCCAGTGTAAGGTCACCCTGGATAGTTGAATGAGGCAGTCTTAAGTTTCTCCTCAGAGTCCTCAAGGATCTGTCTCCCTCCTGGGGACCTCAGTTTCTCCTCTGCAGATGTCGGGTATCGAAGTCTTGGTCAGAGCTGTTTTTATCAACACATTTCCTAGGTTCCTGAGAGCAAGCTTTGTGAAGGTGGACTTGTGTTTCAGGGGCAGAAACAGAGTCAGATGGCAGTTGCTTAGGACTTTTGTCACTCAAGTCACAGAGACAAACAGCCCCAGCTGAAGCCCCAGTTTCCTATGGGTGGAATTTGTCTCCAGTGGCTCACGGAGGGGAGCTTGGCTGCTCGCCTCACAGAGCAGATACAAGACGGGACCTGAAGAGAAGAGGGCCCGGGGGAGGCCCCGGTGTCATTGGATCACTGCCTTTGGAGGGGATTAAGGTAGCTCTCCTGAGAGCTCTGGCAAGAGTATGTTATTGTAAGAGGATTCTAGCGCCTAAGCCCTCCTGGGCTTCCTGTGTGGTGAGGCCATCTTCCTTCCCATAGGCTGTCCACCAGAATGTGACACAGTGGTGTGGGGAACGTCCTGACAGCCCGGACTACGCTGTTTCACAGTTAAGCCTCCAAAAGCTACAAGCTGAATAAACTCCTGGCTCTCCTGTGACAAAAGCCACCTCGGGTTATCTTATTACACGAATGCTAGCAAGATTAATAAATACAGTCGGTGGGATGAGGCCAGGTCCTTCTGTCTTTTTACAGCTCAAGATGATTGTTAGAGCACCAGCCATCACATCCATATTCCAGCTCCAGAGTGAGGGAGCGTGAAGGTGGAGGGACACAGAGTGTTCCACCTTTGACCTGGCAGGTGTGAACAGGTGTGTTGGGGTGTGTACAGTTCCTGTTAGCTTCCTAACAATCGGACACTGGGAATGCACAGGGAGAGGAAGATGGGTCCATAAACATTGAGTAGGACACAGAGAGAAAAGCGGTTGTGTACAGTTGGCAGTGTTGACTGACTTGGTAAAAGGGAAGACCATTCTAGAAGAATCTGAAGTGCCTGTCTAGATCAACCTGCCCCACCCCTCACACACTCTGCAAAAAAAAAAAAAAAAAAAGAATTTGCTGCATGCCACCAGTTCCAACCAGTTTCAACCAGTTCTGAGCATTTTATTCAGCTACAAGGGCTCCGTATTTGAGCTGGAATGACCATATGTCCAGTCCCTGGCACATTTATGTGTCTAGGGTCTACAGTCTCCTCTCATACTCATACTAGAGTCTCCTCGTGAAGAAGAGAGGCTGAAAGGGAAATGGTAGCGAGCCACGTGGCATCAGATCAGCTGGGACCGAGACACTCACAATAAAACTCGAGGCCAGCAATCTCACACAAAGTCCTGGCTCCATGAGCCATTCAAAGCTGCCCGCAGTCATCCTTGGCTAGTGGATGATCCTGGGCCATGTGGCTTCCTCCCCCTAGCAGTTCACTCATTATAAATCGATGACGTAAGCTAACGATGCCACTGCCCCTTACCCAAGGCTCTGATTCCATCTACACAGTTCTCTTGAAGCGGGTTGGGAAAGGCTTGGTTAAACGAAAGAACATCTCTTCATCCAGGGGTCAACATGGGCTATCCAGAAACTTCTGAGGTTCTTGGGACCTCTCATAAGCAGTCCCATTCCTATGATCCAAAGATCATTTTCAGTGCTCATTTTTTTTCTAGAGAATCAGTTACATCATCTTCTCAGATACCACCACACCACAACCTCACCACAAATGACTGATGGTGAAAATGAAGTCTTTGGATGTCAAGGTCTCCCAGAGTGGAGGAGAATCAACATCAGGTCTGAGCCCTCACCTCTCAGACCCCTCCTTTGAGCTTACAGAGGGTAGCAGGGCCTACCACTGAGCTATCCCTTCCCCAGAGACGGCCCCACACCCCTCAGCTGCTTTCCTATGTTCCCAGCATTCTACTGGTCAAAAAATGCATAAGAGAAAAAGCTAAGGTGGGGATTTGTGGTGAACATCACCTTTTCTTTCTTTATCCCCTTCTTGGGGATCTTGAATTCATCTTCCCTGTCATTGCTGTACTTATCAGTATCAATCAGTAGCCATCACCCATGAGGTCTAAGAACAGTGCACCAGAGACAGCACCTGGGATGGACAGAAGCTATGAAATCCTCACTCCTTGTCCCAAAGTACATCGGGGAAAGCGTTCTACTCAAAACCTGCCTACCAAAGGCTTGAAAGCAAATGTCACCTGCAAGGCACCGTGGTGGCTGCTGGATATTGACTAAACTCCGAGCACCAGGCTCTGAGATCTTAGCCAGTCTGCTAATGAAATTTATCAGTAATCTTTATGAGATCATCATGAAATAGCAGGTCCCTACACATCTAAGACAGACCAAACAACCGTGAATGTCGACACTCCTCATTCTATTGGCAGACGGTTTCGTTCAGGAAAGAATTTTTTCCAAAATATGATTTGTTCATTTGTTTAGAGCCTTGAGAAGCTAATATTGGTTGATGAGCTGGTTTGGGTTTTTTTGGGAAGGATTAAAAAATCCGTATCAAATATCTATTTAGCTTAGAAAACTTTATTAAAACCAGAGGGGGAACATGGTGTTGATTCCGATGGAGCTTAGTTGGAAAGACAGAGTAGACTAAGGGGAAATCACAAACTTAAATGAATGATAGTAAGAGTCTGAGATGGAATGTCAAGAGGGAGGCCTTGGGGCCACTTGGGACTTGGAAGCTGATCATATAACGATGAGCATGTCTGTGAATGCGTCCTTCATTTCTTTATTCCTGAATCCCCTTGCTTATTGTCTACGAGACACAAGAGGAAGCAGCAGGAAACCTGTCTTAGCTGGGTGGATGTGTCCATCAATGAATGGATCATCTTCCTCCTCTTCCTTTTGCTCTTCCTCCTTCTCTCTCTTAGCACTGCCACCACACTAGATTCACAGATTCTGTGAGTCGGTAACATGAACAAAACCTTGGGGTACTTGTCTCTGTCTCCAGATTTCTGAGTCCCACCTGGTCTTTGAAGGAAGAAGTGGACCCCTGACTGGACCATCGAAGCCTTCTGCATTTACAGGCATGGGTCTTGGTGTTCTTTGCCTGGTGTCAACCATGGGAATTCTTGCCTGATGCTTCTCTATGTGGCCTGGGCTTTTTAACCCCTTCGGAGCTCCTAAGGATGACCCCTGAAAGAGGGCCAGTGTGGTGATTCCCGTACACACTGAGGGTCCTTGATCAAGCTCTGCCGCTCCCATGTTTGATTGGTCAAAACAGCAGTCACACACATTCTCCAGGCTCAAGGGAGAAGCACAAAGACTCACCTTGGATGGGAGTGCCATGGTGTGGAAATGGCAAGTCTGGAATTTCCAGCCCATTTCAGAAGATTCTCTACAAAGATGGTAAACAGGAGCCAATGGCTGTGAGTTCAGACCTAATGGAGTCTCGAAACCTGGGGAACAGAATCCAATCAGGACATAAAAATATCAGCAGAATTAATGAAGTTGGAATGAAAACCTATTTCACTCCTCACTCACCTTTTTTTGAAGGGGACACTCAGAGAAGCTCATCTGGCTCAGCTAGAAAGCCACCATCATGTGGAAATATGGTATGGATAGAGTTGGGGCCTGAGGTGAGGATCTCTTGTGGCTGCTGGCTATGGGTCTTGTCACAGTGTCTTTGGGATGATGGAGACCCAGGGGTCCTGTTCCAGGTTCAAGTTCCAAGTGTCATGTATCAATACGGTGCCATGATCACATTGTGGGATCAGAGAGAACCCAGGGCAAGGGTCGGGGGGAAAGGGAGGGTTATTTAACTCTTTAAGACACCACTGAATCTGGGTATGGTGGTGTACACCTGTAATCCAAGCAGTCTGGAAGCTGAGTCAAGAAGTTCTTAAGTAAGAAACCACCTTAGGGTGTATAGGGAGACTCTGCCTCAACCTACCCTGCAATGAAACAAATAAAAGTCAACTAACACCTTTGCTTCCCTGAAGGACACAGAAAATAAGACAATGGATATATTCCCTTTT
This sequence comes from Dipodomys ordii, assembly GCF_000151885.1. Lineage (NCBI taxonomy): Eukaryota > Metazoa > Chordata > Mammalia > Rodentia > Heteromyidae > Dipodomys > Dipodomys ordii. Next base: position 5,687,377 of record NW_012267218.1, on the reverse strand, counting down.
CCCTTTCTTTGACATTGTAGGTTAAGTGGAGCATGGTCGGTGTCTTCCTGTAGTACTGCATTTACCTAGCACATTTCTGAAGCTCAGGAAATTGTATTTCTTCCTCCAATGCTAACTGTGCAGATAAAAAAGCCCCGAAGGTATACTGTGGGCATTGATTCTGTCACCCAGTACCTGGATCCATATTGTCTCTGTCTATAGTCTCCACACTCAGTGGGATGAATATCTTTCTGGATAACAAAGCACATCTTTAGTTATCTCTCTTCTTCTATTTTAATATCTTCAGATGGAAACATTCCAGTTGTTGCTGGCTGGAGATTAGCCATATGAAATCTAATATCTGGTTCTCTCTCTCTCTCTCTCTCTCTCTCTCTTTCTCTCTCTCTCTCTCTCTCTCTGTCACTTGCTCGCTCGCTCACTCACTCTTCCATCAGAATAATGAGAAAGTGGAGCATTGAGTCTCACTCAAATTCCACTTGGCTCTGTAGGGAGAAGCTGAGGTTAAGTCTTAATTTAAGTCTGTCTCTCACCCAGATGCCACCAGTCTCTTGGCCCAGTTAACTTTCAACAATCTTGGGAGAAATGCAGCCCCACGCCGCCCAGCTCTCCTCTGTGACCTTTCTTGCCTGGTCAGATGCCTGCTCTGAAACCCAAGATGGCATTATGGAGGAGAAGGAGGGTGAGAAGACATGAATATTTATTGAGTTCTAGGCATATGCCAGGCAATTAAAATATGTCATCATTTTTTTCTGATGGAATGGCCCCAAGGAATAAATATGCACATCTCTATTTTTTCAAAGAGAGAAACTGAGGCTCACAGTGAATGGGTGGCTATGTTGTCTGAGTACAAGCCAGATCTATGGGTATGGTCACGAGTTCCTACCTCTGACCCCCAAAGCCCATTCTGCCCCAATGCAGAACTTGTGTGAGCTAGAATAATTGTTTGAGCATGTGGATCTCTAACACAACCGACCTCACACAAAGTCCCACTCTTTCCATTTCATATAGGCCTCCTGGACAACCTCATATTTTTCCATTCAAAATCAGGCAAAAGGAAATAAGACCCAAATGCATTCAGCCTGAGAACATGGAAACAGTCAAACATAGTTTTGCCTTCTGCATTTGGTTCATATGAATCCAAAAAATAAGTCTGTATCAGACTGGACCCCTGACCAGACCACAGAGATGTGGGACTTAGGACAAAGAACATGGTACACAGAGAGGCGAGGGGGAAAAAAAACACGTGCAATACTTAAAAATCCAAAGGGAAAGATCAGGGTTCAACATTACATAAGTTTTCGGGAAGCCATAGACACTCCACAAGTGCTGTGCGTGGCATGCATTCTTCACATTAGCGGCACAGATGTACGTACAGGTGGGTGCAGGTGCATCAAGAACCTTCCACACATTCCTGAATACATGTTTGCACCCATCCCCCCAAAAGACTATTATGTGACCATTATAAAATGTCAAAGCACAGACTGACAAAGGTAAATAACTTTCAGCTAGATGCTTTTTCCCCAGTGAATGTGAAGATACATATGCCATATAGATATAAAACTATGATGTAGTATAATGTTTAAATATTCATATATTACACACACATATATAATATATCTATAAATTATTTTTAATTTGAGATAGAGCTTTTCTTTAAGGTACTGCTAGAGATTGAACTCAGGGCCTCACACATGCTAGGCAAGCACCTACCGCTTGAGCCATAACAAAGCCTTTTATTTTTAGTGTTTTTTTTTAATCTTGGTGATACTGGATTTAAAAACTCAGTTTCCTAATTTCTAGGCAAGCATTCTTCCACTTGAGTCATGGCTCCAGCCATGGTTTGTTTTCCAGATAGATCTTGCTAACTTTACTCAGTATAGCCTTAAACTTGAGATCCTTGCTACCTCTGCCTCTCAGTTAGCTGGGATTATAAGTGTGCTCCATCCTGCCTGTTTAGAGTCACAAGAAACTGGGGAAAAATAGAGTAGCCATACAGAGGGTATTATCATGAGCTCTTCACTCAGCTTCACCCAATCCTGCTAAGAAATTGGCATTTCTATCATTAAACAGATGCTATTGTCTCACTGTTAGCTAAGGTTCTAGGTTTCCTGGGTTTGCTTAGCCCCTTGGAAGCCATGTGACATAGTACTGGATGCCACTGTCTGCGATCCTGTGTGTCCGTCACCAACTCCCCCTCTCACTTCAATTCCAGCAACCTTGACATACCCACACTGCCCCAGCACACTGTGTTGTTTGCATAGGTTGTGCCCATGACCCAACATACCCTTTCTCAATGTCATTGCTTATGAATACATCAGATCCAGTGCTACCCACCCCACGCTACCTGCCTGGCCTCTCTTCTTTCTAGAACATGCTGTGTCACTCCATCTTGTGTTACTACGATACAGCGCCTAAGGTGGGCTACTTTATAAGTAACAATGGTTGAAACAGCTCAGCATTGGTAGCTATGGCTCATGGGCCAGCTGCCGGCACTGGCTGAGCTCTGGCGATGATCACGTGGCTGGCAGAATCCTGAGGCAGCAGGTGGCATTACCCGGCTTGTGCTTGCCTGCATCCATCCATCTGTAGGCCTGGTCTCTGGCCTTCTTTCTATAAAACGATCAGGGTTCAATCAAATGTGCTTATCTAAAGCTCCTCACTTTCCGCAGCACCCTCCACCCCCTCTCTCAAACACTGTAGTTGGATTTCACTTGCGTCCTCTGAAGCTCCTTTACCCATTAACTTTGGGAGGACACCTTACCAAAGCTTATGAATCCCCACCATGTGTGATTGCCTTGCTGCAGGTGTTTGCTAGAAGCCTCACTCCCCTCAGGAATCTGTCCACTTTGGGTCGCGATGTGTCTTCATCCTGGTTAATTTCTTGCTCACGTGGAGCCTTGAGAGGGAGGCTGGGTGGTGAAGAGGGCTGAGCACATTCAGCCCGGGTCTTCCCAACCACTCCCTTCCTCTCGTGAAGTACCTCTTAAAGATGACCCCCCCCTCTTCGTCTTAAAAAGCTTTTCACTGAAGGAAAATTAATTTGGAGATGAAAAGCATACATAGAATTCTATGCTGAACAAAGAAAAGGGAGAAGAGCTAGACACACAAACTATCACCCCAGTTAAGCTTCCTAGGATCATTTTGCTGTTCAGCGGAGAAGCAGAACCAGTGTGCATATAATTGAATTTAAATGCTGAAAATTATATTCATTCTCACTGTGCTTTGGAGATACTATTTTTAAATTATTTTCAATATAAACACACTCTCCCCAGCCCTCATCTTCTTCCCTTTTGGCTCCTGCTCTCTCTCACAAATTACTGTTAAGTTGGGCTGAATAATGAATGAAAGCCAATGTCATTAATGACAAAGGGTGATGCTGAACTGATGAGCCCTCTTGTTTGCAAAGCCTTTTATTTTTAATATAAATTTTCCTTCCTCTACAACATTCCTTCACCAGGGTCACCAGCAAAATCATTTATATTACACTGAGTATCTAATTGAAAGACTACAGACCTGTGGAAACAGAGTGAAGCAGGTATGTATCCTCAGGAAAAATAAATGAATAAACAAACAAACCAAGCAATCTTCTCTCAGGATGATCACTTAAACTGGTGTGCAGTGGCTGTCTCTTATTTGGAAAGGAGCTTGAGTTTGGGACTTTGGCAAGTCTCACAAAGATAAGCCCTGGGCTTCTTCGTTTAATGGTTATGTTAGGGAAGAGCACGCTCACACAGAGGTGAATTTCACCCTATCATACTCGCCATAGAGCCGTGTGCCTGATATCCATTTCCTGTCTGACACATGTTCCTGCAGACGTGGGGTTCATGCGTACACTTAGATGCACGCTGGCTTGGAGAGAACTGTCCGCCCTCTTCCAGGTGGAAGGGGTCTTCATGCTGCAGGCACCATGGGCCAGTCCAGGTCGTGAAGGATGAAGCCTCGTGGAGGGCTGGCTGGCACGCTGGGAGCGCCCTGGGAGGGCTGCAGTGCCATCTGTGGCCCTGACTGGCTTCATTTTTCTACCCGGCGGGGTGGATGGTTGACTGCTCTCAGCCTTGGACGTTTGTAGAGAATATTGGGACTCCGGGGAGCTTTATGAGCTCTAATGCAGTCTGGTTAATAAGCGTCAAATCAGAAAACAGTGGAAGTTAAACAGGTAAGGGGTGATGGTTTTATTGCTGCTTCTTGCTCCTTTCTTTTTTTTCTCATTATGCATTTAACAAACTCGTAGCTGAATGCTAGTGGACTAAAAGCACTTCTCATATAGTAGAGCTGGTGATCAAGGACAGAGATCAATATGAAGTGAAGAGAAACAGCCAGAGGCAGGTGGTGATGCTATGGTGATGTTTGGGGCTGGTGTTGTGGAACAGTATCAGCGTGTGGGGGCAGCACAATGCATAAGTTCAGAGTCGTCAGAGAGGACATCCTGGGGGTGGTGCTAACATTTGTGTCACTTTCAGCGTAAGTTTTCTTGCTTTCCTTTTCCAGCAAATGTTTACTGAGTCTGCAGTGCCCAGGTAGACACATTCTAGGTAATCAGATCACTTAAAGCAAGAGGAAATATCATCAAAAAGTTTACAAGACACGTAAGATAAGCTACAACTGAGATGACAACACTCGAGATGAAATAAACAATATCCACTGAGCACCCCTCCTTTGCAGGCCTGAGCCAAGCAGATGCAGTGAATACAGCTCTGTTCTTATCGGACCCTCATGGACCACAGGACAAAGAGCAGAGTAGGAGAAGTGGAATGCAGTGGTCTGATTAGGCAAACCTGAAGACTCCGTTGTACAGGAATTATGCAAAACAGATGGTTTTTACTAGGCAGGCTCATTGTATAGACTAAAGAAATGCATGAGATGCCAAGAAAGAGATCCTTTGCAGAGTGTCTAGGGAAAAAGACAGACAGACAGACAGACAAATAGACAGGACAGATAACATAGTTATCTCTCAGGAGTAAGGAGATGTTAGAAAGTAGGCCTTGTGTGGTCAGCAGAGGGTAAATGAGCCTGCCGGATACCACAAACAGGATGAGCATCAGGATTCACAAGGCTCCACCCAGAGCTAAGAGGTCTAGGACTTGAACCCAGACCCCTGAGACAAACCCAGCTTCTATCTGAGCATACCTTCTATTTCTTCTCTGTCCATTACAGAGTCAGGACATAATAATGTGCACCCACGGAGCATTTATCTGATCTATCACATGCACATTTCCTCCTGTATGTAATAAGTGAGTATTATTATTGTTGGCCTAATAAAATCATTCTGCAGCTTCCAGGGTTAAACCATCACCAGTTCCTCACCCCAGATTCGTATGCTTTCCCACCCTTTTACATCAACTCAGAAAAGTGTTTTATTTCTGTCAAGAGTGATTTAAATATTTGGATAATCCAAGGGCTATACAAAATTATCAATATTGATAGATGGTCATTTGCAGCCAATGAGAAGCATAAAGGCCTATGTATTTGCAACGTACCAGATGATTTTGGAGCGCTTCATTCAGCCTGACAGGAGTAGGTATGGAAATGGTCTCCACCCTGAAAATGAGTCTTAACATTTCTGGTCCTCACGTCATTGCCTTACAGTGCATTTTTATTGCAACCCTTTCCAGATGCTTCCAAACCATTCTGACTTCGTTCCCACTTGCTTCTCCATCAGATCATCTGAACGTCACAGGTAAGAAATGCATATTATTTAAAAACTTAAATTTCCAGAGAGATGCCCCAAAACAGACATTAATTTAAAGTACTGAATGTATTAGAAGTTCCTTTTATTTCTTTTTGGTCATGGGCTTGAACTCTGGACTTGGGGGCTGTCCTTCAGTCCTTCAACTCAAAGTTAGTGCTCTATCACTTGAGTCATAGTGCCACTTCCAGTTTTCTGGTGGTTAATTGAGATAAGAGTCTCACAGACTTTCCTGCCCAGGCTGGCTTTGAACCACGATCCTCAGATCTCAGCTTCCTGAGTAGCTAGGATTATCAGTGTGAGCCACCAGGGCCCTGCTAAAAGTTCCATTTTTTAGCACCATATGCTCTGTACTGTAAGTTTTAGTTACCCTATTTCAATGGGTAAAGATAATAACATATATAAAGAAAAAAGAATGAGTTTAAGAAATATACTTTCAGATTATAAAAGTTATATAAGCATAATTCAAAACACCCAAATATAAATACATAGAACACATATGTATGTCAAATTATCTAGATTCAAAACCCTAAAATATAATTCTTACATATAATTTTTTGAAATAAATGTTTTATGTAAAAAAAGCATGCTAACTTGCCGAGAATATGCTTTGAAGTAACAAATATATTTTTAAGTAGGGCTTGGTCCAAATGGAAACCATACTAGATAAAAGAAAACACTTTAACTGGATTGAAAATAAAAAATAGTGTATAAAACTCTCAGGTCATAGGAAGGCCACACACAAAGGGAAACTTAGAAGTGTAAATACTTACATGAAGGAAAAAAATATGTTATATTGCTGATTTTTTTTGTGTCTACATTCAGAAGCCATACAAGAAGCACAAATTACACCTGAAGATGAACAAGAGAATTATAAAAAGAAAAGCAAAATGAATTACACAAAAAAGCAGAAAAGCAAGAAGACAAATCAATAAAACTAAGCATTATTTTTTATCATGACTAATTACCTTTAAAATTTCCAATTAAATTGATTAAAGAAGGTGGGGCTAATGCTATACAGAATGACACTGATCAAGATGCATTGTACTCATAAATTGATATGTGGAAGTAAAACCCCTTTGTATAGCTACTTAAGGATAACAAATAAATAAAAGTAAATTGATAAGAGAGGAAGGTAGAAAGTAACATAACATAAGGAGTAATAGCAGAAAGATTCTGAAGACTAACACAAGAAATATGGGGAAATTATAATGATAATAAAAGAGGCTGGGTGTTGGTGGCTCATGCCTATAAGTTGAAATTAGATCTGGAGGATTGTAGTTCAAACACAAATCTAAAATACTATCTCAAAAATAATCAGCGAAACGCTGGGCTAGTGGCTTAATTTAAGTGGTAGACCACTTCTCTTGCCTAGCAAGAAAGCCAAGTAAGTTCAATCCCCAGGAAGGAGAAGAAAACAGAAGAAAGAAAAGGAGAAGAAGAAGGAAGAGGAGGAGGAAGAGGAGGAGGAAGAGGGAGAGAAGAAGAAGAGAAAAAGAAGAAGAGAAAAAGAAGAAGATTGAGGAGGAGAAGGAAGAAGAGGAGGAGGAGAAGGAGGAGGGGGAGGAGGAGGAGGAGGAGAAGGAAGAAGAAGAAGAAGATGACAACTAGAAAGTTATGTCAGAAAGCGTGAAAACTCACATGAAATATACAAATCCTTTAAACTATAAGCTAAAACAGAAATGAAAGAAAAATCCGAATAGCACTTTGTTCAGGAAATTAATTTTATTTCCAAAGCCTTCTAACATATCATCCTAGTGACTATATCAAATACTAATACTATAGTCACAAATCCTGTCCACTGAAATCTAAGGAACACTGAGTGAGAAATCAAGTAAGACATAAAAATAAACAGAGGTATAATCGAGGTACATGCCCATGGATTGGAATATAATATTTTTTAAATTGAGAAGTCAATCTTTCTGGAGTAATGAGAATTGAGTATTGAGTTGTGGACAAATACATTGGTCAGATTTCATTGAAATATGCAGTTGAGATGTCATTTCTTTGCATGCAAACTCTACTGGACGCTGTTTCTCTCCTGCATCAACCCGTAAGCCTCACACTCTGGGGACTGGGTTGCTGAGCTCTTTGCTCTCCTAGGGGATTCCCAAACCATGTTCTTTTCTTCCTTCTACATTTAAAATATCTGAAGTCCACATCATCACATGTTTTTATCACCCTCCTGCTAACTGCCATTTATCAGTGACCTAAGGCTCTTCGTGATTCACTGATTATGCTAGCAACTGCTTCCCACTTTTATCCTTAACCATCTATGCTACAGATCTGCCTAATTCCCAGGCTTCTTTCCTTATACATCTGCACTGGCCTTTTGGTAGCAGATATTATATGGGAACTCAACTGAGAGACACAGAGAAACCACATTTTGATAGGTCGAATTGAGAATCTTTATTAGAAAGCCAGTGAGTGCAGGTAGACACATGTCCCTCAAAAACTTGCAGCTCTGAATACACTTAATACTGTTATGAAACTGAGCCACGAGGGTAGAAGAGCAAAGAAAGAGGAAAAAAGCAATCTTAACCAACCAGATCAACTCTAATGGAGAGCTGAGGAGAGTCAGGAGACATGAGGCCTGGGGTAAAATGGCAGCTGAGGTGATTGGGGCCTAAACAGGGTGATGGTCAAGGGGCAGGGTCACAGGAAACTGGAGAGTTCAAAGAGTCTGGAGAGTTCATGGCATAAGTCTAGTAGATTCAGTAACCTATTGTCCAAGTCCCTGCCCCTGCCTCCAGGAAATCAGGTACATCTATCACCTGGGGGTAGGACTTCACCTCCAAGAGTATTTGGAAATTCCCTGTATCATCCACAACAATTGCCAAGATGGGTCAGTTAGACCCAGTAACCTTATTTCCTCCCAGGGAAAGAGGGAGGGAGGCTGGGAGGGAGGGGGCAAGGGAAGGAGGGAGCCAGGGGATAGAGGGAGGGAAGGAGCAAGGAAGGGAGGGAGAGAAACAAGAATCTAGATACAATATGTACCCCTCCATGATATGCCTTAGTGACCTCCTTCCTTCAGGTAAGCGTCATCTCCTACATCTTCCACCACCATCCTGTCCCTTTAATACAAACCCACCAATAGATTAATTCCTCAGGGGCTCCCAGGGTCCAGTCCCAGCCCTGAGCACGGCTGCAGTAAGGACTAAGTTTTCTGCACATGAGCCTTTGGGAGTCAATCTGCCTCCAGATCTTGACACCCATGCTTTTGCTTTCCCTAGGGTTACACGTTGGTGTTTATACTCAGTGTTGTTCAGCATCAGCAGTCCCTTCTCTCCTTCTTCTTTTGGTAAAATACTGTTGAATATATCCCCAGTTCTCCTCAGAGGCGCCCGGGGATGGTGACAGCTGAACTAAGTCATTCTTATCACTCAACTATTATTGTATGTCTTTTCTTCCTAGAAATGAGAGGTAGTGGTAACCACGTGTGTGTGTGTGTGTGTGTGTGTGTGTTTGTGTGTGTGTGTGTGTGTGTGTGTGTCATGCTATTAATTGCTCTTGTACCTGCTTTGGTCTGAAGAAACTCGGCTAGTCCCTGGCTTGCACGCTTCGCCCGAACCTGCTCACTGTCGATCTGCACACCGCCTGGTTTAATAGCCAATCTTTCCCAGAGAATTGCAGCCAGCTTGAATCCCTATACATGGAAGACGAAATGTGCTAGAAGGAGCATTTGAGTCTGTAGAAATGTAGTTCTGGCTAAAAACAGCACTTAACAATTTGTGTAACAAAGCAGAGCTCTTTGCTTCCCGGGCACATGCACCTGTGTGTGCACATTTGCCTAGGACGCTGGGGAGGGGGCTTGCTTCATCTTTCTGTCCAGGTAGGGGGTGGATCACTTCCAAGCACAGGGCAGGCTCCTCTAACGTCCAACTGGGACCTGCTCTGGGGAAGGGAATCTACCTGGGGCTTTAGATGGGGAGAACATTCTCTGTGCTCTGTTTCTGTCATGACTCTGATCTCTCGCTTTAGTTTTGTTGTTTTGGCTAGCCATACCTATCAAGATAAACCAACAAACAAGCCAAAGAGCAAAGTCTCGCATCCCATTTCCAGGAACGTCACCCTAAGGCTACATTTCCACTCGATGTGTATTGTTTCCTTGGGACACTTTTCCAGATGCAGGTCTGTGGAGTGCAAAGGTGTGCACGCGTTTTAAAGGTTTTTGAAAGAGGATGCCAAATTGCCTTCCAGAAAAGCAGAGATGATTCATCCTCGAGCAGAGAGGCCTTGCACCCCATCGGCTCCACTTCACTGTTCCCCCTCCAGCTTTCAATTTTAGCACCAGAGCGGCGGGCTGCCCTTCCCACCCGGGCGGTGAGCAGAGATGGCTGGCACCGGCTTTGCCCTTGCCACAGGTGCTAACCCTCTTCCTCACACTCTGCTCGTGCCCATTCATGTGAGTGAGATGGAAGGTGACCCAAATTGCCTCCTCCCTTATTTTGCCAGGGCTCAGGGAGCTTGCAGAAGCAATGCAAACTCCCCTCTCTTGGAACGCAGGAGGACAGCCTGAACTCCCAGGATCCCTTCTCTATACCACCCACTCTCTACCTCTCATACCAAACCCTCCCAGCAGCCTGCACAATAATGGACACATTTTCCACTTTCTCAGGTCGGCCAGCTTATCAGAGAGAGCTCTGTGGCCACATGCCGAGTCACAAGTGAGTCTTAGCAGCTTACCGCACAACTGCATCGTGCAAGGACCTGTGCTCCATTTTCATAGATTATGGGCTCTGTCGGTCCCTGGGAGATGAAGTTTCTATCCAATACATGCAGGGCTCTGCTGAGCTGTAGAAACTTTCTCAGGCAAACAGCTTTTCTTCTTTTATGGCCCTCCAAATTTTATTATTGTTTAGAGGGAGATATGGGGCTGGAATATACAAGTCATTGCTGCTGGGATTTATAGAGCCAGGCCAATCTGCAACGTTGTCATTAGTGGTAAGATAAAACAAGAAGGTGATGGAGCTGCATGCGTCTAGTTTATGCTACCCAGTTCTCATCAGGTGGTTAATCTCTGTGCTGTTCTTGTGAGCACGTTATTAATAATAATAGTAACAGCATCTCCCAATGGAGCACAGAGCGTTCCAGATACGTAGCTATGGGTTTTGAAGCTCATTGTTGGGAATAATCTTCATGGTATTAGTAAACAGGATCTGTTTACAATGTGCAGATGGAGAAACTGAGGCATGGAAAAGGCGAGTCTGGGGGCAGAAGGCCTGGGGTGGAGCCTCCTGCACAGGAGTTGTGAGAAATGCAGAGTTTCAGACTCACCCCAGCTCTTGCACCTTCATGAGGTCTTTGGGTGATGTGTGTGAACCTTGCTTCCAAACACCAAAGATTTGGGCACCTTTCTCAAAGACACACACAGCCCAGTTCCATTCTTGACTCTATAAGGGATGTTTCTCAACAGCAGCCAAATGGAGAAATTTGGAAAACCTCTATTACTGCATAACTATCCTGCTTTTCTCTTGCTGTTCTCCCTCCCTCCCTCCCTCTCTCCCTCTCTCTCTCTCTCTCTCTCTCTCTCTCTCTCTCGTGTGTGGATTGTTTATTCTCCGTATAGCAGTAGAGGAAAACCTCCACTGAGGTAGTGATATCTCCATTGTCATGGGGTATGAAAATAAAAATGTCCACGTGAACAGGGAATGCTTGTCTCCTGCAAGCTCATCTGTAACACTAAGGGATTGCTGACCTATCATGAAGATAGGCATGTTTTATCTAGTACTATTCTGCCTGTGGTGCAAATCATAGTAAACTTGCAGACTATGTGCTCTCCTTCCGTGGCATTGCAATCCTATGTAACGTAACATAAAATGATGAAAACCAGATTCAAGACAAATTGTCAAACAGCCTCCCGGTTCTCAGTCTTCCTCCCAGACTGCACCTACGTGTAAATAAACAAGACCAGAGGACCATGGACCACTGGGTCTCCTTCAGTGTCTGAACCTGGCTTACTGGAGAATTTCTGGCATGTAGGTGGTGAGGATGTTCACAAGCTTCCGTGATGCATGCTGTAATGTGGACTGGTCAGTCTATCTTGTACAGTCATCTACCTCTCAGGACACATGCCCCTCTCCCCCGCACCCACCCCACACCTTCTCAGCATCTACTCTGCTCCTTTCCTTCTGCTGAGCACACTCCAGTGCTACAGGCCACTCTGGATGTGATTCAGTCCTGCACTCTGCCTTGCCTTTTGTCTGCCTGCTTTATTTATTTTCGACGTTTAATACATTAGCGTTCACTTACAGAGACACCAGAAAGCAATCTTTCTTCTTTAATAATAAATACTCTCAGCAAGGAGATGGGTGAGGTACCTCTGTCTCCATCTTCTCCAATAATTACAAAAATAAAGGAAGGCAGAAAGACGAATAACCTCTTATTGAACACTTACTAGATACCTTGGTTGTATATGTGTGTTATATGTAGAAGACATACTTGTACATGTGATGTTTGCACACATATGCACACACAAACAAAAAATGCACATGCATACATATGCACTCACCAACTGGACAGGATTGTAGGATACCTATCAGCCAGCAGAATGCCAAGAGGGCAGAGGGGAGGAGAAAAGAAGGAATGAGACAGGAGGAAGAGCATCTCAGGCTGCAGGTGCTCCAGGGTAAGGACCATAGCTAGACACACAGGGGTCCTGGGAACGCTCTGATACAGTTATGATAAAGCCCACTTGGCAATTAAGAAAATTGGCATTTATATTCCACTGATAAAGCACAAGTTAAAATCCTCTCATGAATTTTTTATCAGAGGCTCTAAGGACCTTTTTGTTCTCCCCAGGATGAGCAAGAATACTCTCCGTGAAAGCAGGGGCCACACATGTTCATTTATTCTTTCTTTGTCTTGGTCAGTCTCTCCGCTGGCTGGTCATCTTTGTTATCTCTCACCCTGATGTAAGTAAGCCACTGATTCTACAGCATTTCTATCCATTATGAATACAAATGGCATCTCCCAGTCCTTGGAGATTTTCAACTTGGAACTAAGAAGAAGAAGGAGCGAGAGGGAAAGGGGGAGAGAGAGAGAGAATTATGTCAGGTTCCTGTCACTTTGACTTGGGCCTATTCTGATTGGCTTCTCACCATTACCATTTCACATTGGTTATAAAATTATAGAGGGTGGTTGGTGGCTGGAGAATTCTGAATGTCCCAGATGACAGCAAGCCAGTGGACACACCCACCAGCAGGCTGTGTGAGAATCTGCAAGATGAACTCTTGGGATGTCAAGCCATAGGGGTTTTACCAGCCATCAGGAGCAAGACAGACAGGACAGTGGTAACAAGGGGGTGGGTGGCAACTGATCTGCACTGCAACCAGGGTAAGGAGGGGAAATAGCCTCGGTGGATGGAAATTCCTACGGTTCCTGCCTCTGCTGTAGTATTCTACAACATGATTTCCTATTGTGTGGCTCCAAGCTCCAGCAGGCAGACTGTGGCCTTTCCAACACTTGGACCATCTCCTATTCCAAGCCACCGATGAGATACCACTGGTGTGGACTGAGTGACACAAATTCCCATGCTAGCACTGCATGTAGGGGGCAAAGCTTGCAGGACACATTAGTTTGGGTCTCCTCGGTCCACTTTTCTGGAAGGCTTCCAGGAAGCAGACATCAAAACTAGACAGCACTGTAATAGATTAGCAGAAGGATGCTGATCAGGGCAGAAGAGTGGACAGGAGAGTCTCCTCAGCCCCAGCTGCTCCAGGGCAGAGAACCTGGCTTTTTCCTCTCAGTGGGTTGTAGAGTGGGTGGGGTAATATTCTGCCTCCCACCTTCTGCACAGTTTGGCATATGCATGGCAATTCATGATCACATGTTAAGCGAATAAATAAAAGCTGCCCGATAAAGGAATCGTATTTAAATGGCATGTGCCTTTGTTTCAAAGCTGAAAGAAAACAAACAGCACAGATCTCCTTCTCCAGGGCTGCGTGTGTTCCCAGCTGTGGCATCCGGATAGATGGAAGCTACTTGTTCATTTTTGTTGGTCTGAGTGTGAATTTTTTTTAATGTGTCTATAAAGAGCAGTGTTCAAGTTTAATTACAACGGTATCCCCTTCATGCTCAACCTTATCTTTGACCGCACTTTTCCTCCTGGCGGCTCCACCTGGTTTTTATGACCCTTCCACACATAATAAAGCATCCCAACAACTTTTTCACGTCAGCTCCAATGAATTCTGAGAATGCAACAGTTGGCACCCTCCTCTCGGCACACTTTATGGCTCCTGCCTTCATTGCACGAGGCTGAGCAAATCAGGCGATAAATATCTGTCCTACAACAGTGAGCGTGATAAACTGTTTCTTTCCAAGAACGACTTGTCCCTCATAACTTAGGGAGGCAGAGAAAAGAACATCCCAACATGCTTGGGGTGGGGGTGGGGATGTTTTTATTCTCTTTAATTCTACTATATTTTTCAACATCAGTATTTTCACTGTTAGCCCATCCCAACCCTATGCAATTAAGTTGCAAACACTCCAATAAGACACGTATGCTGGTCGGGCGGAGCAATTGTACAGCATGAACATAGGCTACGGCATTCATGCTCATTTGAATAGGAGTGCGAAGGAAGGTAAATGACTCAAAACAGGTGAAACTTCACATTGAATTAATATAATCAGAGGGGCGCTCCTGAGACAAACACAGCATCCCGCGTCTGAAGTTAATAGTGCACTGAAAATGCGTGGCTCAGCCTCTCCTTGATTCTGTTTTCTCATCTCTCAAATACACACGGAGACCTTTTTTCTCTTTTTAAAATTGTTTTTGTGCAGTTGATATACAGAGGAGTTACAGTTACATGAATCAGGTACACGCAGTACAATTCTTTCTGAACCATGTTTCCCCTTGCATCCCTCTTTCCCTCCCGTCTCCACGGTAAGGTGTCCAGTTCATTTTCCACATCGTGTCTGGTGAGCATCACTGAGTATTTGTTCATGCTTGCTCCATCCTTTCTGTACCCTCCCACATCCTCCCACGTACAAGCAAAGTAACAAACAATGCAAAAGGGAAAGAGAGCGAAGCAGCAGCAGTGGCAACTGAAGAGCGTCTCTTGGACTTCATTTCATAGCATATTATTTCGTATGCTCATCTGTCCATAGCTATTGAGCCTTTGCCCAGTGGCACAGGAGAAATTATGTAGGACCCTGATCATTAACATACAGAAGCCAGAGGAGGCAAAGCACACATGGGAAATTTTCACTTTTAGATCTTAAGCCTGGATGTGGTTTGGTAGTCTATTTCTCCTATTCATTTGGCCAGGTTTCCTAGAAACTTCTCAAGTGAGGACCCTGGCCAGGTTTACGAGTGTCTCCAGCAGAGCCAGGCTTTAAAGGGCTCAGTTCTGGGTCCTGGGTTCTAGTGAGCCCCCCTAAGTCTCCTCCAGACTCTACCATCCCAGCCAAATGAGGACCACCTAGAGCTCCAAAGGGACACATCACCCAGGGGCTTTTCCCTTTTCTTACTGCTCTTCCTCTATTCAAGTCCTCCAATTTGAGCCCTACTCAATTTCTTTCCTAAAGCCACAATCCATTTCTGCTTCTAAAGGTCTTTCCTTGCCTGTGTTCTCCTGGGAGGAGAACTCTGCCAGTGGACAAGGGCCATGGGATTGTGGTTTCTGGCCTGGCAGGAAGCCTTCAGAACAGATTGGAGTCCAGGTCAGGCATTTGGTGGCTGAGGGCTCCTTCATGGATAGTGTCAGGATCACCATGAACAAGGAGATAGTGTTATTGCAGTAGAAACCAACTTAGGCCCTGGTGAGCTTACATTCAGGCAGGAAAGGTAGAAAGTTACCATGCAATGGTAACAAAATAGTGATAACAATGACAAGTGATGTCAAAAAGTGGATGTAGGGATGAGAATATGGCTCAGTGGTAGAGTGCTTACCTAGCATGCATGAAGCCCTGAGTTCAATTCCTGAGTACCACATTCCCAAAATGCCAGGAGTGGTGCTGTGGCTCAAGTCATAGAGTGTTAGCCTTGAGCAAAAAGAAGCTCAGGAACAGTGCCTAGACCCTGGGTTCAGGACCCAGGATTGGCAAAAAAAAATAAAGTTGATGTAGGTAAATAAATAGAATGTCTGAGATGGCTGTGTCATCATTAAATCTTCCTTCACACACAAACACAATGTCCTCCTGTGTCATCTGTATGGAGGTTAAAAAGCTATGTTTTGGCACAAACATCAAAGAACTATAATGAATGAAAGCAAAACACAACCTAATCTTATCCTTTGCATGCACAGATTGTCAGTATACTTCGGAGTATATGCCTGCTAGACTTTACTATTTACAAAGTTGGAATGCACTTGACCAAACCCTCAAGATCCCTTCGAGGTGTGTGTAGTTAATCCATTCTGTGGGTAGGTCGGTGGGGGGCTATCTGAGGGTGCAAAGGGGTTTTCCATCTCTGTTCCCAGAGTCTGGGGATAAATGGGAGAGGGAGGTTTAGACAGGGGCCTTCCTTTTCTTCCTGGCGGTACCCAGGTTCACGGGCTTAATGAGGATCTCTGTCCCTTCTGGGCTCCCTTTTGTGCAGCCTCTGCTCCAGAAATCTCCTTGGAAAGCCTGCTCATCACCTTGTCCTCCGCTGGTCATCCTGTTTCAGAGTTCCAATTTCCCATGGTCTTTTTAGGGAACTTCACCCCCCCACACAGGGAGCCAGCCACCACCTGCAGTCTCATGCCCACAGAGCAGGAAAGCACGGAGTGAAACTTGCATACAGGTAGAATGCACACAATGAGTGCTAAGAAGGAAGGAGCAAAGGTGAGTGCGGGATGTTGTGTCATGGCTGCAGTCTGACATTTGCAGGGAGGAGATGAAGTGGGAATGTGTGAAGACAGCCGGGAGCACATGGGGACCTCGGCTTCATGGCCCCAGCAACCACAGTGCAAGTCGGCAGAAGTGTTAACCTGATGTGTATGATTAGCAAGTTCCACGAGCCCCCAGCCCCATCTTGTATTCATCCCACGGATTACCCCCCAGAATGCCAATAGCTCCTTCCCACTCACCTCCAAGATGTTTGCGGAATTAAATGAAGTTACTAAGTACTGGTTGCAAACCAGCATTTACAAATCCCACTTTTCTGAATGGACACCTGCCTTGAAGGTGCCTCAGAAGGGCAGAGATAATTGAAGAAAATATTGATCGATGTGTATTTATATCTCTACTTTTATAACACTTTAATAGATCAGAAATCAACTGTAATTTTCCCAAAGCATTCAAATTAAAGATTTATTTGCATATGCTCTTACAGACAGGGAAAAACAGGTTTCTATGCTTCCCTTTCCTTCTAGGGTAAACTCCCTAGTGACAAGGAGAGGTCTTTAATTTACCCTTAAGAAGAGCAAGGTAGGCGTTCATGTAAAATGTACATGGAAATATGAAAACGGAAACTATATTCTATATTAGGAACTGTGTGACTTCAAACAAAAACAACGTCTCTATTTTATTTAAGACTCTAAAAATGCCTGTAATCCTCATTACTTAAGAGGTAACATCTAGAATCGTAGGTGAAAGCCAGAAGACAAATCCTAGAGACTCTTATTTCTAATTAATGAGCAAAAAGCTAGACATGGAGTTGTGGCTCAAGTGGTGAAGCATCAGTCTTGAGTGTAAAAGTGAGGCACCAAGTTCAAGACCCAGCATTGGTACACACACACACACATACACACACACAAATTCAAACATGGGCCACCATCTCCAAGACACACAGCTATACTAGATTGTCAAGGCCTGAAAATTAAATCTCAAGCAGAACATTCAATGGAATGTTTCAGAATGTTCTACAAAGACGAAGGAATATCTGACTGCCAGGGTCTCATGCCTGTAATCCTAGCTACTCAAGAGGCTGAGATCTTAGGATCATGGTTTGAAGCCAGCCAGGGAAGGAAAGACCATGAGATTCATCTCTAATTAATCACTAGAAAACTGGAAGTGGCACTGTGTGCTAAGGTTGAGCAGCAGAGCTCAGAGACAACACCAAGGTCCTGAGGTCAAGCCCCACAACTGATTTAGAAAAAGAAAAAGACAAAGGAATGCTCTATCTGTACCATATGATCCAAAAGCTATGGCACACCTGACTATTGAGCATTTAATACATGGACAAGGGGAGTAAGCATCTGTATTTTAAATTTTGTTTCATTCTAACAAGTTTGAACTGGAGGTCCAACAGCAGAGCACCTGCCTAGCAAGCATGAGCCCTGAGTTCAAACTCCAGTATCATGGTCAACTAATTTGAACTTCAGTGCTGAAATGTAGCTAGTGATGATTGTATTACCTCCAATAATATGTGCACAGAAGAAACATCCAACCCATGTTTGGTGGTGCTGCCCCATTCGGTAGTGGAGCTTCTAAGACCATGTTGGCAGACAGAGAACTGAAGACCAGAAGCAACCACCCAGAAGGTTTGGAGAGACAATCCTATGCGAAGGGGGAAGGCAAAGGGCAGAGTTGTCTGGTGAAGCAGACACAGCCAGTAAGCACAGAGCAGAGGCCCCATGACTGCTGGGAGAGAGGAACCCCTGGGAACAAGCCTGGTAGGATCCACAGGACGTCATCAGACAGAGCAAGCTGATGGAACGCTTCAGGTGGGTATCCCTGTGGACGAGGACCGGGGAGCAGCGGAGGATGCCAGCAGTGGCCGTCCAGGGAGAGGGGTCCACACATCCCAATGCGGCTGTCATGTGTTGTTCATGGAACACAGCCAGCAGGATCGCCTTCCCAGAAGTCTGTGCAAGTTCCAGGCGGCTCCAAGTGGGCCTTGATGATCCAGAGAACAAAGCTAAACCCAGGCTCCATGTCTGTGAGTCTCCTAATAAGACTGTCACACAGCCATTTCCTTGCCAGTCACTACACAAGGGGTCCTAGCTTCATTCAGAAGGAAAAGCGGCCGCGTATAAGGGAGTTGCTGGTTTATTGAGAGCCAGCGGTTTTGAGAAAGGGGTTAATGTCCATGAGAAAAAGGTTAAAGGCTTCAGTGGATCTCTTGGGAGGGTCAAAAACAGGATGAATGACTAATTGTCGCTGTTGGCATGTGAACTTAGAAAGAGGTGAGAGAGAGACCAGAAGCAGCCCTCCGAAGAGCTTGCCCACCCTCTTTTCACTCACCTGCCAACGTCTCTTGCTCTCTCCCTCTTCCACTCTTCTGAGCTGACAGTGAGATGTGGTGACAGCAATGGAGTCTGAACAGACCCTCCCCCAGTGCTGTGTAAACTGGGCACATTTGCTACCTCAAGTTCGCTTTCTGGTGTTGTCCAGTGGTCACGGGACATAAGACCTGAGGCTGTGCATGTCTGACGAAGTCTGAGCTGAAGCCAGGGGTCTTGGTCTGGGATCCACTCTTGGGACACCTGGCCGTGCATACTTTTGACAATGCTGTGGTTTGTCAGCACCACCTACCAAAGTGTCTCTGTCCCATCATGACAGAACTTTCCCATATAACTTCTCGGGTCAATGGAATGGACTTTGAACCACGACCTTCAAAGACGTTGCCTATCTTTTTTGATGTTCTCAGATGCCTGATAGAGAGGCAGAGACTGATTCAGGTGGCTGTAGTCCGAGGAGAAAGAGGAAACACATGGCACACATTTGAACCTGATTTTTAGTCTAGGTGCCATTTAATTTGACCCTGAATCCAACAGCTCAACCACATACAACCCAGTTTGACTTAGCCAATTCTCAGACAGGCTATAGACTTAAAACATATGAAATAGTTACTTACTGTAGCCACTGAATGTTGAAGTCGTTTGTTACAGAGCATATGTAGGACAGTTGCTGACGTATACACAATAGGGTGTTCATGTTATGCTGGGTTCTACTTTATGTCCAGAAGTTAAAAACAAACAAACAACAACAACAGAACCACAAAAAAAACTGTTCCTTATCAGACCAGAATAGGCTTGTTATCTCTATGCAGAAATGCCATGTTTCAACGCTTTAATATATCTCTCTCTTAACCCAAATTGGTTTCCCAATAATTGCTCTCTTGATTTGTGTAAGCCTCATTTATTATCAGTAGTTCCTCACTCAGAGTTTTCCATGTCTGAAGCCCATGGGGGATTCTTCTGTGAGTCTCCTCTACGTGTATTCAATGCCCTGGCTCTCACAGTCAACAAAGGCTCTGCTCATGGTCCCCTAACTACCACTGTACCATTGTTTTACAAAAAACTCAGAGAGAAATATATATATATATATATACATATATATATATAACTTAAGGAAGTATGGAAGAAGCAACTTGCTTTCTTGCTTCTCTTTTCTTCTTATGAATAGGAAGGATTGGCATAAAAAAGTACTTCAAAAGCTGAACTTTCCTACTGAACACAAATGTAGAAAAATTCCGTATATCTTTAAATGTTTTATATGTCCCCGTCATATATAATTTATTATGTTGTGAAGCTGAGTCCTTCTTTGAATGAAAATTTTACTGTCAGAGCCTGTGGTACTCTAGTGTGATGATTTAAAACTCCCAGTATACTCGTAGCAAATAGCACATTTTTATGACAGTGTGTTTGTCCAAGAGGTCAGCTTTCAGCACAGTAGGAAATGTCCCCTGGTAAAACTATTTCAAAGAGAAATATGTCTCTCAGACGAATTCTTTCTGCAGAAAACACAGGTGCAATCCCAGCACTCCTAGCCAGGACGGGTGTCCACCGTTCAGGGTGGCACAGGGTAGCAGGGCTCCCCATTTATCCTAAGCTTTTAGACTCAGGCTGTACAGCTGCCACCTGTGCCCTGTATTTGTCCCCTGTTGCCTGGGCCTCATGGGTTGCAGTTAGAACATGAGATTAATGATACCAACTTCCAGATGTTTATTTGTGGGGATTAAAATAAGATGACCACTATTACTTTGAATTAAAACCTACTCTGCAATGGGGTAGGTCAATATCCAGTAGTAAGAATGAGTCCAGGGAGTTCCTGGGCAAGACTTGCTGAAAGTCTAGCCAATACTGAAAAGATTCAGCAGCCAGAGGTATGCAGACCCAGGAGAATGAATACAGACATCACAGTAGTAAAGGTTTGCTGGAGAACAGTGAGCAATAAAAAAAAAGATGTAGTCATGACTCAAACTCAACCCCTCCCTATCCTCTGTGCTTATGGGAGCTCTAAACCAGGGCAGTCTGTAGGCTTATTCATCTGTCCATCCATCCACCATCCATATATCTATCCATCCACTATCTAACCCTCCATCCATACATCCATCACCACCATTATCATCCATCCATCCATCCATCCATCAGTCAGAAGGGACTTGAGTCTGTGGTGGGTGTTGAATTAGGTTCCACATATACTGTGATAGAAATCAGAGTAGAGTCTGGGCTTCAAGATTTAGAAATAACCGTATTTTCAAACAGTACCCCCGGTGCTAAAAGAGAAGGTGGATAGGGTGCTGATACGCATTGAGCAGATTTACCCTCCTTCAGTCTGAGGAATTTCAGAGGGGACCTTCCAAACATGTGAGCTGAGGGTCATTTGATTGTTCAGTGAGTAGTATGAGTAAGCATTCCAAACAGAGCACCCAGCCCGAGGCCTGAAGCTTGTGACTCATTCTGAACAGAGTCTTTGTCGGCACAGGGCACTGTATGTAACAAAACACCAAAGACCTGATGGGTTAAACCAGAGACATGAGCTTTTCCATAGTTCTGGAGTCTGGAAGTCCAAGGTCAAGGTGCTAGCACGGTTCACTTCTTTAATCTGTCTTCTCCTTCTGTCCTTAAGTGGTCATTGTGCTGTGTACCTGCAGAAAGAGAGGGCTCTGGTGTCTCTTGCTGATCACAACAGGACTTCAGTCCTATTGTATCCTATTCACTCCTTACTTAACTTTAATTACCTTTTTAACAATACCATAGAACCATATGTGGTGGGAGGTGCAATTCAGCCTGTGACAAGTGGTTTTTGGAGCTGACATTCATTGGTGCCTGGGCAGAGGGGAAGGCTGAAGAGGTGTCCAGGGCTGGGGTTGGCCCCAAGTCCACCAGATCAGGCAACCAACGAACATCTCAGAGTGAGAAGGAGGCTGCTTCTGTCTGAAAGATTTCAAAGCCAGCAGACCTGAGATCTATGGAGCTTGCATTGCATTCCAATACCCTTCTTCCAAAGTCCCACTGCAGGTCACAACACCAGACTGTCTAAGGTTTCAAAATCTCATTTCCCATGGCTTTCTCCTGAAGGTACAAGCTTCCAGCTGCTGAAGCCTGCAGGTTTGATTGGGGCGTGACTCTCTCAAGATCCAGGTGTGCACTGATGGGTCCTCATTTAGAATTTCTCCCCCTTTGAGATGATCCTCAGTGGAGGTTGTCTCCAGAGGAGGCTAAATTTATTTCTGAGATCTGTAGAAACACATTCAAACAGTGTGCCAGATTCCTGTGAAATTTGCAAGACACAAGAGGCCTCCAGGTGAATGGGAAAGGCGTGTTCTCCAGGGTGGCATTTAGCATCCCGACCCTTTGGGAAGCAGGTGGACACCTTCTGTTTGGGATCCCAGCTCCATCTCAGCCTCCACCTCTGCTGAACTTATTAAGTTGGTATCAGGCCGACGTCCCCTTCCTGATAGTACACAAACTCTCCCAGTACTGCCGAACCCCGCGTCTGTCCCCCTGCCTGTCACCTCAGCTGCCTTTTAGTGATGTTAAAAGAAATCTTGACTGTCACTCACATCAGCCATTCACTTTGTTCCCTGGCTGTGACACTCTTGTTGTGTTTCTCCCTCTGCTGCCACTGACTCTCATGAATTAGCATTTGCCAAATTTATACGCACTCATTAGTCTGAATAAATTTAAAAGCTGCTCCTCCTGAGTTGTTTTTTTTAAGATGTAACCAGGCTTTTTCTTGGATATAATTGAGGCATCTGAGAAAAGTAAATTATAGTCTGACTCCCAAGTAGGCATTTTATGAGTTTAAAGCCAAGGGGTCTCTTTGTGGCATCATAAATATCTAGGGGTAGAGCAAATCAAATAATGAAATCCCCCCTAATCAATTACTCCTTCTCCTGTTTACTTTGTCCCTTAACCTACTTTCATTTACACATACACACACACACACACACACACAGAATATCAGATAAACTACCAGTTAAGTCTAATAGATAAACCAGTGGAACAATTCTGGAATGTAAAGTGTGGGCTTTCTCAACCCCAGGTTCATAGGTCAGGTGTGTGAGAATCTTGACAGGGGTCTGAGGGAACTAAGATTCACAATATACCTCAGGTCTTTAGATCCGGAGTCCCTACAGCGGGGGCCTGGAAATGTCTCCATCACCGCAAATACCATATCCAATTTGGAAGTTCAGCATATCTGAGACTTCTTGCAATGGCTTGGACACAGATTCTTGTAGATAACTGAAACTCCACGACTCTCTCACGTGAGGAATGAGCTGTTCACCCCCTTTGCTGATGCTCCCCTCGTTGTGTTTTTGATGCAATAAAAAGAGGTATTAAGTATATATCACTCTAGGTAATTGACCTGCAATCAAAGGTGGCGGCTGTAATTATAATTCAGTCAGGTCAATATCTTATCGACCAGGGTTAATCAGGTTACTGGCTCTTGAAATAATCCTCTGAAAGCCAGGTTTCCTTGACAATACTTGCTTGAGGAATGCTCATTTGAGGATTTTAGTTTCCACGAAAGAGAGTCACCGTTATTGGTGTTGGGAATGGGCAGTGAACATGCTCTTCTACAAACTCCAAAAATGAAAAAAAAAGAGTAACCAAAGCAAGATAAAAACACAAGAGTCCATCCAATACACATCCTTTTAGATGGAGCTAAGCATGCAGAAGGAAATAAAAGGGACATCATAAGCTCAGTGGCCCTGGAGCGAGGTTTCATAGGGCAGTGACATTGGAGCAGATGCGCCTGCTCCGCCCTCAGTTCTGTCACGTGCTGGATGGCTTCAGGCAAACCACTGCACATTCCTCTGCCCTGGTGTCCCCATCTTTCACACAGGCAAATGGCTGTTTTCCCGGCTTGGCTCCTAGTAGGTGCTTGATTAGTGAGTTTTCCGGGAAGTGTGTTTGAATCTGTCAGGCTTAAGTCAAAGCTGACAAGTATCTTAGAGGGAATCGGGAACCTTCAAAGTGACCACGGCAGGACCTTGGCTCGGGAAGCACCTAAGAGTTCTGTGTTTAGAGTTATTGTGTCTAACGTCCCAAACGTGACATGCCTGGCTAGATCAAGGAGCGCAGGATTGCTACAAAGCAATAAGAGTGCCTGGAGCATCTAAGAAGAGAGCAAGTCCATTTGGGACAATGAGTGGGGAGACAATCTCCCACCAGGCAGAGGCTTTGCGAGTAATAGAAAGAACCATTAACAATCTGGTACAGACCCCACTGGGATAGCCAGGAGTGAATACCGTACATGATCTCTGGATGCTTGTGAACAAGATATGTTACCAAGAAGAAGACGGGGCTCAGGGATGGGTGGAGAAGCCCGAAGGTGCACAGGCAGGAGTGCCACTTCTGCTTCCAACTCTGTCTGCCTCTCCAGGCCTCGGCAACCACCTAAGATCCCAGCGCCCAGACAGTGCTTAAGACAAGGAAATGCAGAGCCACGGAAATTAGGAAGATGCAAAGGGGTCTCCTTTAGAGATTTCAGAAGTATAACCCAGCTGATGTCTTGAATGTGGAACTTCAGCTTCCAGAATGTCTAGAGAATTAACTTCTGCCATTTTCAGATATCCAGATTTGAGCCATTGGTTACACAGGCAGAGGAAACTAATACAGTCTCATCATGTCAGGCCTGCTCTGGCCTTTATTTGCCGGATAATTTAGAACCAGGCTGAGATTTTTTTTCAATCCCAAGGGCTTTTATAACCAGAAGCTCTCAATGAAGTGTGTTTACTAGGTGCTAACGCACATACTTTCAAACACTTAAAAATCCTTATATAAAATGCATGTATACATATTCATAAATACATATAAAATATGTATTACAAGGCATGTGTTTTTCATTGAACTGTGGGGATAAGAAAAAGTAATAGAAGGGGTGAATTTGATCAAAGTGTACCATGTGCGTGCATGGAAATATCACAATGAAACCTTTCCGTGTGATGAATATGTGCTAATTAAAAAAGCGAATTGTAAGCAATTGAATATTACTTTTGCAAACATTTTATCATCATACAATCATTATCCAAAAGTGTTTTACTCTGACATTCACATGTGTGCATGAATATAATGTTCTTGGATCATACCCTAACTCACATCACACATCAGAAAAGATAGGCAATACTTCTCTTTATAACTCTGGTTTACTTCACCTAACATTGTGATCTCCAGTTACATCCATTTTCCTGCAAAGGACAGAGTTTTGTGATCCAGTGTTAATAATATGGTAAGAATGAGAGTGGATTCTTCAAAACGGAGTGTCTGAAAACAGCAGAAGTTTATTCTTCAGTGTTTCTAGAGGCTGGAATGCCAACAGGTACCAGGCAGGGCTGAACTCCTGACGTCTCTGAAGGAGACTGCTTCATCGCCTCTCTCTACTTCCAGTGGCTCCAGATGTCCTTGGCGTGTGGGTACATCACTCCAGTCTCTACTTCTTCCTCCTCTGGTTCAAAACTCCTTCTAGCTCCGTGATACAAGGGCCCAACTGTTCAGTCCTGGAGGAGCACCTTCTCTCAGAGTCCTTTATTTGTCCCATCTATTGCGACCTGGAGCAACAGTCACCATTCTGGGCATCAGAATGTGTGTGTCTCTCAGGCACATTATTCAGCCTGAGAATATGGAGAGTGACGTGTGTTGTGCCAGTTCAAATCAGAACAGCATTTACTACCAGTGTGAGCCTCAGCATGCTGGTGTTCTGCTCTCTGGAGTCAGCGGAGTGTCTTCCTTCATGAAAGTCTATCATAGCTGACACAGAGGACAGGAGTCCCTTCCACATGCTCTATGAAGTCATATTGTTACTGTGTGTTAAGATCCGATGGTGCATTCCCACCAAGGGTGTTTCCTCCCTCTTTTCCAGAATGTTTCAGTCCTAGAATCAATTCTAGCTTTACGTGGTTCTCACACTTTAACGTTCCCCCAGCCCTTATCTGCCAAGACCTGTGTGTGCATGTATGTGACATGCACCCATGTACCTGACTCGTGCATGTGGGTATGTGTGTGCATGTCCTGGAGATGAGGGAATGGATACAGTTTTGCACATGCCAAGTGAGATCACCAAGTTTGCATTTTTTCTAAGCCTAATCCATCACTAGAATTATCGGAGTCCTTGTTCAAATGTTGAGTAGTACAAGAATTAAAGAGTAATGGAGAGTTCATGTCTTAATCATGGAGATGGGCTTGATGCAAAAGATGGTATTTATCCCCAAGTAGCTCTCTGAACATTCTTAACAGGATGATGCTGTCATTATCCCCTATGCTATAGATGAGGAAATGGAGGCACAAAGCCAAACAACTCGCTGAAAATCCCAGAGTGGCCCTGCCAGATCTCACTTCAGGTATGAAGTTGGAAACTAAAGACTCAACCAGTGTGCCCCATTCTACAACGACACAGATCTGAAGGCCTGTAAGCATAGAACCTGTGCCGTGGGGACACAGCATCTCTGGTACAGTGTCCAGTAGTGACCAAGGTTTCACAAGCACAGATGCACCGGTGTGTCACTTGGCTGATCTGATACACAGATGCGATCGTGTCACAGCATGAAACTGGGCTTGGCCCTGTGTCAGAAGGAAAATCGCTCTGGTCCTCTGTTGTGTGCATGTGATGTGGTCCTCTGGCATTTAGACTCGTTTCTGCCTCCATATGGTTCACACACTGTGACTTCCTCCCAGTACGAGTCAGCCAAGCCCGGTTTCTATCTTTCCTCTCCGTGCTTGGGGACAGAAAGTGAGTTCGCTCTGGGCTACCAGGCCCATATGCTGCCACGGTTTCCTAGGAGCTTCTCTGGGTTCTCACTTGGGCTTGATTGAAATGAAGGCCCTAGGAATAAAGTAGAGGACAGGAGCATAGAAGACAAGATCAAGGTTTGCCCCTCCTAGGAAACAACTATGTAAATTCACTGTCTGGTAAAGGGCTGATTCGAGTCCTGGATTTGTCCAACATTATGCAAGAGATAAAGTTATTTTCAGCTCGGGAGGAGGTTCTGTGGTCCAATTCTAGTCTTAGCACTTTCTGGTTAGCTTGTTCACATCATGCAGTCTCTCCAAGCTCCTTTCCCACATGTGAATATGGGAATAATAATAGCATAGAAATATGAGTATTACATAATAAGGTATATGAAATGCTTACTATTGTACTTTACATAGAATGTCCAGCTACCACCCATTTAATCCACCCATCCATTCCACCGCCTAGTCATTCAAATATGAAACTACCCATCCTCCCATTTGTTTGTCCATCCATCCACTCATCCATCATCATCCACTCATCTATCCAATCATCCATCATCCATCCAAAAACATGTTCATCTCTTCTCTCACCCACTCACCCATCTATTCATTTACCACCCCATCTAAGACATATTGGTTAAACTAAGCATCTTTGAAGGGATACTGGCAATTTAAAAAGAAAACAAATAAAAACAACATGATTTCAGAGATGACAAGTGCTAAGATTAAATGCAAATAAATAGACATGGGACCACAAGCAACTTAGTCTTGAGAAGCAGAAAGGAGATTAGGAGGAGCGAATTCAACACACAAATACGACTTTTGACTAGGAATAAAAAGTGAGAACATCTCCTGCTTCATCATTTTCCATTAAATAGGAAGACACATTGTACCCTTGGACGAGACATTCTTCTTCCTCAATGGTCTCGATTTCTTGGTCTCGATTTCATGAAAGAGGTGATCTGGGTTCCCTCTAGGAGATGATGGACTTACTCCCCACACTGTCATAACTCTACAGAGGACTCCAGTGAAGCACCAAGTACAGACAGAGTTTTTTTCTTTGCAATAAGTGGTCCTCACAATAATGTGCATGCATTTATACTTGGAGTCTATGGATGTGGTATCTTACATGGCAGAGTGAATTTGCAGAGGTGATTAAAGAACTTGAGATGGGGAGGTGAGCCTAGATGACTTAGGTGGGATCTATGTAGGGATTTATGTCCCTGAAGTAGAATGCAGGAAGATGTTAGTTAGAAAGATGACAAGCTATCCCTGATAGCTCATGCCTGTAATCCTAGCTACTCAGGAGCCTGAGCGTTAAGGAGTGCTGCTCAAAGCCAGCGCAGGCAGGGAGGTCCACGAGACTCGTATCTCCAATCACCTACTCAGAAAAAGCTGCAAGTGGCACTGTGGCTCAAGTGGTAGAGCTCTAGCCTTGAGCAAAAAGCAGCTCTGGGACAGCATGCGGACCCTGAGTTCAAGCCCTCCGACTGGCACAAAAAAATGTAACATGTGAAAGATAGTCCAGTGCTACCTTTGAAGATAGAGAAAGAGGCCATGAGGCCAAGGATGCTCCAACTCCCAAAACTAAAAAGGAAATGAGTTCTCTCTTAGAACTTCTAGAAGGATTGTAGCCTGCCAACACTCTGATTTTAGCACAAAGACCCATTTTGGAATTTTAGACATCCAATTTAAAGATAATACATTTCTGTCATTTGAAACCACTAAAGTTTGTAGTAATTTGTTATAGTCAACATGGGAAACAGTTATTCAGAAAGTTGTAGGAGACATATATTCATAGTTCCAAGCTTGCTCTGAGATGAGCACAATGCTGGTCATCACAGTGGATTGTGCTCTTTAATCTTCCAAAAGAACTCCATGAGTTAACGATGGACCTCTTCATTTCAGAAATGGATCCTGATGCTCAGAGAGATAAAGTGCCTGGTCTCAGTGTGCTGAGTAGGAGAGACTCTGTGTAGGAGAGACTCTGGCGCTGGAGTTCTGACTGCCATAGCTGCTGTGCTTCCCAGCTAGGTCTACTTCTCACCTGTGTCTATTTATTCAGTATATAAAGCTGGCTACCTTTGGAAGCAGCTTCCTAGTTCCCTTCCTATCATTTCCAGATGTCTGGACTCAAATTGCTTATTACTGAGTCCTGGTCTCTTGTTTCTAACTGGCCACAGTCAGGGACTCCCTCCTCCTTCCTGATCTCTCTCTGCCCACCTGTGCTTCCTCAGGTCTGCTCTATTTTGGAGCACCTGCCAAGAACTAGGGGTGGGGGTGAGAAACTTGTGGTCCATAATGCGATCTCATCAGTATCTCCTCAGTTGGGAAACCACCCGTGATTGAATACTGGGACTTCAGAGAGATCAGAAACCAAGGTGTGACGTTTTGCTCTGCTCCTAACAACATGGGTCATTCTAAACATTTATCTTCACCTCTTTAACTCTCAGATTCTCTACATGTAAAATATTAGCTCTTCATCCTTACAAGGGTTGAGTGAGTTGCTTTTTTTGAGGGGGGTAGGGCCTCGTTCCTGGCAGATACACAAGTCTCCCTGATCTTTAACTTTTACTGGATTTGGTTACCTGAGATCCATCATGGTCCAAAAACATTAAATGGAAAATTCCAGAAAGAAACAGTTCTCAGGTTTTATACACCATTCTGAGTATCATGATAAAATTTCACACCATTCTGATTTATTCTAATCAGGATGTGAACTATCTTTCCATCCGGTGATGCGGAAATTAAAATACTTCAAGAGAACAACCAACCACATATCTTTTATAGCGTTACATATTTTTGTTTCACTAGTAATTATTGCTAATCACTTTCAGTCCCTAAACCATATGATGGGCATGTAGGTATAGGAAAGGAAACATGTTCTCTGTAGGGTTTGGCTCAATCTGCAGTTATAGATATCCAGTGGGGGTCTCAGGTTCCCCACAGATAAAGGGGGCCTACTGTAGCAAGCTTTCATTATTTTTGAAATACAACTTTCTATTGTGCTGTATGGTTCCTGCGTGTTCTGAAACATGATCTTTGGATCTACAGAAGTCATGGTTTCAGGGTCGGTTTTCCTTTCAAAGAGTCAGTAGAGAACAAGAGTTACAAATAAACAATGACTGTATTTGTATAATTTATGGTCTTTTCTTACTTTATCAATGCTATTATGACTATACCCGCATGCTCATAAGTAGGAAATTTGAAAATAAAATGACTAACCCTAGAATACTCCTGACAAAATGACCTGTGATTTCTTGGGTAAGTGACTTGGTACTTCTGCTATTCCAGTCCCTCACATGGGAAGGGAAAGAAGCAAACAAATTAATCTCTTAGGTGTTTGACAAAACAGGATTCCAGATTTCCTAAGGAATATTCCTGACTCCTAAGAAACACTGGTCTTCTTTTCCCTGAATATATATACATATTTATATATATGCTATATGTACATATATTATCATATATAAACCTGTATTCATAAACATATACATACATACATATTCCAGTGTGTTTATCTTCTATGTCGAGCATCCACATATGATAGAAAACATGTGATCTTTGTTCTGCTGAACTTACCTTACTTCCTTTAGTAAATAGTTTCCATATACCTCCACTTCCTGGCAAATGACATGATTTTATTTTTTCTTAATTCATTTTTAAGGGGCTACAATGTGAAATAATGTAATGGATACTTACTAAAATACCCAACAAAGCGGAATGAGAAGTATAAATAGTAATGGCATTCCTGAAGGTATACCAGTTACAAAACATTCATTGTTGGAAAAGCAGAGTCAAACCTGCCTTTTGGGGCAAAATTAATATGTCTTCTGGATGTAAATCTGAATTAAATTTCTACAAGGTTTGATAGAAGTCCACATTGTGAAAGCAGACCTATATGGAATACTGTGTAGAAAGTATGCTAGCCCCTTTTCTGGCTCTGCCTCTTGTTATCTAGTTCCATGACATGGAAACGCCGTGACTGCTGCGCTCAGAAATGCAGCCTCTTGGGGCTGGGAAGGTGGCTCAGTGGTAGAGCGCTTGCCTCACATGCATGAGGCCCTGGGCTTGATTCCTCAGCACACATAAGCAGAAAAAGCCCAAAGTGGTGCTGTGGCTCAAGTGGTAGAGCGCTAGCCTTGAGTTGAAGAGCTGAGGGACAGCGCTCAGGCCTAGAGCTCAGGCCCCTTGACCGACAAAAAAAGAAAAAGAAACAAAGAAAAAAAAAAAGAAATACAGCCTCTTTACCAGGTAGAGAAAAACTAGAGATATTATCGATTAAATGGTCTCAAGGCCTTGTTAAATCTCCATGTGTGGTTGTTACCATTACAGTTTTTGATTCTTATTCTGTGCAAAATCCAGGGGCTACTGAAGGATGGACGCAACAGTGTTCCCCAAAACAATTCTAGCAAATGTGCTTCTGGTAATGTGACAGGCAAGGTGACCAGAAGAGAGTCAAGCCTGAAATACAGCCAGATCTTGAGTTAATTAGAAATTAACAACAGAAACATAAGTAAACATGATTTTAATGTTTCTTCTAAGATGGATAGAACATAAGGGAAATCTCCGAGAAATAAAAATAAACAGACAAGCACACAAGCAGAATGACTGGGCTGACACTGGAACAGGGAACGTGCAGGAGCAGTAAGTACAGCCATGTTAAAGAAACCAAACCCACAGCCAGGCGCCGGTGACTCATGCCTGTCCTCCCAGCTGCTCAGGAAGCTGAGATCGAAGGATTGAAGATCGCAGTTCAAAGCCAGCCTGGGCAGGAAAGTCTGTGAGACTCTTATTTCCAATTAACCACCAGAAAACAAAACCGGAAGTGGCACTGTGGCTCAAAGTGGTAGAGCACTAGGCTTGAACTAAAGAGCTCAAGGACAGCACTCAGGCTCAGAGCTCAAGCCCCACTACTGACCAAAAAAAAAAGAAAGAAAGAAAAGAAAAGAAAAAGAGAGAAAAGAAACCAAGCACCTTGGCCATCTAAGACTATTCAACCCAAGTTCTCCAGAGAAGACTGGAAACTTTTCAAGGAACCCCAAATAATGGCAGGTTGGTTGGATACCCCAGCCCTCTGCAATATTAAAATCCTTCCTGGAGATGATACTAGATGCACATATCCACACAAAGAGATAGATGGAATAAAAAAAAATCTGTGATACAGTTAAAAACAAAATCCTTCCTGGAGATGATACTAGATGCAGGTCATACATATATATCCACACAAAGAGATAGATGGAATAAAAACATCCGTGATATAGCTAAATACAGAAAAGAGCATCTAAGAGTTAAAATATATGTTTATTAATCAGGTCCTAGCATGACTATCTTTGAAAAAGTTGTTTTTAATCTCATCTGTGGATGCTAGACCAGACATAGAAGACAAACACATGATAATCTTTGCAAAAGGTAACCAGATAGTCTTTTAAAAAAATAAAATTAATAATCCAGGCATAGTGGCTCATGTTTACTAGAGAGTCCACAGTTAGAATTTTTGTAGTTCAAGGTCTGACAGGATGAAAAGTTGGAGAGATTCCATCTTAGCCAATAAGATACTGAGCACAGGGGCGTGCATCTGTCATCCCAGATATGTAGAAAATGTAAATAGGAGGATTGCTATCCAGACTGGCCCAGGCACAAAGAAAAACATTTCCTAAAGCACATAGCAAAAAGTGTGTGAGGAACATAGCTGAAATTAGGAAGAGCACTTGCCTAGTGAGTGCAAGGCTCTGATTTCAAACCTCAGCATGATCAAAATAAATAATTGAATAAATAAATACAATTACTGAAATGTCATACAAAGTCAATGTGTAGACTAAACATCAAATAAAATAGAACTGAACAGAAAATTGGTGATCCCAAAGATTAAAAAAATAGAAGATAAATAAATACAATATTTGAAAGCAGACAAGAAAATAGAAATTAGTAGAAAGTTTATGTTTTTATTGTCAAGGTGATGTACAGAAGGGTTACAGATACATAAGTAAGGTAATAGATACATTTCTTGTCAAACTTGTTACCCCTCCCTCATTTTTCTAATACTTTCCCTCTCCCCGCCCTCCACCCCCAAGTTGTACAGATTGTTTCTAACATATGGTCTTATTATGTCACTATTGCATTGGTCCCCCCTTGTCTTTTCACCAATCTGTTTTTCCCCCTTCCCTAATCCAAATAAACATATATACAATACCAAGGTACCAAAATCAAATACAATGACAACAGAGGCTATACCATAGGGGGAAGAAAATACAAAAGAAACAAAAAATCACATAATACATTAAAAACAACAACAAGAAGAAAAAAACCTCTTGTAGTAGAAAGTTTAGACTATTAGAGTATGTAAAAGCGAAAGCACAAGGTAGACAACATCATGCTAAACACAACAAAGAACTTCCCACTTACAGGGTTGTAAAACAGAAGGACTTCAAATACATCCTGATTGAGGGGAGTGGGGGACAGAGATCAGCAAAGGTCACAGCAGACTTCTCAGGAGAAACAACAGAGGCCAGAAGGCAGTAGAAAGCCCCGTTGTGAGCTTCCAGAGACAGTCCTAAGACTTTCATTAACAAGAAGCTTACAAAGATATTTCCTAGTAGCTCAAAGCTAAGCCTTTGATAGCCAATAGAGTGTTCTGGAAAGGTATGATTCATGCAGAGAGAACAACATTCTAGGAGATAAACGTGAGAACATCTGACATCCCCCCTCCCTCACACACGGCACCAACATTCTTCACAACGGACATGAGGAGGGTGTTCTCACATAAAAGGTCAGAGCTTGGAGTGAACGGATCCAGCTCAGACCTAGCAAGACCACTTTCCCGACACACCTCTCTGCATACTAGTAGCTGTGTCTTAACATAAGAAAATTCTAGCCATGTCTCAGTCATGTCAAGAACTGAAATATTTGCTCTCCATTACTTCCATCACCATTGGTAGGGAAAACTTAGGCCATGCTTAGGGACTTCGGGAATGTTCCGGCCCATGACAGGTGCTTTCGCAACTTTGTCATCCTTGCAGAAATGTGCCCAGGAAGGAAGTTCTGCGTGGTCCATGGAACCGGTGCTTGAAAAGATGGATTGAGTTTGGAAGACAAGTTAATGGAAAGCAGACAAGTAAGAAGCAAGCATTAGAATCAAGGAAAAGCCTTCAGAAAGTTGGGTGCCTCGATGTTGCTTTTGAGTCAGAATTGTTCCTCCTGTCACTGCCAGAAAAGCAATCTCTACCCCCTTATCAGTGGCTTTATATTTTGACCCTTCAACCTCGGAAGGCTACCAGATGTGGTCATTTCTCCACAGCTACATGTTTAGAGCCTCCAAATTTTTGGTTTGATTAACACATTGATAAGACATCTATTTTACTTAATACAAGGATGCCTGTGGGATTCTTGGAGTTGGTTGCGGGGGTGGAGCGGGATTCCAAAAATGAGGCCACACTGGAAATATTAAGTACAGATATAGTAGTAAAACATTCAACTAAAATAGCAATAAAATGGGCCCAATGAGCCTCTGGGGGCACTAAAAGGAGCTGCTTCCTTCCAGGGGTGTGTTCAGACAGAAATAAATCAACTCGGCACCGCTGAGTCGAAGTGGAACCCTGTTATATCTCCATTTCAGATTCACAGGACACCAAGGCAGAGGAGTGCATGGGAGAAATTCATATTGATTTTGAAACTGAAACATGAATATGGCTATAATTTTAATGTTTCTTGCTGGGGGGAAAAAAGGTCATCTTGCAGAGCTGGGGCTTTCATTTCCCATTGAGGTATCAGGCTGCCTGTGACATCTCATCTAGCACAAGCCCAGCCTTTCTGACACATGCGTGGGGCTCTTTGCACACCCTGTGGCTACTCAGATCAACATCTGTGATGCTTACACAGAGAATATGTTCTGATGGCAGACAAAGCTCCTCGGTGTCTCAGAGGCTGAGGATGGAAAAAGTTTCTGCTGTTATGGAAAGAGATCAGGATTATATTTCCATCATAAAAATACAGCAGTGGGTCCCTCCGAGAGGGGCTATGTGGGGGATGTGGAAGGTAGAAAGCATTGTGTTTATTGCTGTTCTACATTACAAGACGTGTACTTCTAGGAAAAAATGGAAGAAAGAGATCAAACTCCTTCTAAAATATTAAGTCTTAATCTTCTCTTGGGAAAGGCAGAACAGATTTGGAATGTTATAATGATATTTAAAGTCGATTATTATTCCGTAATAGGGCGTGAGCTTTCACCTCAGCTCAACTCCCCATAGACAGAGGTCTGAAATGGTGTCACTTCTGTGTCTGAAAAGAAGAGGTAGGGGCCTGGATTCTGTCACTTCTCATTCCTGACTGTGGGTATCTCCTTCGTCTTCTCTAATCCTGGCCAGGGCTGGTCTGATAGTGACATCTAACTGTGTTAGATGTCATGGACAGTGTATCTGAGAATCACTTCAAAATGGTCTAAAATGAAAGGGCCTTTGATATTGTTTGCCTTCCTAGTTGGCACTGGTGATGTTGACAATTACTACTGTGTAGAGAATGGCTAGGTTTCTCTCATTCAGGGCTATGCGTCTACATGGAACTCCACCCAAAGGCAAATGCAAGCAAAGGAAGTCATATAAAACAAAGCTGTATTGTTAGAAATGACATGTTCTCCCCCATACCCATCCACAAAAGAAGTACCCCAAATAAGGTCAATCTCATATCTTATCTTCTTTTGACCATGGGCATTTGAACTTGGTAAATACTTGCTTTAGAGTAGAAGGGGGAAAATAATAATGTGCTCACTTTCTTACCACACAAGATTCTTCTTTCGTGTCAGAATTAAGCCCTCAGCAATTTATCCAACCTCACCTACTGGGACTTGGGGTTGGGTTACCCCTGGGTCTCTTGAAGGAGATCATCTGCGAAGAAGCAAGGCGAGTTGTTCAGGTGGTGTTTTCAGAAGATGGAGGACTCATTTCACATCGGCCCCGATCTCTGCCCTGCACCCGGCCCTTATGTTAGGAGCTGGCCTCCTGTCGCAGTGCTGGCTGCTCTTCCAACGTTCAGCAGGAAGCAAAGGTGTATGGCAACCCTCCAGCCCGTGGGGGACTCAGGTGTTCCCCCTCTGGAAAGCATTCAGGTACCCGCAGGACTCAAAAGAGGAGAGCATCCAGGTGTAACTACACTGTCTGTGTCTTTTTGAGCCCAGCCTGTGGCCTCCTGCCTGTACCTAAGCGGCGTGGGCATGTCCTGAGACCCTCCAATCACCTTCTGCCATGCGCGGGGGGCCAGAGGCTGCCTGGGGTGCCTGAAAAGGGCTTTGTTCATTCATTTAGGAAAATGGGGCAATTCTAAGTCTTCCCTGGAAGACCTCCCAACACAGAAGGCCGGCCCTGACTTCTCTGCCTCGTGTGCCAGGAATTTCTTTCATTTGAGAGCGAGTAGAATGTGGTCTGACACTGTGCAGGATGGTTGAGGAGGGAACGCAGCCTGATCTCCCACCCTCTTGCTGCTTTCTTCCTTCACTGATGAAGGTCTCTGCCCTCAGGAACGTTCCTTCCTATGAGAAAGGCAAGACGTCCACGCATCGGTGATTTAAAGTTAGCAGGATGAAGACTTGGAGGGCTGCCAGGAAGTGTGTGCTGGAGAAAGCAGGCAAGAAGGCATAAGGCATCATCCCATCCTCTTGGGTACAGTGGGGCTGAGGAAGTGAGGAGAGGATTGGCCAGCCTGATGGGCGGGTCTTAGAATGAAAAGGCGGAGCTTGGGAGGAGAATCCAGGGTGCTTTTTGTGAATGGAAGAAGAGAATGAAGTCCCTGTAAATCTTGTTACTTGGGAGTCAAAGACAGTAAGATCATAGAGTGGTGCAGAGTCATCCCGGGTAAAAGGCTAGCAAGACTGCGTCTCAAAGAATAAACTAGGTGTGGTAGCAGTCCATGCCTGTAAACCTAGCATTGGAAGAGGCAGAAATAGAAGAAGAAAAAGTCAGAGGCTGGTTTGGGCAGAAACATGGGTGGGTGTATGGCTCAAATAGGGTGAGGCCCTGCGTTCCGTTTCCAGAACCCCCTATCTGTATGTTTGTCCTCAAATTATGTGATAAGTCTTTCATCAAGCTACGGAATCCATATTCACTGAAATGGGTAGATGTTAGCAAAAGTCACCCAGAGGACTGAATGTGACAGCAATAGTGCTCTGTGACTTCCAAGCGAAAGCCTGGAAAGGCCATACATTTTCCATCAGATTTGTTTAGAACAGTCTCTGCTGACAGCCGGTGGCTGGCTCCCTCTCAGGTCCCCACTGGTGGGGCAGCCTGGGTAGATGCCCCAGAGGACAGTTCCAGGCAAGCCTGGGCTCAGCCATCACAGCCCGGACCCCAGTCTCAGCAGAGAAGACACTGCCTTGTGGTGAATCCTCTGTGTTCACATCTGATCTCAGATGTGAAGAGTGGAAGAAGGCAAGTTCCCTGGGGCTCCTTCTGGATTTCCCACCCACATCCTCTCTAATCTGCCTAGATTTCCTAAGTGTGCCATGATTCCTTCTGTGGCAATAGATATGTGGAATGGGATTCATGACTACCTGCTCTGGGCGGTGTCAGGCTATCTGTCCATCGTAAGGCTTGGGCCACTGTCCCTACAAATGAGAAGCTATCAAGAGATTTGAGCCTGTGATACACCAGATCAGATTTGTTCTTGGAAAGACCACAGGGTTTAGGGTAAGGATGATACCCTGACGGGGTTCAGAATTGACTTCCAATGTCCTCAGTGTGTCTGATTGAGAACTGAGGGTGTTTTGAGCTAGCACAGTGGTGGTAGATGATGCACATAGCCACGAAAGGAGGAGTCTGAGAAAGAAGCTGAAGCTCTAGAAAGGTCTGGGGGGGATGAGAAGGGGGGAGGATTTAGCTGATAGCTGCTGTTGCTGCCACTTATTAAGATGGGGAGAGTGGAGCTCAAGAATTTGGTCTTTGGCATTTCAAATTTAATATTTAACTCTCAGCACTCCAAGTGGAGTTGCTGAGTAGGTGGGTAGACATATGGGTCTGCCATTGAGAGGGAAAGCTTGGCTCCATCCATCCATCCTGGTGACATCAGCCTTGCTGCAAAGCCACAGGCTTGAATGTGTCCGCCTAGAGAAGAAGTCCAGAATAAAACTGCAGGACTCTGGATGAAAGAGCTTCCCCAGGGGAAAAGCAGCAAATAGAGAGGGGCCGAGGAAAAGGAACGCTGGGATACAGGAGTAATTCGTGTGAGCGATAAGCTTAGGAAAGATCCTGTAGAGGACGGGCTACACCTGAGCTGGGGCTGTGTTGTTGAGGGGAAGGGGGGAGGGATGCGATACACGTGAGATGCGTCCAGCAGAGCAAACAGCTCTCAGATGACCAAGGCAGCCCCTTCCCAGACAGTTTCCTTCCTGTGTCCTGAAATATCCACTGTCTTTGGCTCTTTGTGTAGCTGAGGTAGCTCAGGATTCACAGGTCACAACCCAGTTCATGTCCACTGCACACAGTAGTTTCCAGCCATTGCTTGTACTTAAGATTGGGCCCAAATAAAGTGAATTTGCTTAGTTTGTTACACATCGAAGAGGGTCTGGCTTTTATTTATTTTTTCCCTTTTCTATGTCATAAGTATAACCCACATCAGAAAGTGTGCTCAGGACACTAAGACCACAAGAAGGCCTGCCTTGTGGCATGTGGTCTCAAATCAGGGGAATGGGATCATCATCCCATAATCCTAAACTCCTGGAAGCATTGGTAGAGTTCTTTCCAGGGTCCTGTAGGAACTCTGCTAAGCTACAGTAACAAGCAGCCCCTACATCACAGTGGATTAAGGCCACAAAGAGAGTTGGGAGGCCTAGCTCCTTGTCTATGCTGGGCTATGGGAGGTTCTTTTAAATGGTAGTAAGTCAAATCACCAGCCCAATTGAGTGGCCACTCTTTGTTGTGTATCCAGAGGGAAAAGTGACTTCTGAAGTCTCTTCCAAAGACAGCCTTTCTCTCTAGTCTGAAATGGATGCTCCGGACACCTTCTCAAAATCATCAGCCAAGAGAAATCGTGGGGTTTAACATTCCTAGAAGGGAGGTTTGGGGATATTTGAAGAAAAGATCCATGTTCAGGGATGATCACATCCTGGCATCCTGAGTGCTCAGGCTGTTTTCCATCACCGTGAGCTAAGGCTGCCTTTCTTCCCATCGGTAGTGGCGCTCTGGCTCTCACAAGGTGAGGCAGTCAGCGTTCAGTAGCTGTGCCTATTCTAAGGGCTACAGCTTCTTCCAGGAGATGCCCACTGCCTGGGCCCTTGAAAGGGCTACAGTCGCTTCCAAAGCTACCTTGAGCATCCTTCAATCAGTGAAAATCAAAGCAGTCTACACTCCCAAGCTCTGGTCCACCAAAGATGATGAAAGGGAGTTATGGCAGCTCTAGGGACTGATTTGCAACCACCCCATTGCTGCTGGGTAAAAAGAATCCATCACAGATAGAGAGGAAAATGCCCATTTGCATAAGCCAACAAGCCAAAAGGCATGTACCTAGAACATCCTCTCCACCCACGGAAGATGGCCTGAGAGTCCTGAGAGAGGGCTGGGTCTGGGGCTATGTCTGCCTGTAGGTGCTGTACTTCGGAGTAAGAGGAGACTTGCTTGGTCAGCTCTGCCTCGTTTACTTCATACAATATACAATGAGAACGTGCATGTTGTTTACTCGTATAATTTGAAAAACAACAACAGCAACAGCAAACAGAATGTTCTGCAAGAAAATTGCTGAGGGCAGGATCAAAACCCAGGTTCTATAGAAGCCAGATATAAAGAATCTACACCGCTCCAAAGACTTGAGGAGGATTCCACACAGACAGGTGAGTTTGGAGAATAGGAATGCAAGTCGCAGGAGGCTGAGAAGACACAATCCTGATGGCAGGTGATCAAGCCAAGGGGAAGTTACCAAAAAGTGCTTGAGGGAGGGAGGCTGATACACTGTGGGTATCAGCTTGTAGTGATGATAGCAATGGGAAGTCATTGGGAATAGGGAAGCCCAGAGAAATGGAAGCAAACCTGTCCTGAGCACACTTTCTGGTGTGGGTTTATACTTATGACATAGAAAAGGGAAAAAAATCCCAGACTCCCTTAGATGTGTATCTAACTAAGCAAATTCATTTTATTTGGACACAACCTTAAGTACAAGTGATGGATGGAAAGTACTGTGCGCAATGGACATGAACTGAGTTGTGACCTGTGAACCCTGAGTTCCCTCAGCTAAACAAAGAGCCAGACAGTGGATGCTTCGGAACACAGGGAAGGAAACTGTCTCACCTTCTGGGAAGGGGCTGCCTTGGTCATCTGAGAGCCATTTGCTTTACATTGGGACTGGATGCATTTCACGTGTATCAAACATCCTAGGAAGCCTAAAAGCTCTGATGGGTTTGGAAAAGGAGAGAGCCAATAGCTAGGCACTGGAAAGCAAGTCTATAAAGATCAAGCTTCCCCTGACACCTTCAAGAGCTTCTGTGGAGGGGAAATAGATATTAAGCTCTCTTTGGTCCAAGATGGCCAGACAACCTTTTGGAGCCTCAATCCTCACCCCTCCTTTTTTTGTGCAAGATGATTTCTTTGAAGTTTATTTCATATTACACTTTTTTATGTTTCAAGATATGATCAACACCAATCTTGCCCTACCTACTCTCCCCGCTTCACCCTCCACTTTTGCCTCTGGAATATACAATCCCCATCCCCCTACAAGGAGAAAATTGATTGATGGTAACTGAAAAGACCTTGGAAAGAAAAATAAATTGAATTTATGCAAGTAGGGAGGGAACTGCCTCATTAACAGAATAATTGAGCTGTTAGTTAATTTTCCTTGTTATCCACCAAAAAAAAGGGGCAAAAATCTTCTCAGCAATGACTCCTCTTCCTCCAAATGATTAAAAGAACAACAAAAGGTTTGCATCTTGGATGTATCCAGTAATTATGTGCCTGACACTTTTTTTCCCTTTTTAAATATCATAGGAGGCAGATGTATTTTTAAAATTCCTGGCAATTTACACAACACCAAGGAAGTGTCAGTTCTTCCTAATCAAAAATTTTCTGCTCTTCCCCCAACCTTATTAGCAGTAATTCCTGCTAATTGATAATTATTACCTTTTCCTTAGTCAAATCTAGTTGTTGGTGTAACAACACTTCTTGCTTTGCTAAGATCAATATGTTCAAGCACCACTGTAAATAATGCATAAAATTAAAAATAAACGAATGCTTGCTCAACACAAAATAAAATGTCATCCATTTTTGTCTCAGTTTTGAATTTACAGTTATTATTATTTTCTGACTACTGACTGGTAATAATAAGTAGTTTTTAAGCCCCAGAATAAAACTCTTCATCTCTAAACACCACAAGGACTTTGGGTTAAAGCTTCTTGGTTTACACAAAAGAGAGAATGAGTGAGCTCTAGGGAAAAATGATCTGAGATCTTCTACTCACTTGAGAAAAGTCTTAAGTGACTTGCTAAGGAGGATTGTGATAGTCCTGGAACTTGAACTCAGGGCCTTATGCTCTCCTTCGCTTTGTCTCTCAAAGCTCTGCCTCTACCACTCGATTCACATCTCTACTTCTGGCATTTTGTTGGTTGAGATAAGATATCACTAACCTTCCCTCTCACCCCACACCCTCTGCCAGGCTGGTCTAGAACCCTGATCTTCCTGATCTCTGCCTCCTGAGTGGCTAGGATTATAGATATGAGCCACTGCACCTGGACTCATTGCATTCTTAGGAAGTTACTTACGCCATCTGAGGACTTCCCATTCACCCGTCCTTATACCTAATTCTAATTCTCAACTAGAGAACCCACACCTGGGACCTTGCAGTGATCCTGACTCATCAGTTTCAAGGGACACTCAATCAAAGCACTGTGAACCTATCATCTTCTTACAGGAAGTGGGTAACTGAGACCACCCAGAACAATAAAGTGATTATTAGTGGAGCTGTGTGATGTTGAACCTTGGGCTTATCCAAGATTTCAGAAGCTCTGTGGTCTGACCCCAGGCAACCCATTCTGGGCCAGCTGTGCCACCTCCCGGTGATCTCCTGTCCCCATGCTCCTGGACATAGGAAGGTGATATTCACATTCTATTTTGTGAATAACTTTCTACTTCTTTAAGTGTTCCATGGAAGGGCTTGAGTTAATTTGAATGACTAATAAACTATCTGGTGACAGATATTACTGTTTTCATCAAGTGTAACTCATTATCAGTCACAAGAAGTATCATTGTTTTATGTACCTCTGAGAAAAAGATGCCAATTAAACTATGATATACCATTAATTACAAGATGCGTCACAATTTCAGAGATGTTAAACTGTGAAAAATATGTCTTAGAATCCGTAAAATATGGCATCTATTATTGTACTTCTTCGTGTCCAATCATGTTTCAGATAAGACCTATGAATCTTTCTGCACTAATCATTATTTAAATTCATCTTACACATGATACATCAAGGTTGAAATACTTGAAAGGTAACTTAGCCCCAAACTTTCTAGAATATTCACATTTAGACTAAATTTCCCCTTTATTTTTCTATAGTTTCCTATCTTTAATAAACTTGTAATAATACTGTAACAAGAATATTCTTTATGCCTTAGTATACTTATATATTGCTTTGTGTATTACATGCCATAAAAATTGAAATAAACTGAAAAAAGTTAGCAAGAACAGTATCAAGTTTAATGATGTTTATTTTTATGTATTAAATTTTATTATATATAAGTAGTTTGTTTTCATTGCTGTTTCTCCCCCCCCCCCTTTATTGCTGGTACTTTTTAGGCTTTTGTTGAAATTTTTAAAAGTTAAAAAAAAAAGAAATTCCCAGAAAAGTAAGCTATGTCCACTCACACTCACTAGTCAGCTATTAAATGCCAATCAAAGACCTGTGGTCTTTCTTAGGATAATGCCAAACTTGTCCTAGAACTGCAAAATGCTGAGATGGAGTCTCTGTCCCTCTCAACCCCACTCCTCTTCCAAATGTGACTGTGGCAATGTGTTTCCACAAAGTAAAATATCATTAGAAAATATGAATCTAGTAAAAGCTTCTTTCCAGCCAGGCAAAGTCTCTTTTGCCTGCTTTTCTTCCCTCTTGGAGTATCACACAATGGCTGGTGCTCAGACAGCCATCTTGGGCCTGGAGTTTACTTGAGAATTAGAATCCCATACAAAATATGATGGAGCCCATCCTTACTGGTACCTAGGATGTGCGGGACGATGGAGCCACCACACCTCCCCCAGACAACTCCCCCCTGGAGCACTCACAGAAGAAAAATAAATCTCTTGACTCACTCATTTGAGATGTGTCTAAGTCTCTGTCTCACAACCAGTGGAACTGTGAACTAATAGACCCCCCTTTGCCTCTGTATTCTGTGTAAGATGACTGGTACTTCAGAAAACATTGGTCAAGGAGGTGGAAAAGTCACCATTAGGGGGATTCCTGCTTCATCTTCAAGAAGCAGCTCCCTTGGCCCATCTTTGGAGGGAGTACTAAGAGATCCAGGGAAGGGAAGTTACCTAGCCCGTGGATCTACTGTCAGAACTTAATGTCTGGCTCCAGCATCCTGGCCTCTGGCTGGCTGTGGATGAGGAAAGAGTGTCTATGAAAAACTGAAACACAGTGTTGATCATGTGTTTAAATTGGATGCAACTTTATTTTTCTTTCCAATTTCTTCTTTTTAATGGGAGTTGAGGCAATTAATTAGAAAACTTTCTTTTCCAATGTAGGAATTTTGTGCCATGAATTTTCCCCAAAGTACTGCTTTAGCAGCACCCCACAATATTTTCTGTGCTGTATTCTAATTTTCAGTGAGTTCACACTACCTTTAAATTTTCTGTCCTTCTATATCTTTTGTATGGAATTCATCGACATTTTGGGGGTCTACAGAATGTAATTTTCAATTTTTTAAAAAAAATTCAGCCTTATATTTCTTCAATTATTTTTTTCTGCTTGTCCTTTGTTTCAAAGGTTCCAATTGTGGGTATTTCGGGCCAATGTTCTTCTCTTCCTCAGTCTGTTGCCTTCTGTATTTCATTTTGCATAGTTCATATGATTAAATGTTATAGCTCACCAGTCTTTTTACTTCAACATTAGGGGAGCATCATTCATTTCTTCTTGTGAGTGTCCACCTACCCTGTGACTCTCCTGGTCATAAGGAAAAGATGGATTTAATTTCCAATTGTAAATAACTCCCTGCAATTAAAGAAATTGGAGATTT
This sequence comes from Dipodomys ordii, assembly GCF_000151885.1. Classification (NCBI taxonomy): domain Eukaryota; kingdom Metazoa; phylum Chordata; class Mammalia; order Rodentia; family Heteromyidae; genus Dipodomys; species Dipodomys ordii. Next base: position 5,643,668 of record NW_012267218.1, on the reverse strand, counting down.
TTTATTTTTACTGATAAACAATTCTTGTGAGATCATAGCTGCTTTTACCTCTAGTTTGGGGAGCACATCTTCTTGAACTAACTGCCTCATTTTTCACCCACTGGTAGGAAAGCTCACACCATAGATAACTGACCCTTTACTACCTGACCTCAACTTACCTGGAGCTTTTATTTAAATATCTTTAAGTCTGTATAATGGGGCTATGATACAGATAGTCTGGAAAACATTTGTCTAATTAAAGGCAATTAAAAGTCATAAGCTCAAACGTGTTGGGCTTCTTTCATTATCCTAATGCCAATTATGGTTTTAGAATTATCTTCCTGTTTTTGTACTGTTCTGCCTGTGTGCCTTAATCGGTAGCAAAGCAGATCCATGGAATGCTCTCTTTTGCACAGGAACGCAAACATTTTCCCTTTCTCGAGTAAGAATTACCCTAAAACGTGCAGAATTAAAATAGTTATTTGTAATATATTCTGTTAGTAGTAGTCTGTTTCACACTTAGGGAGCAGAAGTCTCACTCATAGGAAAGAAGTGGCTGGTGAATTGGTTCGGCCAGTGGAGTCTGTTCTCACTAGGAGTCCTGGTGGTGTTCACAGTGTTTGTAATCCCACCCTGGGTCTCGTAGGTCCACAGATACAAGAGCTTGAGGCCCACAGCTCTCATCTGTCTCACAGGGGGGCAGAATGTTGAAGACACACTCAAGGGTAGTGTTCTTGAAAGTGACAATTATGTTCTTTGTGTACAGGGAGGTTCTCCTGCCTGGCATTGGTATTGAAGTTTCCAGGGGCTTCCAGTAGCTTCTATATAAGCCTTTCAGTAGACTCATGCAAAAATAAATAAATAAATAAAAAACATTTCTCTCCCTTCTACACTCTCTTTTCCAGTGACCCACAACACCTTCTTTACCCAGTAAACCTGGGTAAAGAAGGCAGAAGCAAAATTACATTCCCTCTCCATCTCTTTTCTTTACAGTGAAAACAAAATTCATGTAAAATTCCCAAGGAAATAGAGGTATCCTAGCAGCCTCTTGGCTTCTGTCCTCGTCCACAAAAAGGGAGGCTCAGAATCCCTGCAATGGCTCTAGGGACTTGGGTTATGTGTTAACACCAAGACAATCAGAACCAATTGAACTTGGAATTGAAACCCATTAGTTGGACCTTACTCCTCTGAAGGAGGGCCCAGGAGAGGACTTGTAAGATTTTCCTGATGGTAGACAATAGCAACACAAAGCAGATGTGTAGTTAGCAGAGAAGGCATCTAGATTGATCAAGGAGGAGCTGAAGTTTGATAACATATAGCCAGGCTTTGTTGATGCCCTGCCCCTAGCATTGGCAGGATTGCCTCCTGAGTATCTAGGAGGTACAACATGGTACATTTTATTTCATCCACCATATATGTTTCTTCTACCTGTGCATAAGATGGCCTAATAAGTGACTACTGAAGAATAGTTGGATATCATAGTTGGCTAGAGAGGGACCTAGAAATGAGTGATCACCTAGTGGGAACAAAGGTATTGCCAGATACACATCCACTTCCTCCTAAAAGCAACCCACAGAAAGGTAGATTTAAGTAGACTCATTTATAGAGATACAAAATGAGTCTCAGATAAACAAGTGTTTGGGCCAAGATCATCTAGTTCTTAAGTGTCAAGAAGTAAAACAAACTCTAAACCTGGGCCATCTGTCCTGAAGATGCTATACTCCTCTGCCAAGAATGATAAAGCTCATTTGGGACAAATGGCTTCTGGATTCCTTGATGACAAGTTGGATTTGATAGATCGCACAGATCTACCCCTTGAATTAACTTAAGCAGGGCCTCAAGTGTCAATCAAAAGGTGTCAGACACAGATACAGACCAGCACAGACAACCTGTTTCTTCGTGCATACCGAGCACCTTGGTAAGTTTCTTGTTAATTCAATCAGAGAGGCAGAGAAATATTGCAACTCTGCGGATTAAGGAATAAAATCAATTTTTTTACACGGCTGACCTTTGTCAGTTTCATGTAAGAAGAGCTGATGATGAGCCACTGAGCTAGCAAATTAGCTTTGCAGAGCTGTTGACGGGGTCAGTAAGAGATGAAACCCATTTCACAAAGATGAGCTGGCTCCTTAGGTGTACGGCTGTTTGGGAGGCTTTAGCCACACAGAAGTTCAGAGGCCCTGTCGAAGCCAGCTCTAAAAATGTGTACATTGGGGGTTTTTTTGATCTTGGAATTTTAACTCTTTTCTTAGACAACTGGTGAGAAAGAATATGTGGTTGGGATTACCCAGCTTTGGGCAGCTTTTCCACTGCTTAAAATGGAACAGACACATGGCTGCTGGTAGCTCATGCTTGTAATCCCTTACTACTCAAGAAACTGAGATCTGAGGATCGAAGTTCAAAGCCAGCTTAGGCAGGAAATTCTATGAGACTCTTACCTCCAAATAGCTATGGCTCAGTTGGTACTGCACCAGACTTGGACAGTGTCCTGGCTCTGAGTTCAAACCCCAGTACTGACACCACACAGGTACATGCAGCACACACACACACACACACACACACACACACACACACACAAAGAAAACAAATGCTAATCATTAAATTGCATCATATTGAGCTGCTGCCACCACATACCCTAATTCCTCCTCAAACTGGGAGCAAACGAGCCACCCCCAGGTAGCAACCAAAGAAACACAGGTTCTGAGAGACTTGAAGATTTACTACGGACTCATTCCTTCACACCTATGTTAAAATTGAAGCATACAATGGGAAGTGCTGTTCTGTATTGGATATGGAGTGCCCATACACTCATGCATCAGATGCTGTGTCTCCAAATGGTGGAGCTGTTTTGGGAGGTGGGAGAAACTTTAGGAGATGAAGCTTAGTTGGAGGAAACAAGTCACTCACTATGGACCTGATCATGAAGTTCTTGGCAATGCTTAGATTCATTTTCTCTCATTTCCTGTCCTCCATGAGGTCAAGAAGGTCCTCTGTCATGCATGCCTACTGCCATGACCCTGTGCTCAACTACACGGGGCCAAGCAGCCACAAACTGAACCCCCTGGAACCACAGGCTCCTTCCTAAATCTTCCTTCCCTTACAATGTTTCTGTTGGATCTGTGATCACAGCCACTGAACTTCACAGAAATGGGAAGTGCAGAAATAAGGCAAAGACAAGTTTTAAGGTCACCAGTCCAGATATTTTAGACGTTCTGGGTGCAAGTTTGATGGTGATTCACCGAGTTTTGTAACCTTGCCTTGGACAAGCTGAGTTTCTGCCAATGGTGTTTTGAAGAAGATGCGCAGTGATTGCTTTCTGATCTGGAAGAGGTATGCACAAGCACTTCCCTGTGTGTTTCTTCCCACCAATGGCTTGATAGAACAAGGGGAGAAATGGAAACGCATATTAAAGGTACAGAAATCCTGACCCACTGCTTGGAGGAGAGCCACTCATCATCTGGGTATATTTTTTCAATACATTTTTATTATGATCATTAAGGTGATGTACAGAGGGGTTACCAGTTCATAAGGTAGGTAAGAGAACACTTCTTTTTGGAAAACGTCACCCCTTCCTTTGCTTTCTGACAGTTTCTCCCTTCTGTCACTGTCCACAAGTTGCATAGTTATTTCCCATATACTATTTACTGAATAACATGGCTGTATTTATTATGATAAAATGACGTATACCCACATCATTAAGACTCTTAGGAGTTTGTCACCACCACCTGTGAAGATTAAGAGCCACAAGAATGCTATAAAATTGGTTATTGTGTTTTTACACTGAAGTATGTCCTTTAAAGTGACTTAATTGTATGTACCAATGTGGCCCTACTATGGTGCCCTAATGCTGGGGCACATCTAGTGTAGATATCACTCTACAGAGTGTGTTGGATATGATTAACAAACACAATCTGTAAGTAAAGGGAATCATCGTCTATATGTGGGTGTTCTTCATATGATCTGTAGGAATACTTCACTTAAGAGCAGATACTGAAGCCCCCAAGGAAGAAGAAATGATATCGCCAGATTCCAACATGAATTCTGCCTGCTCCCAGCCTTTGGAATAAAGAATGAAATAAGACTGTGACTTAGACTACTCCAGCCTGCTAGTGTGATCAGTGGATTTGACATTAGTCGATCCACTGACATAAACATAGACATAAATAAAGCTAAGCACATATACACATCGGTATGTGTGGATGTGTGCATATATTTTTGTGGAAAGAGATAGACACAAGATTGGACTGGTGTGTAATGTCGATGAAGAAGTGCAGTGCTATTCACACTAATGTCCACTTCCTTCTCTAAAACCCCATGAAAGAACAGTAAAGAGGCCTTATAGCAGAAGCTCTGCAACATTGATGACAGGCCTGTGTCTCATCCAGTGGCAAGGTATAGCAGGTTTTAGGTAGTCACTGCTTCTCCTGAAATAAGATGATGTACCCCTGCCCCATGGACATCAGGCTGGGCGTTTGACCTGCAATCTGGCAATGCCTGATCTGAAGAGGACAATGTCTGATGCCACAGAGGCTCTGAAGCTCAGTGAGAAGGTTCCTCTGTTTTGTTGTGCCTCAAGAATGACAAGATCTAGAAGAGGCTGCACTGTCAACCCTGGTCCTGGAGACACGAACACCTGGGTCAGAGTCACAGCTCATCACGGATGCACAACACAAAAGAAATGCTCCTTGCTATGGAATGCTATGCACAAGACATCGTGATTTGTTATTGCAGCAGAGTGACTTATCCTGACTCACCTGCATTTATGATCCAGTAAAAAGAGACCAGCTCGGTTTAATCCTGCTTCCCCTCATTTCAGGAAAGGTTATTTAGCCTCTCTTTGCTCAGCTACCTCCCATCTAAAAGGGAGAAACAGAGGACTTTTCTAATAGCACAGTTGTGAAGAGCCAGTTAATTAGCAGGTGCTAAAGCATTTATTTGTCCTGGGCAATCTATATTAACATTCATTGCTATTAATGAATGTTACCTATGATTAACTCATGCTTTAAAACCCTCTCTCCACAGAGTTACCCAGGGGCTCTGACTTTTAGGGCAGGCTATTGTAGGACCCATAAACAATGCTTAATCACTGTTCTGTAGCATATTAGCCAACTCAGGGATTAACAAGGTGGCCAGAAGCTTTTGCTGTTAAGTGACAGCTAATAGAAATTTTAGGATTTGCAGGCCTTATTTGGTCTCTGTCTCCTATTACGTTCTGTCTGCTTCTGCTCCTCTGTTTTATAGACTTCTAAAAAGAAATGTAAAAGCAATTCCTAGCTAGAGGGATACACAAAATCATAGCCAGATTTGGACACTGAGCAGAATTTTCTAAGCCCAATCCAACTAGTATGACAGTGTCGATGACTTTTGGTGTTTCTCCTTTGCAATCTCCCTCTAACCTCTGCTCACCCCATGCTGACCCCATGCTTGTATTCACAGCACATGCTCCCTGCAGGGCTGGGCAGCAGTCAGCACCTCTCTTAGTTCTTAGCTGCTTTGTCTTTAATACAGTGGAGGAGCGGGTAACAGAACTTCTTGTCTCACCCTCTGGCAGCGTGGTAGACTTTCTCAGTACAGAGGCTAATGGAAGCAGGTTCTTAAAGGGAAAAGCAAATGCTTTGTTTACACGAACAAATATTGATGAGCCACATTGCAAAAACAACACAGGACTTCTGGTGTTTAGTGAAAGCCTGTTTGACGAGAACATCCTATCTCTGGCATGCATTCTGCTCTGTTCTTGGGATGACCACCTGCGGCCCATAGAGGCTGTGAATACCCTGGATTAAAGTTGTTGGGAACATTTGGATGCAACACATGTTTACAGTGGAAAATCCCACTGCAGGTTAACTCTCAAAATGGGTCCCTGCTCTCAAGTGCTGGAAGCCCAGCCTCCTGCTCTCCCTTCAAGACTCTGTTCCAGTAGCTGCATTTAAAGTCTCTGTCATGTTGGAACTCTACTACGCTGCCAAAAGATGAGTAGAAACCTGCTCTCACCCTCCTCCTCCATTGTGTTAAAGACAAGCAGGTGCATTTGTTTCTGGGAGAAAATTTCCACGCCACCTTAGGTTTTGCCTTTGCAGGTAGGGGATCTGTGATGGTTCACGTTGGCTGAACACGAATATTTTGCAATTGTTTCTGATAATGTTGTCCAACTCAGCTACTGCCTCTTCTTGTCCTTGGCATTTGCTGTCGCGTTCTGTTTGTCCATCTGTTGTTTGTCTTTCTGGCATTGTTGCCTGCCCAGTTTTGATATTTTGTCCTTTTCCTTCTCATGAATTTTGTAATCCCAGTCTACTGTGTGCTTTTTTTTTCTCTTTCGTCTTGCTCTCTTTCTGGGTGAGAAATGAGAACTGGAGAGAAGCAAGGGGTCTGATGCACGGAGTGTCTCCATCTGAGGCTGGACCTGGAGATGTGCATCAGGGAAATGTGCATGAGGCTGTAGCGCCCAGAGAACGGGGCCTGCTTCTCCAGGGAAACTCTTCCATCACAAGAACTGGAAGGATTCTTTTTTACCCATCATACCTATGCCTCTATGTTTACTCTAGAAAACTGCAACATTTTTAAAGTAACTGTAAGATCAACATTGACAGAAGCATCTTTAGCTTTACCTCAAGGTTAAGTCCCATGGTTGTAAGCATTGTGTGCAGAAAACTCTGAGCAAGATAGAGGAAGTGTAGGAAGGGGAAGCTCACCTCAGACCTCCAATGCTTCCAGTACTCTGGTGACATACTCTGCCTTAATTTGGTCATGAAGTCTACAAGACTGACTATGAACTCTTGCATGGAAGCCAATGGGTTTGATTTTCAGTATTCACATTGTGTATTTCGTGGGATACTTCTCTTTGTTGTTGTTGGTGGTGGTCATGGGGCTTGAAATCGGAATATGGGTGCTATCCCTGAGCTCTTTTATTCAAGGTTAGTAGTGCTCTACCACTTTGAGCCACAGCACCACTTCCGGTTTTCTACTGGTTAATTGGAGATCAGAGTCTCACAGACTTCCCTGCCCTGGCTGGCTTTGAACCGTGATCCTCAGGCCTCAGCCTCCTGAGTAGCTGGGATTACAGGCCCAAGACCAGCTTCATGGGATACTTTCTTATCCGCCTATGACTGGAGGTCCTGCGCTTGGGAAACTTCTTTTTTCTGGCACCTGTCCTTGTGCTTCTTGTCTGATCGGTATCCAGTTATTCCTACCAAGGTAGCCATTCTCTGGAACAATCCAGATTAGGGAAGCAGTGGGTTGCATGTGTATTGGTCCAGCAAGAAACCTGAGTGGAGGCACAAGGAAATACATGCACGGCAGAAGCTGCTTATTACTTAAAGGGAAGAAGCAGCCTGCTGCACAGGGCAGACAGGAAGTGGGCAGCTGCCCAGGAAGGACATGCATATTTAACCCACAAGTGGGAATGAGCACACTCGGTCTGATGCCAAGCCTTCGGTGGGGCCTGTGGGTTGTCCTGACTGGAGTCTCCAGCAGACAAGGGTTCCATGGAGTCATGCTGTGAGTGAGAGGGAATTGTGCTGATATTTCTACACAGTCCGTGTGGAGGGTAGGGTATCCGGGTGAGTTTAAGTAGTCTGTGCCCACCTGTCGATAGGGAGAGGTCACCCAGGGGTGGGTACATTGGTAAATATCTGGATCAATCTCATAAGGGGCTGGGGAAGAGGACCAGACACTCAGCAGTGACCAGTTGAGGTTTCTGGCATGATTACATCAGACATATTTAAAATGCATGCAGAGGAAAAATAGAAGTACAATTGTCACTATAGCCATAGGACTGGATCTTTTTCATGATTCATCTTACCCAATTCTCCAAATACTTGAAAGCACACATATTTACTCTTGGACAAAATTACTATTGAAAAAGCCAAATCAAGGCAAGGAATAACAATATCTTCCAACTATATTCAGTAACTTATTGATGGTCCCAATTTGGGAAGAGGAAAAATAGAAAGCCCAATGCTGCTCTTTTACTTAGAAGTGGCAATGCTGGGGCGATATTACAAGCTGAATGGCTTCCCACATCTGCAGAAAAATATTCATGTGCTGAAATCCTCACCTCAGGTTAGTCAGAATGGGGGCCAAGTTTGTAGATGGCATCTTTAACCAGATAGTTCATTCAAACATGCTCTCTGAGGGTGGGTTCTAACTCACAAGCATCCTATCAGGAGAAGAAGACAAGATACAACGCATGCACAAGGGGAGACCATTCATGGGAAGACAGCAGATAGGAGACACTATCAGCTACCAAGGAGAGGGGCCTCAGAAAAGAGTTAGCCCTGCTAACATCTGGATCCAAAAGGTCTTGCCTACAACACTACAAGGAAATAAATCTACTGTTTAAAACATCCATTATGTGGCATTTTGTTACAGTTACCATAGGAAATTGATACATATGATAAGATTAAATAGCTATGGTCTGTCTATCTATCTACCAATCTATCTATTGTCTATATATACATTGACAACATTCATCCATCATTTACCTATCAGGTATCTCTGAATGCCTCTATCATCTATCTATCTATACATACATCTGTCTATACAACTCTATACGGATCTATCTATGCATCTATCACTCATCTATATATCTCTCATCTATCTGTCTATGCATTGAGCATCTATCTCTCCATATTTATCCATCTATCTTTCTTCTGATACAATAGATACAGACATATTTATTTCACACATAAACAACTTGAGAGAAATTTATTCTTCATATTCCCACTCTTCTAAAGAAAAACACACCAATTTTATGGCAGTGTAGTACTTCCAAGCTTCATTCATCTCTGTGCCTTACACATTTACAACCATGGCATAAATATTCATCTATGCCCTATTATTTTTCTTTACCTTTAATTCTTATAAAATTTGCAATTACAATAGAAATAATTTGTTGAAGTTCTTACTTGTCCTTTTACTGATAAATTGAACTACTATTGCATACATAATTATTATATATACACACATTCAAAATATTAATACAGAATCATTTGAGATACTGCAAACAGGCTGCCAAAGAAACTTCCAAAGCAATGATAATGTTACCATCCAGTGCTATTAGTATTTTCATTCTGTATTTGAATGGATCCTCAAATGTACACATTGATGTATACACATTTGGTAGGTCTTTCTGTATTTCTATAGAAAAATGCTGTCTTTATCTGTTATCTAGGAGACAAATATTTTATTGGATATAAACTGTTTTTGCCACAGGGGAAAGTTATGTGTGTATGTGTGTGTGCGCGCACGTGTGTATGTGAGTGTATATATATATATATATATATGTATATGTATACATATACATATATATATATATATATTTAGCCCTACTGTATTGGCTACGAATGCTTTCCCTTATGTACATGTCCTATATGCTGTATGCTGTGTTTGGCACCCATAGATCCTACTTAAATTGACCTTGAGCCCATCTCCTTCAGAAGAGCGGCCTGAGGAAGCGGGGCCTTCCCGAAGCCATTGGTTTTGAGGGTGAATCTGTGATATGGGCTTTGCATCCTAACCATGCAGAGCTGAGGATGCCCTGCACATTCCCAGCCTCGTGAAGAGGCTGGAGCCTCTGCTCCTGAGTCAGGACACAGATTCTCACCAGCCCAGGCCCTCGTCCTGGTCTGGACCTTCTAACCTGGAGAGCAGTGAAGAATCGATTTCTACAATGGCACTTCATGACAGCAGCTCAAATGAGCCAAGACAGTGGGGTCTTATTGCTCCATCTAATGAACTGGTGATTTGAAGTTACTCAGAAGCATAGCATCGTATGCAACCCCACATTCCCAGCTCCCTAGTCGCTCATAAACCAGCCTGACACTGCGTCCTGAGTAGTCCTTCCTTCCTTCCTTCCTTCCTTCTTTCCTTCCTTCCTCTTTCCTTCCTCCAGCCTGGCACTGTTTTTCTATTTCAGCAAACAGAGACACAGCAGCAAGCCCTCTGCAGCTCTGTGTTCTGCGGGATGGAAGAGCTGGGGTGGAGAGGTGTGTCTCAGCGCTGCTGTCACCTCCCAAGAACTAGGTCCAGGGGTCCACAGCTATGTCTCCTTATGGAACCTCCATCGGAGAAACGCCACAGAGACCGCTCCCGCATCCTCTGAGGACTGAGGTCCTGTGTTCTTGCTCGGTATTTCTCGTTGAAGGTCCCTCTCTGCCCCTAGAGCTTGTTCTAGGATTATTGCCACGTGGTCCCCTCCACCCTCCTCTGCCTGTGGTGAGCCTCAAGAAGGATCCATCACTTTGGAGGTCTTCCTTATCTGACCAGAGCAGGTCTACCCAGAGCAATCTCTCTTCTTACTAACCCAAAGTCCACTGATTAGGAACCTTAATGACATTTGTAAATATTCTTTCGCCTTCCTCATGGAAGGTAACCTAAACAATGAGGTACAATTCATTGTAGACACCTGTCATAATGATGCTAGATTCAGTGAGGAGCAACCATACAGGGTTTGCCGAGCAGAGAGCACAAGCCTTTGTCTCAGGATTGGCTTAGTCATACTCTGGTTTGGCTCATATTGTAACCTGCTAATGTGTTGGGCCTCTTCATGCACTACCCTTCTCATTTCTATGGAAATAGAAAAATATTGGGAGACATAGTAAGGCTGGGCATCTCCTATTTTTTTACCTTATCCCCAAAACAGTTTTCTGTACAGCAGCCAGTCTATATCCATGCAGAAGACCTTTCCAGACCCCTCCACTACCTGCTAGGTGCCCAATCTGTGGAACTATATCATTAAACATCATCTTCATCCCAACAGAGCACTCAGCATGGGCTGTGACCATAAGTGGAGGCACAATAGCAGAACCAGCCTGAGTTTCTCAGCCTTCCTTCGCAGTTTCAAGGACCAGAAGGTCCATTCTCACCCTGGTCTCAGCCACCTCACATACAGGTCCTTTTTTTTTTTTATTGAGTCATGCCATTTTCACCTGAAGGCAGCACTGTGCAGCTTTGGCCCTGCATAGATGAATGGCCAATGTCACAGCCCTTGTCCATCAGTTCATTACTAAGTAGAACAAGGGAGACATGAGCAGAAGCATTGCAGTCCCCTGGCCCAGTAAACAAGAAGGCTGCTAAGTAACGAATGGGCAGGTAGTGCACACTGAGTGGAAACAAGGCCATTCGTGTCCCAGGTTGGGTGGGATAAGAGAGCACATATCTTCATCCCAAGTATTAGTATGACATATTCAAAAATATGAATTGTTCATTTCTGGAATTTTCCATTTAACATTTTCAGACTGTAGTTGACCATAGGTAACAGAAAGCTACATCATGGATAAGAATGAAGCGTCATCATCTTTCTATTCCTATATGAATTCTCTCCAAATAAGCTCTGATCTTATTGGTCAAGCTCTCATCCTTAATGTGGAGATGATCTACCTTGACTTTTTATTTGGCACTTGTTAAATCTATGCGCTATCTTAGGGCAGAACTTATACCTCTAAAAATGCAGCCTTTCCACATAGACCACAGCGATTCTTCCAAACCTAATTAAACGCACATATGTTGAGTGTCTGCTCTCGAATGAGTGTAGAAGCGAGCAACAAGACACACGCTCTGCGGAGCTTTTGTCTAAATGAAGGAGACAGATGATAAATAGGCAAATAAGTGAATGAAATCATTCAAATAATGCTAAGCACGATAAAGAATAGGGAAAGTGACAGGAAATGACTGGGTGACATGATGGCAGGGGGAGACAGGAAAAGCCTCGCTGTTCCTCCCATTCCCACACACCCACAGCACTTCCTTCACCGTGACACCAGCTATGCCGAGACTTCTCTTGCCCAACTCTCCTCCCATAGACGCCAATCAAATACCCGACGGGAAATCTAAATTCAGATACCAACTACCTTGAGTTGGCATCAGAACAAAGGAATTAAGGGCTCAGTCTTTCAAGCCCACCCTCCCTCCCTCGACTTCCAACATCTATTCTAAGGAGCCAGTGCTCACAATGCCCAGTGGGCAGCAAACCAGAGGTTCCTGTGTCTCTGTGCCAAGGTCATCACAAGGTCACTTAACTTGTGCTGAAGCTGCTCACAAAGCTCAAGACAATGCGATTTGTCACAAAGAATGTCCTAAGAATGTCATTCACAAAAGACACAGATGAGTATCCAGAGGGCTCATTGAGAGGGAGAGGTCCAGAGGTTTCCTTCCTTCTGGGAGCTCAGAGCTCTGGAGACTCTCAGAGCCCACGGGCTTGTTCACAGTATGACCGCTGTTGATCAACGCAACCTTCCCTGCTTCTACCCTTCCTCAGGGCTGAAGGAGGTCCAACATTGCAGCGTTTATCCCAAGACATGTTCCTGGCAGCCAGGCTCTGTCCAAGGATTGTCTAGAACATTCCAAAGTCACTATACCATTCTGTCAAGCATAAGGAACTTTTTTCTGCAAGGGTTATTTAGATATTTATAACAGTTCATGGGTCATTGCAAATGGCCAGTGCCGGATGATGAACCATGAGAAGACAAGGAAAGTCCACGACTCGTCTATGTCCTGTGACATAACAAAAGATTTTATGGACTTGGATGTCCCATAGCTTAGACACTCCTACCTTATAAGAGCCTAAAGATTTTTAGGAGCTACATAGCAGAAAATGAGGGAAAGGGACTCAAGTATAGCTATAGAGAGAAGGCTATTTGTTTATATTTTTAATTTATTTTTATTGTTATTGTAGAGGTGATATATGGGGGGAGGGTAACAGTTACATGAGTCGGGTAATGAATACAATTCTTTTTCAACCATGTCTCCCCTTCCCTCCCTCTCGCCCAGCTTTTCCCTCCCATCTCCACCCACAAGATGTACAGTTCACTTTCTGTTCAGTGTCTAGTGAGTGCCACTGTCGCATTTATCCACCCTTTGTTCCACCTTTCTGTGCTCCCCCTTACCCTCCAAAACACAAACTAACAAGCAAGACAAAAGGAAAATTAAGCAAAAACAGCAGCACTATTTTTTTAACTCTTGTTTTCTTTCCTTGGAGTTCATTTCACAGAATAATATTTTATGTGATCACATGCACATAACTATTAGGCTTTGTCAACCACTTATCTGCATATTGTCCTTTGGCCTCAGCTTGTGTCTAGAGTCCTATATAATTTATCATGTCCCAGTGTGTGTGTGTGTGTGTGTGTGTGTGTGTGTGTGTGTGTGCATGTGTGCATGTGTGTGAGCACATGTGTGTGTGCATGTGTGTGTGTGTTGTGTTAATCATTCAGTGTAGATTTATAGACACGTTCTAGCTACCACAAATAAGGGAAACCATGCAACCCATGTTTCTTTGGCTCTGGCTTATGTCACTTAATATAATTTTTTCTAAGTCTTTCCATTTCCTTATGAATGGTACAATGGCATTCTTTCTGATGGATGAGTAGAATTCCATTGGGTATCTTTACCACATTTTCTCGATGCATTCGTCTACTAAGGGGCATCTGGCTTGATTCTATATCTTGGCCGTGGTAAACAATGCTACAGCCTGGTTTGTGGTTCATTGGATAAATGCCCAGGAATGGGATTGCTGGATTGTAGGGAAGCTGTATGTTTAGTCTTTTGAGGAACTTCCATACTGCTTTCCAGAATGGTGGAATGAGTTTACATTCCCACCAACAATGTAATAGAGTCCCCTTTGGCCACATCCCTGCCAGCATTTGTTATTGTTAGTTTTCTTGTTCTTGATATTAGCCATTATAACTGAGGTGAGGTGGAATCTCCATGTTGTTTTGATTTGCATTTCTCTTACAGGCAGAGATATTGAACATTTCTTCATGTGTCTATTGGCTATTCTTACTTCTTTCTCTGAGAAGTCTTTCTTTAAGTCTTTAGCTCATTTATTGATTGAGTTGTTGAGTTTTGAGGGTTTATTGGGGGGAGGGGCTTAATGTTTTGAGCATAGAAGGCTAGTTGGATAAGGACACTTGGACACTTCTTTGAGATGCTTTTGTCATCTGACTGTGTAATCTGACTCAACCAAGAACTCAATGAGAAGAAAGCATACCTGGGGTAAAGGTAATGTAAAGTATAAATGCTCTCACCTTGTTCAGGACCTTGCCCTTAATGTCAGTTGGCGCCAGGTAGCAAAGTCCTGTCCTTGCTTTGGCATCTGAAGAATAACTTATGCAGTATTCCCTCTCTCCACAGTGTTTTTGTACTGATTATGGTTCCTGGCTTCTAGAGAGAATGAGTTTGTGTTTCTATATATCATTAATAATTACTGCTGTTGTAGAGAGATACTATTGGTCGGGGTCTTTATTTCTTTTGAAATGGTGATAATACTTAACGGATTGCTTCCAGGTTTGTTGGTTTTAGTTTATATTCCCTTATATTTTGTTTCCTTATGTTTTTGAGCTAGAAACTTTTACTGAAAACAATAATAATCACTTGCAATAATGCAAATTTTCATTTTTTGGGGGGGTCTGGTTGTGGGGACTGAACTCTGGGCCTGGGTGCTGTCCCTCAGCTGTTCAGCTCAAGGCTAGCTCTCTACCACTTGAGTCACAGTGCCATTCCAGGTTTTTTCTTTTTGGCTTATGTGGTGCTGAGGAATGGAACCCAGGGCCTCATGCCTGCAAGGCAAGCGCTGTACCACTGAGCCACCTTCCCAGCCCTTCATTTTCTTTTTTAAAAAGTCATTATACCTTAAACTCCAGTTCCTATCAATTAAGCCACATCTCCAGTCCTTTAGCTATAGTTGTTTTTTGGATCTCACTTATTTTTTTTTGCCTGGATCAGCCTCTATCATGATCCTCTAAGATTACAGGGGTATGTAACCATGTCTGGCTTGTTTCTCAGAGTTGGCCTCAATACATGATCCTCTCAGTCTCTGCTTCCTAAGTAACTGGGATTCTATAATCCCATATCCCATATCTGCCCCTCTGTGTTATATGTCATTGCATGCTCTATATTTGCACATCTTGAGGAGAGCTGTTCTCCTTTGCAGCAAGTTACAATTTGGTTTAAGGTAGGGAATGATTATGGGATATAGGTAATCTTCTCTAGACTAGTTTCTTTGGTGGTTCAGGGTTTCTCTTGGGGTCTTTCACTAAATGTATCATGAAGAATAACATTCTTGGGTGTGGAGAGACTGGGGAGGTGCTGGGGTGTATGTCATTGACTTGGGCCAGTATTGGTTGGCTGTTGACTTAAAATGTATTTCCTAGCTATTTGCTTTATATTAGTAACTTGGTTGTCTTGGGAAGAAAGCGGCACTGTGGAAGGAGGTGGGAAGCATGCTTGGACTCATTATAGGTCTGTTCTCTCCCCATTTTTGCCAAGTTCTTTACAGTCAGGACTCCATTCTTCCTGTCACTGTAGAAGGGGCACCGGGTAGCCTCAGTCCACTCTCCACCGAGCTTGGCTGTGTGGCTTGGGTGAGCTAGTCACGCCTCTGAGCCTTCCCTTCACTGGGGCCACACTCTGTGCCTTTTGGGAGCTGCTGTGAGGACTGAGTAAGCCATCCTGGCTAGGGCAGCAAGTGTCCAACTGAGATGGGGCGAGTCCTTGTGATCGGGATTTCCTTTCCCTTTTTCTCCTGCAAACCAAAGAAAACTTACATTTGCTTACACCGTGCTCAGGCACCTGTGCTTAATATCTTGAACTCCATGGCCTAGAAGTGGTTCAGCTATGTTAATTGTCACTGCTGTGATGTTTGTCACTGTCATCGCCATCATCATCACATTGCCATTTCTGTGATCAGCACCATCCTGACCACCATCATCATCACCATCTTCACCATCACCATCTCCCTCATCATCACCATTACTATTTCCGTGGAGATGATAAATCATCTCGGTTATATGTCTAAGTCATCTTGGCTACTTGATAAGCAGGACTTTATTATCTCTGGGCCAATGTATATCTTGAAACAGGAAAACATAAAGAAAGTTGTGAGCCCAGATCATGTTTCTATACGCTAAGTTTACACGTCACAATGATAGAAGAAGCCTCATTAACGGTTTCTCCTGCCTTGCAGATACTCCTCTCCTCCTTTTCCTTCACATCACTTGGCCTGCTAGAATCCTCTTTGGAGAGCAAAGATTTGTGTATTTATTCTGCCTGTACATCGCATGCGCCAACGTCACCCTGCCCGTCTCCTCCCAGTCCCTTGCACTACAGCACACCGAATCCCTCAAGCAAATTATATGAATTGATGTTCAAACTCTGCCATAAGTTTCAAACACCTAGTTGGATGCCATTCCTCTAGAATTTATTATTTCTGCATCATTTCACAAACAATGGGCTCTATACAAAGTGAAATGTAAAATGGAAAGGAATGACCAGGGAGGGTGAACGCACACAAGCCATTCTTTCAGAATGACGTTCTGTACCCAGATGGTTAGAGAAAGGATGAGGCAGGGGTGGGTGGGCCTCACTAGGCCTGTCCAGTGTGAAGAATCCCAGAGAGCCAACCCCTGGGGGACATGGAGAGAGAGCCAGAGACACACATGCCCCTTCCCTGTGATGCTCCCCACCCCTCTGCATCTCAGATGATTCATGTAATACCCAGTTTAGTGGTGGCTTCTCCCGGTAAGTTCCTCAGAGCCCTCTCATGCTTAGAGAGACTAGGTGACCCAGTGATGTGTGTGTAGGGCCCCCGAAGCCGCTGCTGCTCTGCAGGAACTCGGATCATGGTACCTGTATCTAAATCACCTTACCTGAATCACTTGTTTGAATGTTCCCCAAGCCCTCTTGCGTATAAATTATTGGAAGCAGAAAAGGAATTTTGGGTTTTTTCCCCCACTGTGTTGACAAGCAGAAAGCATAGATTATGTCACTGGTAATTGGGCTGAAAATATTTGAAAGGTGGATGCAGTAATGAATGAATGAATACATGACATGCAAAGTAAAAGTGAGTAAATGAGGGACGGGAACTAAAATTTAACCTTGACTAGCTCAAAGAAAAAAATATCATTTCTTACCTTCCCAACCAGCCAGAAGAGACCTTGTTTATCCTACTAACACAGAATTGACAGACATCCCTGTGGTTGAAAGAAGAAGTAGGGAAACTAGAGAGGAACCCAATTTAATGTTGTAGGAAAGAATTCAAATAAAACACAGCAGATAATTGTAATGAATTAGCTTTTAAATGTTGATGGGAAAGGATTTTTTCAGCCAGAATTAGTATAAGGAATTCCAGGTCAATGCCCCTGTGAGATCAGATCAAGTCTGACCATCAGCTGGGGCACTGAACCAAATGGCTAAGTCAGATCTTAACTCTTCCTTGGGAAACCGTCCCTGGGATTGCCATTGTACAGAGACAAGGGATCCACGAAGAGATGGAAGGGGAGAGGTCCATGCAGAGACAAGGGGGTCTTCTCAGAGGCAGAGAGGTGAGTATCCATGCAGAGACCACGTATGCACAGATACAGAGATACACTGCTAGGCTGTCTTGGGAAGTGGCTCTTCCCAAACTTTGCAAGTGGAGTGACAGGTTGGAAGGGTGTGAGAACATCTATCTTCACTCGACACTAGACATAACCCATGTCAAGGCCAGTGTATGTGGAAAGACACAGCTGGACCACATGAAAAACCCAAATCCACTACAACCTAGGTTTGTTTTTAATTTGTTTCCACTGCTTCATTTTTATTGTAATTAGAAAGGTAATATACAGAGGGGTTACGGTTACACAAGTCAGGTAGTGAGTACATTTCTTTTTGGACAATGTCACCCTACAATGTAGATTTTTCTGTACAACTCTACATCTTAAAGCCCTGGGCATTCCTGGTGTGCTTACTTTACCATACCTAGCCCAAACAACCCAAGAGCTTTGTTGTCTCATGGAGTGAGGAGGAGAAGGTCTGTGTTGCTAAGGAGGTTGGTGAAAAGCTATTAAGACTGGTCCTCTTGTCCATCTGAATTCAGATCACTCCATACAGGTTCTCCCACACAAGGCCCTCACTCTCCTCTTCTGTCAAATGAACGTGACTAAAAAAAAAAAATTAAGAGTTTTTTCTACAAAACAGCCAGAACAGTGCAGAAAGTAAGACATGCCCATCACAGCATTGCTCGATGTATACCCAGATGTATGTGTGTATGCCTGACACACACCCACCTATATTGCATATGTTTTTGCATATATATGCAAAATATATGTATTACACAATACAAAACGAAACCAAACAAAAGCACAAAGTGTCCCCCAGAAGCCAGAAAGGAAAACTTTTTTTTTCTTTCCTGGTAGACTCCAGGAGCGCCCTTCTCTTTATTCCTGAGAGGTTCAATTAAAGGATGCACGTTGTAAAGCAGTGTATTTTCTTCCTCCTATGATGCATTGTTTTTAATCTCCCTGCCTTGTATTATATCACATTCCTATAATTCTTCCGACAGGAAAAGGCTTGTTTCATAAAAATATAGTCCCCAGCATTTGAAATATAAGTTCACATGCAGGCAACATATATATCATCGAGCCTGCAAACTAACTCACTTAATCCAGTAAACTTCAGACGCTTCCTATATTATGTGAAATGGCTTGGAACAGGCAGGAGCCGCCAGGGCCCATCTCTGCTTCCCTGCTCAAGAGAGACAAGAGGAGAAGGGGGGTGGGTGGGCGCCAAACACCGCCGCCCATGGATGCCACAATAACATGTCTTTCATTATCACTCAGTGTCAGGACACCGGCTAATGTTCATTGTGCATGCACAATAAATTACTATTTACCTGGCAGGGCCTTTGATAAGCCCGTCTCCTCTAGCTCCCTCTCTCTCTCTCTCTCTCTCTCTCTCTCTCTCCCTCCCTCCCTCCCTCTCTCTCTCTCTGTCCACGCAGCATGGAGCAGAGAAACCCCCTTGCCTATAATTCTTATTAAGGTGATACCTTTTCTGAATAAGAAAGTACATACTTCCAGAGCCGGCACTCTCTGGGGTTTTTAAGGGACATTGTTTTTATTGGTTCTCTTTTATTTCTCCCCACCCTGCTGTGTTTTAATGCTATAGTGCCTTCTGTGTATACAACCCTCATATTGAAATGTCGGCTGCAGATATATGCAATATTAAAGAGCGCTTATGAATTTTTGACATCTAATTAGTCGCTGCCCTGTTAACATGTCGGGACTCAGAGGGATTAGGGAGGCAGCTCTTTCTGAATAAGTTACCGTGAGGCCCTGCCCCTTTCATGTATTATTCTTTAATGTAGGTAGTGATTATTTGGCTGTGATTAACTGATGAAGCCCATTAGTCTAGCAAGTGGTACCCCAGTCACCAACGCTCGCTTTTACTTCTCTCGGTGGGGATCTGCCACTTATTTGGAAGGCCCTGGTCCTTTCTCCCCATGTGGTGTTCACGGTGCAGGGACAGTTCCCAGTCCCCTGCCACTCCTCCCCCACCCCCCACCCCACCCCCACCCCGGCTGGCTCTCTTGACCCCTTTGTAGCTCTCCTCTATGCACCAGGCCTGAGCTTTGTACCTGCCTCTGTAGAAGCCTCAAGTCTGCAGCCCTGGCCAGCTGGGCCCTGAGAGAACCTCCTGAGCAGAACTTCTGCGCTGCTGTCCTTTTCTTTCAGACCTGATTGGTGGAGCCTGGAGTCCACCCCCCTCCCCCACCCCCTATGCTTTTAGCACCTGTGGGACCAGAATGGCTCAGTTTACTCCTCTGAGGTTTAGCTGTCTGCCAAGACACCAGGTGACATGTGGGGCTCTCGGGGTGCTCCCACCATTGTCTCCATGGGGAAGGGGTGGTCAGGAACACACACACACACACACACACACACACACACACAAGTGATGTGTGGCCTGAGGGCTGGGTCCCGGCCATTATGTGAGAATGAGAAGAGGATGTCGTGGCCCCTGTGGAGGGTGGAGGGAAGGGGCTGGAATCTGCTGGCCACCTCCCAGGGCGCTGGCTCATTGGTTCAGGCCTCCTGTGTGTTGGACACACGGTGGGAAGGGAGCCGGGGACAGAGCTGCGAGCCCCTCTCCTCTACCCTCACTCTGTGGGGGCCCTGTCCTTGGGACAAGATGGTGGATCCAGTGGCCTTGGGTGTGCAGCCTGGCAGCATATTGGTGATATGTAAATTAGGGCAAATCCGGAAATGATTTGGGGGGTACAGTTCTGGGTTTGTATAGAGACTACAGACATGCAAATCTGCCACTTTGTGGCTTCCTCTTCACACCTCCCTGAGTACACATAACACACACATGTCCATGCATAGATGCTCACCCCTCACCTAGACACACATTTATACCAGTGCTCACACAGAGTGCTTACATACCCATCCACAGGAGTGCTCACACACAGACACACATCCATACCAGTACTCAAATACCAGCGCTCACGCATATAGATACACATCCTAACCCATACAAACACCCTCATATACATGTGCATATACATGCACACAATCCCATGCACATAATCCTATGTACACACGTGTGTACAATCCTTTGCACACACAATCCTTGCACACAATCCTATGTCACATACATGCACACAACCCCATGCACACACATTAACACAATCCCATGAACATAATCTTATGTACACACATGTGCACAATTCCAGACACATGTATACACATATCTGTGCAATCCCATGCACTCACATGTGTACAATCCCATGCACACACAGGTGCACACATACACCCATACATCCATGCATCCATACACACACACACACACATGCTTCCCCTCACCCCACCCCACCCCCTGTAGCTTTGCAGACAAAGACTCTGCCATCACATTCCCCTACAAAGCCTCCCGGTTTTATGAGCAAATAATTACCAAACTCACACCATTCACATCTCTAATTGGGGCAGTCCCAGAGTTATGGCCGATTCCTCATTCTGAATGCTCCCACTCTGGCCGAACCATCCTAAAACTGTGTAATTATAAATATCCCTTCACTTTTGTCTGCTGGTGGGGCTTTTACTACTTCAGGTCCATCAGAGCCATCTCTTGTACACATTGGGGGGGGGGAAGGCAGGGGCAGCAATTCCAGGGACATAAGCTCTGTCTGCTCGTTCTATTACCTCTATTTTAAATAGAGAGAGAGGAGACTGCGAGGAGAAGCCGGGAGAGGAGTGGTTGTGGGGTTGTTTCACCTACCATGCCCTGGTACTGGGGAGCCAGAGGAACCAAGGCGGTGGAACAGAGAGATACAGGACATCCTGCAAATGGGGGTGCACACCCCTTGGCCAGCCCTTTGTCTCCCCAGCCTTTCACCCTGACAGGAGGGAGCTGGGAGAAGGGTGCGTGTTTGATGGAGGAAGGGGTAGGGGCGGTGGCACTCCTCAGTGCAAGGCCGTGGGGGCGGGACCTGGCAGGGGAGGGGAGAGAGGGAGGGAGGGCTGATAGGAAAAATATGAATCCATGCATATGCACCAGTTCCTCCCCAGCAGATCCTTTCCGAGGGAAAGGAAGGAAACACTGAACTTGGTAGTGTTCGCAGCAGCTGAAATTTAGAATTATTGTTTCCTTCTAACAGAAGACTCATTTTCCACGGCCACATTTGCAGCATAATAAGCTTTTTGTTATTTTTTCAATTAGAGTCAATTGACCTAACAAAATGCTTGGCAATTAAGTGATTTTTGTAATGGTCCGGGGGTAATTTAGTGAGCTTGTCAGCTGTGTTTCATGGAGCAGAGCTGTCTTTTTTTTTTCCACTGCCTCTGTCTCCCTCCCTCTTTTTCTCTCTCTCCCTCTCTTTCTCTCTCTCACTTTCTCTTGCTCTCTCTCTCTCAAGCATAATGGCTCATAATTTCGAAATCTTTTCCTTCTGTTTCCTTCACAATAATTCGCAATTACAGGAAGTTGTTGGAGGTAGGTTTTTTTTTTTCCTCCCCCTACCTTGCCTTTTTGAGACAGTAATTTTAAATAAAATGTACATACTTATAAAAAAGGCAGCTATTACTGAAATTACTTTTTGTGTAAACTCAATTATTTTATGAATAGTGACACCAGCGTATGCTGGATAACACTCCTAAAGGCTGAGGTATTATTGTTTCCAGGGTAAAAGGTTTGGGAAGCTCAGAACATTCTTTCCAAATCAACCCAGCATCTGGTAAGGAAAACACACTTGAGTGGTGGGGGAGGGGGACATTACCTGGTGGTAAAAAATGTCCCTCGTGACAGCCCCCATTGGCCCGTGTCTCATCGCCTGGTTTATGAGGGAATTCTGCATTTGCCTAATTGATCCATTCTCTTAGAAAACACATGGAGTTACATTTTCGTTTAAAAGGCTGCAGTTAGATCCGACGGCTGGATCAGATGTTCACTGCGCTAGTCTTGGTTTAGACCTGTCTTAAAACAGATATTCGGTACCTATTCACAGGCACTGGGGAATATTGGGGACACCACACACACAGGCTCTCTGCAGACAAGTTCACCCGTGACACAAGTGGTTGCAGAGGTTTGTCTCCAAACTTTACGAGGCTGGCAGATGCTTTTGTATTGCTGTGACTGTTTCAGAAGGTGGCTGGGGTTGACCCCATTGTGAGCACACAGCTCCGGGTGGCCCACTTCCTTCCTCAGCTAGAAGCTCCCCAGTAGGGGGCAGTGGAAGAGCAAGCCAGATAAACGCCAGGCCATGTTGCTCAGCTTTCACTTGGGCAAGGCCGCCAGCTCCAAAAGATTCTAGTTAATTCTCCTGCGTTTGAACCCAGACTTAGAAAGATCCATCAGAACAGAGAAATGCTTCCGGATTAATCTCCCGGCAGAATTGAGTCTGCTGGGGTGACCCTGCCTCTCCTTTCCCAGTTGATACTGTTCCTCTAAAGTTGTGCACTGAGTCAGGCTGCAGCTGTTGTCAGCCAGATGCTGGCATGGTGGGCAGGTTCTCTGCTAGATTTGGGTGGGCGTCCTGGGGAATGGGAGAATCCCCGGATACCAGGCTTGTTTTGCCAGGCTGAAGGAGACAACATGCTCAGCTCCATCAGACCTGACGGGACCCATTTGTTTCTCCTGAGATGTGGGCCACCATTTTCTTCCACCTACAGCATCTCCATTTCCTCCATTGAAAACAAGGATGTCAGATTCCAGCTCAGAACTCCAGTTACAAGTTGCATACCAATCGGATGTTAGTTAAGTCAGGCATTGTTCTTTACTTCAAAGCACATGGATATGCCCTGGGTTTTATTTATTTTCTTTAAAATATGCGATCTGGAATACATTCCAAGTGGTTTCTCTTTATCTAGCTGCCTGTCTAATCTATCTGTCTATCTATCTGTCTCTCTGTCTGTCTGTCATCTCTCATCCTTGTTATTGTCTATCTGCCTATCTTGGGTTGCATATTTCGTCTTCAACCAAGGGATAAAGACATCTGGGAGATTTGGATTTTTTTTTCTGTTTTAATGAAATGTGCGCTATCCACGCCAACTAGCATATCATCTGTATTTTCAAGATAATGGAAATCTCACCCTGTTTTCCCAGTGGTCACGGACTGCCATGAGGTTGGCTTAGTTTACCTTCTAAGTCACAGTGGTTTGGCCTGGACTAGGGCTGGGCCGAGCCTCTCAAGGCTTTGATTAATCCACTACACCTCTCATTTCTCTGACTATAAAAGAAGCAGCTACAGTTCTGAATAAGCATCTTGCAGAAGAAAGAAGCAAAAGCAGAAAGTATTAAACTTTCATCCAGCACCATAGGAGAGATGTAGTTATTAAATTTCAGCTGCTTATCAAACTGATATGAAAGTCATTTTGCATGATTGCTTTCCCTCCTCAAATCTTCAGCTTTTATTTGCCGTGCATCTCCATGCTTTCTTATTAGAAAAATACTCAAAGGATAAAAAAGCTGATAATATTATTCAGTTTTGACAATTAGGTAGAAAAAAAATTTCAAAGAAGTGCTTTTTTATTGCAGCTGGTAATAATATTGAGGGTGCTTCTGATGCCCGAGTACACCAGTGCCGCCCAGGGCCCCTCTGGCTTTCTCTTCTAATTGCAATCCACCAGTTTTGCTGGGTTTGGACACGGAAGACAGGTTCCAGTCTTTGCACTGGTTGCTGAGACTCTCCTTTGGCACATCTACCATCCTGATCTATGTTGGACTTGGAACAGAGACTTCACTCGGCTCTACATGCTCCTGTTGAGCATTTTGTGTTGGGAAATGCATGAAGTGCAGGGATGGAGCCTCAGACAGAGTCTTTACCTCTACCTGTAGCTGAATTCCACGTCCTTTTCTTCCCTTTCAAACTGTATGCATACTTAATATTAAGAATTATATTTATAATTTATATCTATGTAAAGGTAAACATAAATGTGTGAAATTTATGTTTATATAAATTTGTAGTTTATATGTATATAATTGAGATTATATTTGTGCTTGTTTAGTACCTTTTTATGGTCTGTAGAAATGTTAAGAATATTTTTATTAGCCAGTTGCATAGACTTTGTTATGCTTTAGCTCTTCTAAGATTTATAAAGTAGACACTCATTCTCATTTTGCCACAAAAGTAACTGAAGCTAAGAGAGGTAACACAACTTGCTCCGAGTCACACAGCTGGCTCAAGACAGCTCTGTGATCACCAGGTGCATGATGCCTGAGACAGTGCAGCTTTGGTCGTTGTCCACTGCTGGAAGCTTCCGGGGCTTCCTTCATTCCATTGCCTTTCATTGCTACTCGTTCAGGTCTTAGAGTACAGGTCAACCAGCACTGCTCAGGGGCCATAGTGAGCCACAGAACTTACCTCTGAGGGGGTGGGAATGCTATTTGCCCAGGGGAATCCCACATTTTTTGGTGCTAGAGATAGGTCAAAGGGCATTGCTCCTTGCTTAACGAGGAAAGCCTGTTGTCTGACAGAAGGTAGGTGAAGCCTCTGAAGTCCCATCCTGAGAAGAGGAAATGGCCCTCACTGGCTGAGCTATGTATGGAAGTGGTTGAGTCCAGTTCCAGTGAAGACACCTCTGACAGAAAGTCAAGCTAGGGGCTGGGAAGGTGGATCAATTGGTGGAGTGTTTGCCTTGCGTGCATGAGGCCCTGGGTTTGATTCCTCAGCACCACATAAGCAGAAAAAGCTGGAAGTGGTGCTGTGGCTCAAGTGGTAGAATGCTAGTGGGATTTATAGTTTGGCTGTATGTCAGATGCAGAAATAAGGTTTTAGCTTGTTAGAAACTGCTAATGGCATGGGAAAATAAAAGGTGGGTTAAGGTTAAGAAGGAAAGACGATCAGGTTCGGTCTCAGTATTCAGTAGCCTGGTCAGAGATTAAGGATGAGTTCACTCTGTCTAGATAAAGTCTTTTCTCTCTGGGGCTCAGTATTCATGATTATCATAGAGGAGGTAAAGAAAATGGTCACAAACTGGCTGATCTCAACATGAAGAAGGTGTTCCAGATCTGTGCACATCCCACAGAGAGTACCAGGGTTAACAATAGTCCTATACTATTCTGGCCCCAGGGCCTAAGAATTATACATTGTTTGAAAAAAAAAAAGTAATACAGATTTTAAAAAACCCTGAACTAATGACCAAGTGTCCTCAAAGGGTCCCACAGAGAATCCGTTCAGCTCATTGTCTCTGTGACTCTGGGAATATTCTGGGAAAGGAGGTCATCCTTTACTCAGAAGGTTAACAGAGGTTAACAAGCCAATGGCTGCGCAGAACAAGTAGCTTTGTTCTTGGCATAGCACATCATCAGAACCCAATATCACTCTCTCTCCCACTTTTCCTTATAGCGCCAACACAAATCACTGTCTCTGGAATTTTGAACGTAGAACAGAGAGAATTCTGAAGAGAAACAACTGGGTGCAGAAGGTCTGAGAGCAGAAGAGACATAGAGAATCGGCGAAGCGGTGAGCCCACGGAGGCAGGAGAAAAAGACAAAGCCATAATTTAGGCAGAACCAATCTTACCAGTGGGGCTAGAAAATATGCATGCAATTAGCTGAGATGATGAAGAGAATGTGGACTGTCATGTTTTCCATAATGAATGCATCCTATATTGGACGAGGTCTGATTTCCTCCAGGTCAGAGGCTGATAGGAGGAGGACGGCTGAGTCTAGCCAGCTCAATGCAAATGAGAGCTACCGATGGTTTCTGCCTGTTTGCACAAAGCCCTGGAATTCTTCCTTGGCACTCACATTGTCTGTACAACATGTAGGAGTATTTTTTCCCATTTATCATTTCATCTCTTAAAAGCTGCAATGGTATTAATACATAAAAACGATCATACAACAGGCTCGCCCATACTGTAGTAAGGTTGTCTCTTGTGCTTCTGTCTATTGTGGGGTTCCTTCTTTTATACCCTCATCCTCCTCCTTCCTAGATCTGTGCTTGTTTTTTCCTTTCTGTATCAGTCCTAGGGCTTGAACTCAGGGCTTTGCTCTCTTCGCTTTGCTTTTTTATACAAGGCAGGTACTTTATCACTGGAATCACACCTCTACTTCTAGCTTTCTGCTGTTGCCTGAGATAAGAGTCTCTCAAATTTGTGTTCCTTGGCTGGCTTCAAACCTCTACCCTCTGATCTCAGCCTCCTGAATAGCGAGGATTACAGGTCTGGGCAAGGTCCAAACTTTTATCAGACGCATTCCCACTAGATGTAGCATCATCCATTCCATTGTTGGTTTTTGCTGCTGCTGTTTGCTATATACTTTTATTTATAGTGTTTTCACTCACGGCCTTGTCTCTTACCTATCACACAATAGGTGATTAATACATATTTCTGTAATCGATTAATTTCAATCCACTGCTCATTTCAAACTGGTGAGATGGCAGACATACCCTTGTTCCTCTCTTAAACTTTCCTAGCCCCCTATACTAGTGAGACTATAGTATGTGTAATTTGTGGATAGAAAAAGCCAATAAGTACCAGGAAATGGGTACTTACAAGAAGGGTGTGGGGCCAAGGAGAGAAGGATAGACAAATGAAGGGAGGACGGAAACACTACAGTCAAGAATTCATTGTATACACCACAAAATTAAGAAAAACAGGGGAAGGGGTTGGTCGAAGCAGCTAGAAATGTTGAAGGGCAACAGTGATCAAAATGCATTGTATACATAAACTGGTTTGTTAAATGGCAAAAACAGTCAATAAATATCTACAGAATTAAGAAGAGTGAAGTAAGGAAGGGTGGGTTGGGAGAGTAAGGTTAGAGTGTTGAAGGGGTGCCATTGATCAATAAACAGCTTTATTGAAAGCAACACTTTTGTACAACTACTTAAAGACAATATTTTAAAAAAACACACAAAAATGGGAGAGAGCAAAAACCATAGGAAGAAGAGGACACTAGAAGGAAATTGAGAAAAAAAATATTCCATTTACCATTGCTGCCTTTGCACAGGGTCTACCGATAGCTGGCAACTTCACACATCTTAGAGCTTAAGTTTCAATTCTGGGTCCTTGGGATGTCTGCCATGTCAAGGTCAGAACTGGGTTTTAGTGGCCAGAGACAATTTATGGATTTGTTTGCAGAATTACAATCTGCTAAATATTACAGAGGAGCAGATGAGACTGAAATATATTTATAATGAATCAAATATAGATCTTATTTTTTAAAAATACTTTGATTAGTTCCAGGTACCTAATTATCTCCTCAACTTAACAACTATTTCTATTTAAGTGACAGCTTCTAAAATATTTGACTTTAATAAACCTTCCCTAAAACTTGTTATGCTACTAATTTGATAATGCGTTTTTAATGGAATGTTCATTTGGTAAAAACTAACTCAGTGGGTATCTATTAAAAAAAATAAATCAGTCTCTTCAAGAATGAGATTGAAAATAATGTTCTACTCTCTTTCTACCACCAAGACGGCTATGCTGTGTGTTCATCCCATTTGCTCCGATGGCTATTGGTGGTGCTCAGCTGACCAGGGATGGCATGATGTCCCCAGGATAAAGCTATGGGAGAGACTGTCATTGCAGATGAATCTCGTACCCAAATGCCATTGGAAACACTCGGAAGTCTTCCATTCCTCATGAGTTTTTGATCGTGGTGTGATCCAGATGTTCGTATTGTCTAGATCGGCCTTCCTCTCAGCAACTCATCCTCTGCCCATCAGCCATCAAAGAAGTGAAGCTATGTGGACTGTGAACTCCCTCCATTCTCATGATGTGTACTGTGCACAACGGTGGCCTACATGTCAGAGCTCTAGATTCTAACCAAGTTTAGCCAATCACTGTCATCAAGCTCTTAAGATCCACGTTAGAATAATGAGAATTTGGGATGTACAGCAACATTTTGTCAGTGTAAAAAAAGCATAAAAAGAGTAGCTGTGGACCAGCTTTTAGGTTTATTGGAGATTTGAGCCAGTAAGCATTTATCCAATAAATATTCCATGCTCAGCCAGTATTCCAGCTCTTCTGGGAAGTGTAATTAAAATATACACATATGTGCGTGCGTGATGTGCATTCACACACACACACACACACACACACACACACACATACACACAGTAGCTATCTGGAAGAAGATAACCATCTTGCAATACTGCCAGTTTGAGAGACAGCCTCATGGGAAGACATGGTGGGTGTCTTGCAGATCTCAATATCACCCTTCATCATCCTTGTGGTGGTGAGCCAGTTGCTTAGTCTCACTGACTCAGCACCTTGACCTGGAGAATGAAGAGCAGTTAGGATATCTATGTGTCCTGGGGTAGTTACACATGAGAAGGTAGCTCATTTTTAATAGGCCACGATATGGACCCGTGCACACCGCTGATATACAAGGAAGAGTGTCTGTAATGACAATGATGATGACAATGATCACTGCGGAGAGAGATAAGGCCCTAAGTTGTGTCATTTTCAGAAATGGGTTTCCTAGGACAATAGGCAAATCCAGCTACAAAGCTACAAAGCCAGGACCTGAAGGCTATGAGTCACCACTTTGCTTCGTGCTTGTCAGTTCATTTTTGAGAATCCACAGAAATAGAAATGTTCTATCAGACTAAGTTGGATTGCCATCTGGCCCACACATTTTCCTGGCACGGCCCGAAGGCCAGCACTGCTATTCTCCCCTCCAAGAAAAAAAAAACCCAAGTTTAGCAGAACAAAATCTACTGCTGAAATGCATTAGGCAGAGCATCAGTTCATTATCACAATTTGTGCATTATTAGTCATTATGAGGTGATTAATATTAATAATGATCAAATGTGTGCAATCACCATCGAGAAACCTACTA
The DNA here is from genome assembly GCF_000151885.1 of Dipodomys ordii. Taxonomy (NCBI): domain Eukaryota; kingdom Metazoa; phylum Chordata; class Mammalia; order Rodentia; family Heteromyidae; genus Dipodomys; species Dipodomys ordii. Next base: position 5,614,658 of record NW_012267218.1, on the reverse strand, counting down.
GTTATTCTAACCTAAATGGCTACTCCAGTACTTAATGAAACCAAGGGCAGTGGCAGAGAACACTTTGCACTGTTGGCATGGCTCCCACATTCTTCCACCCACGGTGTCATCTTTACATGCATTTTACTGAGCTGAGTTCCTCTGGGGGAAAAGTTATAAAAGCTTACCTACAGCATGAACTAATAAGCAAAAAGTTAAGAACTGGAAACTCCATCCTCCGACTACTGAGATAGCAAGTCCTAGAGACTGAGTAGTGAAAAGGGGAGAACTTTGTCAGATTCACTGTTTGATTCAGCCTCTGGGTATTGTAGGTTGCCAGAGGACAGTGGGTCTCACACAGTCAGATTCTTCTTCTCTAAATGATGAGCTGAAGCTAAGAGAGGAGAACGATCTGCTTCCAGTGGATATTGCTAGACTACAAATTCCAGATTGAGTTTTGCTTCTGAACTCTTCTTACAGGGTCTAACTCTTGAGCCTAGAAAAGATCCTCTTCATAAATTTCCTGCAAGCTGAAATCTAAAAACATTGAAGTGTATTCAAAGTGCATGTTAAGTTATGCATTTACCGCTAAGCTGAAGTCTAGTGCAGGTATTTCCCACTTCCTTCCTAATTCGGCAGCACAGTATTAACTGGCAGGCTGAGTACAATGTATGTACTATATATTCCTTGGTTAATTGCATTTCAGATATAATGGGTTAAAACATGAGTTATTCTATCATATTTTATTACTGACCTTTTGGGGTTTTACCAAAAGATGAATGGTGTCCCCATTCATCTCTGACTGTGAGATTCCTTGCTCTCAGAAAACCCCCTGAGATTCATGTTTTATAGATCACAGGTTGGGGAGCCGGGATATAGAAGCAGCTTCTTCAGGGTTTGGGCTTCTTTGTAGCAGGTGTTCCCGTTACCTGGAAAGTTTGCCGGGTTTGCTTCTGTGCCTGTGACCAATTTATGAGAGGCAGAAGTCTCTGAAAATGTAAACTGCAGATGTGAAGGGAGCTGTAGCAAGCTCGTTCCATTTTTAACTCGCAGTGATGTTAGCACAACAGACTTCCCAGTTGCAGGATTCCAACTTGCTTCTCTGCCTGAAGCCTTCCACAAATGCTATTCATCTTTGATGGCTATTTTTTTCAGGTGCCTATAGGTGACATGTTTCACATGATCTCTGGCTATTTTAAGTCCTGCTCTGGAGCCGAATGCAGGGCAAGGCAGCACAAGAGAGCACTATTTAAATATCCACAGGCTTGGAGGTCATGAAATCCAAAACCTGCACTCGAGCAAGTAATTTTCAGTTGCATCATCATTCCTGCCTGCGACCATGTAAAGTAGAAGTAGCCCAAAGAGCCAGACATTTCTTCTAGAACTGCTGGATAATGTAGCTACTGGGAAGAAGAGGAGGAGTATCAATGGAAAGAACTTTCTAGATCAAGAAAATTAAAAGTAACTGAAGAAGGGATGAGAGACATCACAGACTTGACCCAATGCTTGGCAATACTGGCGATTTTCCTCTGAGGGACGTTTGCTTTCGTAGTTACTCTTACGACTCACAAGCTTTGAGACTGAAATTTTAGTTCTTACAGATAGGAAATGGCTGCTTGCTTCTCTCATGGATTTACAGGAAGAAATACTGACTTTGAAAATTGATAATAAAAAGTCCAGTGAGCTAAGACGGTCTTCCTACATGTGCACGCAGACTTTTTTTTTTTTTTTTTGCCTTGCACTCAAGATGGCGTTTTCAAGACTCTTCCTTCTCAGCCTCCTCTTTAAATATGTAAAGCTCTGCATGCATCTAATTGTTCCCTCAGTTGTCCTCCACCACCTTCAAATTATGGGACAAGTGGCCAATTGGGCCTGCAATTGGCTAATTGCATCACCAATTAGCCAATTGTGGGTATAATTAGGCGCATGTAAAATTAATCATATGCACAAAGTGGGCGTCCACTCTTTGCAATTGTAGGATTGAATGTGTTCTAGATACACATCTGGCCCCTGCACAAAAGAGACACAGACAAGGAGAGTCCTGGTAAGTCACGCTTTAGAGAATCATTAAATCCAATTTGGTGCTGGGTTCAAAAGGCCCCGTGATTAATCCCTGAAATCAGGTCGTCCTACTTTCCTCTCTGAAGAGCTCAACACAGACAGGACAAAACTGTTGGCTGAAAGCATGGGAAACCAGTGGTTCCATCTGAAAGCTTTCTGCAAGACCATCTTCCCGCGGCTGTCCCCCAGCGCAGCATCGACTCTGTCTTTGGATTAATGATATCGTTGATGAGGTGGATCAGATGGGCTTCCTAACTGCAATCATCAATAAGGAACCGCGTTCACTGTGCTTCAGATATTTGCCACAGTCAGACACATTGCTATTTCAACATTCATTCTTCTCATCCACACATTTGAGGGGGTGAGGAATTCAAATGAAAAGTGGAATCCTAAGACAGACAGCATGTCTCTATCTCCAAAGCACGCCTTCCATTGGATGGTAGCTGTGATAAAATGATTTTTAAATGTTAAAGAAACATTTTTAACTGGTTGAGGTCGTAATGATAAAAGGCCCAGTTTATGGATTCAAGTCTTGGCTGATGATTAATTCTAGGAGCTTGGGCTTTGATTCACCATTCTTACTACAGGATCCTCATCTATGAAAATGCAAACACACTCACTACATTATAGGGGACTTTCATACTTAGCTAAGTAGGTTAATAAAAAATTGTAAAAGAGAGGCAGAGATCAAGGGGATTGTGGTTCAAGGCCAGGCTGTTCAAAAAGTTAGTCAGACCCCACTGCCATCAATAGGCTGGGTAGGGTGGTGAACATGTACAATCCCAGCTGCATGGAAGGCACAGGGAAGAGAATCGGGACTTAAGCTCCAGTTGAATACGTAAGACCCCATTGAAAGAACAAAACAAAGAAGTGTTGGAATCATGGCTTAAGTGACAAAGTTTTTGATTAGCAAGCAGAAGTCCCTGAGTTTAAACCCGAATACCATCAAAATAAATAGACTAAAAGTGAGCTGTAGAGAGAGGGAAATGAAGACTCCATACATAAGACAGCAGCATGCTATTTATAAACATGTGTCCTGCTATGCAGAGCTCTTTATCTCAGAAGTCTGCCAACAAAGAGACTAAAAGTAAGAAGCACAACTCCAACTCTAGATTAAGAATCGTGTACTTGTCATGACTAAAGAGCAAAGCCTAGATATTTCAGCTCCTCCAATCCCACTTCATGAACTCCAACTCCACTCCCTTCAAAAACCCACGGACTGTGAGGAGGCCTGACCCTTGCCCTGGTCCTTCCTGCCCCGCCCTTATGTCTACCCTGACCATCACCCATTTGTGAAAGACCATGTGGAGACCATGGGGATGCACCTGGAATTAGAGATGTGGACAGCGGAAGAAAAGAGAGAACAAGAGCTAAACCAGGAAAATAATTAAACATTTCTTGATATGGACATTCATTTGCCTACTGTGTACATTTGATCGTGTTCTGAAGTTTGACTGGCTTTTCATTTATTTATTTATTTTTATTTTGCCGGTCATGAGGCTTGAGCTCGGGGCCTGGGCGCTGTCCCTGAGCCTCTTTGTGCTCAAGACTAGCATTCTACCACTTAAGCCACAGCACCATTTCTGGCTTTTTCTGAATAGTTTATTGGCAATAAGAGTCTCATGGACTTTCCTGACCAAGCTGGCTTTGAGCCACAATCCTCAGATCTCAGCCTCCTGAACAGCTAGGATTACAGGTGTGAGCCACTTACACCCAGATTGACTGGCTTTTAAAATACACATTTAAGTGATTTTTAATTCCTATGAATTTCACATATATGTATATCAGGAAGGAAGGAAGGAAGGAAAGAAGGAAGGAAGGAAGGAAGGAAGGAAGGAAGGAAGGAAGGAAGGAAGGGAGGGAGGAAGGAAAGGAGGGAGGGAGGGAGGAAAAGATGGAAACAAAAATGGAATGAAGGGAAGAACAAAAGGAAGGAAGGAAAGCATAAAAGGAGGGATGAAGAGGGAGAGAAAAGCCAGGGAAGAAAGATGGAAGAGATAATCCAGTTATTTTTACACCAATACTTTTACAAGTGTAAACTACTTTCTCTTCAAATTAATGACCTCAGATATGAACAGTTACCTCATTTGGGGTAGGAGACCATGGAGCCTTGGAGAATTGGTTTCCCACAAGTTCTATGATAGCAGGTAATAAAAGAGCAGGGTTCAAATTCTCATATATGGATCTTGTAAACTTTTTTGGTATAAACCTTACAAACATAAGCCATTATAAGCACATCCATATGATAAAATATAGTATTTTATATTTCACCAATCCATCCAAAAACCAACATCAAAGCACAAAAAACACTAACATGTGATATTTTTAAATCTATGCTAAGAAATATATAAATGGCCCTATCAATGATAACTGTGGTAGGCTTTTGTGCTTTCTTCTAATTCAATTCAACCCCCAATTGTGCATTTGTTAGTTAATTACTGAATTTCTAGACAAACTCAAAGCAAGTAAAAGCTAGACTGAAGTTCTCAATCTCTATATGTGCGACACACTCACTGAACACATTCTTCTAATTGGTCTTTTGTCCAAGCTGATTGGAAATTATTCACCAAATCTTATCAAGTATGCTGTGAACATTTAAATTAACTTACCACTCTGCTTATGGTAACGTTTGACCCACACTTCTACTGTTACCTGTCTATGAAATCTTTGTTACTCTAGGGTATATTTTTAGATTAATTAAGAATATATCTATGTGCATATATATATATATATATATATATATATATATATAAAATGTACCCTCCTTTACAAAGCTCTTACAGTCTCTGTCTTGAAAATGTATTTATTTGCATCTGTCTGGTATGCTGTCATAGTGCTGTATAACAAATAACTCCGCATTGTTTGCCATCCCATGTTACATGTCAGCCTTTGGTAGACTGAAGCATCACAACTCTGTACTCACTCCTCCCATTCTGAGACCCAGGTAGAGGGAGATCCAGTGTATGCTATATGATACTTGCTGATGATAGAGAGGACACAATAAGAGAGCTGAAAATCCAAAACGTTGCACTTAGATGTGAGAAATGTCGCATTGTTTTACATCTCATTGACTAAGGCAAATCATTTCACCAACCCCAATCTCAGAGAGACAGGGTGCAAATTCTCTCTTCAGGATGGCAAAAGTGGAGAGCAAGTGCTCACATAATCCACTGTGTTACCTGATTCCCCACATCAGGGCTTGAACTCTCTTATCGGAGATTACTGGAGTGCTCAACTCTGCATAGTACAGCCAAGCAATGGGGAGGGCTTATCAAGAGTCCAATTATCTAATCAAAGGTAAGGCTGGGGGGGCGCGTTGATAAGACTTGGGCCCTTAGAAACCCACATTGAAATTTAATTCACTTATGAGTTATGAATGGTGAGACCATTTGGGAGCTTTAAGAGGTGGTTAGGGCTCTGTCCACATAAATGGATTAATCCATTCATGTGATTCATGGATTCGGGGGTGATGGGTGATTGCTGATAGGCTATGTTGAGAATGGCTCTGTTATAAAGGCCGCTTTGGCCAAATTTCCTGCAAGCTCCCTGTCTCTCATGGCATGGTATCCTAGCTGCTTCCAGAATACCAGCAAGAAAGCCAGCACCAGGCTGCCATGCTTTGATTTTTGAACCAGAGCCATGAGCCAAAGTAAACCACTTCTGTTTATAAAGTACCCAGTCTCCAGAATTGCTTCCCGGGCTACCGTATATGAACTCTGAGGTCCTGGTTTTTGACTATGGATTCAATGCAGATTACATAAATATGAAAAATGACCACTTCGTTTTAAGCTTACACAGAGGGTAAATGACCGAAGTATCTGGTACAAGTAAGATTACTCTGAGCATAGATACACGTGGCTCATCAGGAAAGGCAAGACAATAAAGAACTACTCTAAAACATTAAAGAACCCCAAAAATCCCCAATAATCACAGTGTTCTGGGGAGAAATTGGTAATGAGTAACTCAAACAACTTATCTTTTATCTAAGTAATAAACACAATACAAAATGAATGTGGAAAATCAGTTTCACTCTAAATATATGCTACAAAACTTTCCCCACTGTGTTGAATTGAAACAAATATAAATAAGATAATAGAAATAAATTTGTATTCAGAGGAGGAAAGGAAAGAATTTTACCCTTATGGAGGTCCTATCAAGGCCTGAGATTTTTCTCATGTTATTTTCTCTAGGGTCTGGAAGAAAACTTGCCAGAGCTGTTTTATCTCAGTGTTACCCGTGAGGAGATTGGAGTATGAGGATGATTCGTTCGCTCTCTTAAAGCCACATCCTGAGTTTCAAATAGGCTTTCTTTCTCATGCTGTGCCAGGAGATGTCAACATCTCCCTCCTATGGGACCTGTCATTCCCACACAAAGTCAGGTAAACTGAGGCCCTGGCATTAAAGATAATGAATAGTGAGATGGAATGATTGACACTTACCTTGTATGAAGTCCCAGATAAAACTGACCACCCATCAAATTCTCTGCCCTCCGTTACCTTCCCTTCCCTTTCCCTAAGCGAATCCAGGGGAACCACGTATGTAAAAGTCCAGGCATATATTGCTTTGGATGGTAATCATCATGTGTGTGGTGGCAATTATCTACAGATTTCATAATCCACAGCAATAGTGAGATATTGCCTTTTAGTACTCATAATTAATACTAGTCACAACTAGAGCAACACATCTTCAATGGCACCCAGCTCTTTTGCTTTGCACTAGAGAAACATGCGTCGGTGGCATTTTCCAGTGGCTCCAAGAAACTCTTGTTGCCTCTTGGAGCCATTAGCAAACAAGGGCTTGGGCTGGGCCATAGAGCCAATGATCGGGCATGCGTCTAGCAAGCCCAAGGCCCAGAGCAGTGAAAATGTAAATTCATAAAAGAAACAACAAAGAATAAGCAGCTGTCCCCTTGGAAGGTTTACTCAGCTGTGAGCCTGAGATAGAGTCTGGTATCTGTAAGATGGTAGTCTGTTGATGTTGTTATGTTGTTACCTATGGATTTAACAATGAAGGACCTACTGTGTGCTAAGGAGGAAGGCCTACTCTGTGCCAAATTCTACATGCTTCTATTTTACTCAAATAATCTCATTCCATAACCAATGAAACCCACTATCGCTTTCTAGCTGAGGAAACTACCAGAGACTTAAAACTAAGTCACCAAAGCCACACACAAGTTGGGATATGGAACAGGTCTGTCCAAAAGTCATAGCCGGATTATGAAATTTGTAGATAGTTGCCACCAAACTTAGGATGGTTACCACCAAAAGCAATTTATGCCTGGAATTTTACATACGTAGTTTCCTTGGATTCTCTAACTCATCTACCAAGTTACACTATCCCCATATCATATAAGGAGATAAACCCAAGATTAAGAAGTTAAATGATGAACTAAAGATCACACCAAAAATGAGTAGAACCAGATCTCATCTTAGGGTGTAACTCCACAGTAATTGTTAAATTGACTACACTTGCAGTGCGGTTCTCTTAACAGGACTGCGGTGAAATACCTCTACATTTCCTGTGCATACTGGTCAGTATGTAAAGAGAGGGCTCACATCTTCCAGGGGGCATGTGGGATGTTACAACATGCCTGGTGTATAGAGGAATGTATTATGCCTTAATAGGTAAATGATAGTAAAATCCCTAGGTTTTCTAAAGTCAGTGTGACAAGAAAAACAAGTGATTTGTGATTTTTTCCCCAAAGAGTATTTCTTTTCACCTGGATTTCTTTTGGAAGCCACTATCTGCAATACTGATCAACCCTCAGTACAATGATACTTCAAGGCAATAAGATTGGGGTGTTTTAGGAACTTATGCTAAAAGCAAATAATCAGAGGTATATGATGCAATACATGTGGGTCCTCATGGCTAGATTATTATTTTTAAAAAAAAAAAAAAAGCTGAAAGCACCAAGCAGATGGTGGCTGGTTATGCAAATTACAGTGTATGCATTCACATGCACACCAGGAGGTCCTCAGAGATGGTGCGCATACAATGCTGTGCAGCCTGAGCACACACGTATCCTTAAAGAATGAAAAAATATGCCAGACGATGGTGCTCACGTGAGTCATCCTAGCTACTTAGGAGGCTGAGGTCTGAGGATCATGATTCAAAGCTAGCCCAGGCAGAAAAGTCTGGGAGAGTGTTATCTCCATTTAATCAGCAAAAAGCTGAAAGTAGAGATGTGGTTCAAGTGGTAGAGAACCAGTTTTGAATAAAAGAGCCACACAAGAGGGAGAGGCTTTGAGTTCAAGCTCCAGTTCCCAAACACACACCAAAAGAAGAAAGGAATAGTCAAGAACCATTAAATAGGGCCATTACTACAAGTAAGGGACAAGATGCGGGAAGAAGTTGGTAGTGGTGGTGGTGTATATGTGTGTGTGTGTGTGTGTGTGTGCGCGCGTGCACACGCGTGAGTGTTTATGTGTGTGTGCTTCTCTCCCTCTCTCCCCCTTCTCTCTCTCTCTCTCTCTCTCTCTCTCTCTCTCTCTTGCTCTCTCTCTCTGTGTAGGAGGGTTTACGTTTCTCTGTTTGCCAGATTTTTGTTACTGATTATGGCTCCTTTACTGACTAGTCTGAGTTTTCCAGGGTACCGTTCAGTTCTGCTCTCATTCATATGTTCTGCTAGCATTCCAGCAAAACATCTCTGCCCACTTGTACTGCCGTCTTAGCCTGCGGGAGCTGTGTCATCTCCTTGGCATTGGAAGGACACTGCCTCCTCTCAATGAAGCCATGATGCACCCCCCCCCAGCTGCTAATCCAACTTTTTTTCTTTTTGGTCAGTCATGGGACCTGAACTCTGGGCCTGGGCGCTGACCCTCAGCTCTTCAGCTCAAGGTGAGCGCTCTACCACTTGAGCCACAGCACCACTTCCGGTTTTCTGAGTGGCTTATTGGAGATAAGAGTTTCATGGACTTTGCTTCCTAGGAAGGCTTTGAACCATGATCCTCAGATCTCGGCCTCCTGAGTAGCTAGGATTACAGGTGTGAGCCACTGGCTCCCAGCTAATCCAATTATTTTTCAAAGCTCTTTGGTGCAAACTACAGGCCTAGCACCTGCTGAGATGCTCACCTTCACCGCACAACTTGGATGGCTCTATAGTACATGTGGATTTAGATCTTGGCCTCGATACTGAAATGAAATGTCATCTCACTGTGGTTAGCCTGGAGAGATGCAGCAGTCAAGATGGGTGGCTGGATGGAACCTTCTCCTGCCCCCATGGGCTGCCTCTGCCCCCAACCCCTGAGCTCATGACTGGGTGAGGACCTCCACTTGTCTACTTTCTGTGTCTGAGTGGCAGATGAATGGGAAGAGGTTTAGCCAGTGAGCGTTGAGTCCTTTCACCTGACTCTGACATTGAGTGCTTCTCTCTGGGATTATCCACAATCATCGCCCCAAAATTATAGGCATCACCCCAAGACCACAGGTACTGAAATTCCTCCATGCACAGAAGAGCCCTGGCCCCCATGCTCATCAGCACTAAGCCTTTTGTACTTGTTTGTTTATTGGGGTTTCGTTTGCTTCATTTTCAGTGCTGATGAGGGCCATGTTCCTTCTGTTGCTTTGTTTTTGTTTTTGTTTTTTTCCAGCTCCCATCCATGTTCTAAGAATTCCAGTGCAATGCTTACCACCTGGCCGCCGTGGACAATCCACACCGCCTTCTTCCCTCCCCACCAGCAGGCTCATATTTTGTGTCTGGGCACCTCAGGAGACCAGGGAGAGAAGGATCCATAGATGGAGGCACCTCTGAGTCCTGGGGTGGGGTGGGAAGCATTGCTCTCTGTGTCTTCCCTGGCTGAGGCTCCCCGGGGCAGATCTGTGTGGATCCGTGTATTTCTTCAGCTCTCCCCCAGCCTCTCCTTCCGTGAACAACCCCAGCACACACAATACCAGCGAAGGTGATTATCTCTGCTAGCATAATTCCTCCCTAACATCTGCTTTTGCCCATAACACTCCACTAATTTTTCCCTCATTTCATTACACATAATTTTCTTTCAACACAATCTACATGTATTAAGTGGTAATGACTTTCCAGTTAAGAGCAAATCGACACCTAGGGACCCCTGTCCCCCCCACGGCTGCCTGCAGAGCCTGACTCTGGCTATTAGAGATAAATTCGGTACCTCAGGAAGCTGCAGTGAGGTAATCAATCAATTAAGCGGTTAGGACATACATTATCAAACTTCCACAGTGTGGGGGGCAGGGGTCCATGCTGATCTACTTGCCAGGATTTTTTTTTAGGAATTCAAGAAAGGAAAAAAAAGTAAATAAATATGACAGAGAACTATTCCACCACCAGGGTATAATTTGCCACTCAAAGGCAAGGGGTTGGTGCTAGCAGGCTTCATGCCACAAAGAGAGGCGGGGCTTTGGCCTGGGACATGTGGAGTCTGGACTGGGGTTTTGCCTCTATGGTTAACCAGCAGAACATCCAGAGAGTCTGGGACTCTTGTCCTTGGAAAAAAGATACATGTGGAAGCATCTTGCCCATGGTAAGCACCTGGGACCGCTGGGTCACGACCCTCTTCCCCTTGGACTGCGAAACCAGTAAATATGATGGTCTAGAAATGACCGGGATGCCAGAATCAAACCTGGAATGAGCTGCCATCAACCTCTTCCTCCTTTTCCTCATCATCACCAGCATGGCTAGCATCCTTGTCCTCAGAGTTGGATTTGACTCAGAACAAAAAATCCGTAGTGTGTAGAGTCTGGAAACTACATTCAGAATGGATGCCGGTCTCAACGCGTTTGCTACCATTCACCCCACCCTCCCTCCTGCTCCTGGGAGCGTGGTGTGCTAATGTCATACACCTGCCACAGCAAAGGGTTATCAAATGCTCAAAAGAATTATAGAGAGAATTGTGTGGAAAATTGTAAATCACAGACAAAATTGACTTGTACTTAATAAGGTAATAGCGTACCGCTATTTTCCTTAAACTCAATCCATCCTGTAAATGCTGCATGAGTTTGAAATGTATATAAAATGTTACATAAAATGGTACATAGTTCAAAAGACTAAACTACAAAGGTAGGTGCCAACAAAAATTTTTAAAGAAACACTGGATAGACATGACAATACAGCACTAAAATATTTAGCAAATATACACGCAAAATACTTTCAATACATTTAAGATATTTGCAATTGTGCTTCATGGGACAAGTTAGCAAGGTAGATATCTGATGTAATCATCACTTTAATTTACTCAGTGTTTACTTAGGACCTACTAGGCACTGTTTGAAATCCAGAGCACAGAGTCCTGCACAAGAAACAGATTCCTGGACTCACAGTGCTTGGAGTGCCAGGAGACAGGACACGTACCCCTGAATATTATAGTGCAGAACTGTACTCCGTGATGGTATTCTAAGAGAGCGATTGCATGCCGGAGAAGACAGTGTGAAGCAGACAGGCAAGTGCCTGCATGTCTCTGGTTTTTCTTTTGTTTCCCTTTCTTCTTTTTATTGGTCAGTACTGGCGTTTGAACTTGGCCGAGCACTTGCTAGAGCAGTTGATCTCTCTCTGAGCCACATATCCAGCCCATGTTTGTTTTTTTTTTCTGGCACTGGATATTTTCATTATTATAAAAGTGATGTACCAGGGGTTACAGTTACATAAGTCAGGCTAACAGTATGTTTCTTTTTGGACACTGTCACCCCTTCCCTCGCTCTCTCCCAGTGTTTCCCTCCCATATCCACCCACAAGTTATATAGTTCACTTTCAACATAGTGTCCAGTGACTACCACTGCTGCATTTGTTCACCCTTTGTCCCTCCATTTCTGTGGACCCCTCCCTCTGATCCTCCCACAGACAGATAGACAAACAAGACAAAGAGAAAAGAAAATAGCCACAATGAATAAAACCTCTTGCTTCTGACATTGGCCTTTTTTTTTTTTTGTCAGGCGTGGGGTTTGAACTCTGGGCCTGGACGCTGTCCCTCAGCTCTTCAGCTCAAGGCAGGTGCTCTACCATTTGAGCCACAGCACCATTTCCAGTTTTCTGGGCTCTGGCCATTTTTAAGCCAAGGCCTTACTTCCTGCGCAGAGGCATACATGGACCATGGCTTCCTGACACATCTACAGTTTTCTGAGGTACAATCTCACCAATCGTTTTTTTTTCCCCCAAGTTGAGCTGGAGCTGTGATATCCTCAACCTCAGCCTCATGTGCAACTAGGATGACAGCAGTGCGCCACCCTACCCAACTAGGTTGAGAGGGCATCTTGCAAATCTTCCTGCTTTGGTTTACATCCAAATTGCTATTCTCTTGACCTCAGTCTCCCTCATAGCTAGGGTGACAGGTGTGAGCAGCCAATGCCTTGCTGGCATTTCCATATGTGATATGAGGAGAATCTGCATAAGCTTCCTGGGAGTAGCATTAATTTTATTTTTCTAGATTTTTCTCCCTATTTGCTGCATGGGTTACCTTTTTTTTTATTTTTATTGTCTTCGAATAATTTTACAAAGGCATTTCAGTTTAACAACGTTTTAAAAAGAAATGCTGGAGAGATGTGACAAAGTCACACTAAAATATTTATCAAATACATGCACAAAATATTTTCCATGAACGTGTTAGGTATAGGAAATCATGTCAGTAAATATTGCATCTATCTATCTAAAAGTTCCTTTTATGTGTACGCTTCCACTTGATCAGCATCAGTCCTTACTCCCATCTCTCCCATTCCCACCTAAAGCCAAGGGTCCATTTCCCCTTGTATATATTAAATATTAGGAATTAATTTATCCACCATCCCTCTCCCCATCCCCCGTTCTGACTCCTCCTCCTTTTCTGCAATCTTCTCAGTCAGGACCCATTTCAAGCTCCAGGAATTCATTTTGTTAGACTATTTGTTAAGTTTTCAAAGGGATTACTCACTGGAAGCTCACTCCTACATATGCTATTATTTTAAAATACGTATAATTGTTATCAGTACGGTGTTGTATGGAGGTGCTGCCATTTTGTTAAGTCAGATAATGAGTCCATTTCCTTCTTTATACACCCCTCCTTCACTTTCTCCCATTTCTCCCTCCTCTCCTTGACCTCAAGTTGCATCGTTCATTTTCCATATAGTATATACTGAATAGCATGATTGTGTTTATTCATCCTTTCTTCCTCCATCTCTGTACCTACCAAACAAAATAACCCCCAAAACGAAAACAAACACCACCACCTCCAACAATAACAGAAAGCAAACAAAAAAACATGTTTCTATTTCCTGGAATTAGTCAGTTTGATTATATGTGTCCAAAGAAAGAAATTTACTTCTTTTGAGAATTTATCAAATACATGCACAAAATATTTTCCATGAAATGTGTCCGATATAGGTAACCATATGCTATTCTTTTATAAACTATATGAGAGAACACATGCACCCTCTGTCTCTCTGACCTGACTTACTTTAATGAATACAATTTTATTCATGTCCTTCCATTTCCCTGCAAATGATATAAGACTATTCTTCCTAATGAATGAATAAAATTCATATATATGTGTGATATAGATGTGTATATATAGGATACATATCATAGTTCCTTACACACACAGACACACACACACACACACACACACACACCACATTTTCTTGATCATTTTCCAATTGTCGGACAATTGAGCTAGACTATGGTGAATATACCACAGCACTGAACATGGATGAGCAGGTGCCTTTATTGTATCCTGACTGACAATCTTTTGGACAAATGCTCAAGACTCGTATCATTGGATCTTAGGATTTTAGGGTTTCTGTTGTTATAGGTGTTGTTTATTTTTGAGAAATCTCCATACCGACATCCATAGTGGTTGCATAAATTCACATTCTCACCAACAGTGTAATAGGATGTCTTTCCCCCACCTCCTCAGCAGCACTTATTATTGCTTGTATCCTTGAAAATGATCATTTTGACTGGTGTAAGATGCGATCTAAATGTTGCTTTGGTTTATATTTTCTTTATGGCCAGTATGTTGAACATTACTTTATATATATATATATATATATATATATATATATATATATATATATATATACATGTTTGTTAATTGGGCTATTGATTTGGGGAGTTTGGGGTTTTCAACTCCTTGTACATTCTTGTAATTAAACCTTTGTCGGATGCACAGCTGACAAAGGCCTTCTCTCATTCTGTGTGCTCCATTCTTCTGCTCACAGCTCTTACTCTGAGTCATGCTTCATGATTTGACCTTTAAAGTAAAAAAGTTAAAGCAAAGAGATTATTGGTACACATGGCAGGTAATTCCATTAATTTATAATTTGTGTCAACCACAAGATTTGTTCTCTTAAGTTAATAAAACAAAATAATTATCGGGTCACTTTTCGGGTTTTGTTTGTAAAATGTGCGAGAGTAAAATCACAGACTCTGAAAGAAGCGGAAGACCTCAGAAGTTATCCACATCCCAGACTGAGGAGATGTGCCACAGAACAGGCCCAGAGCTCTGTCCACTCAGTTTAGCTTTGATTCCCATTGTTTTCATTATATAACTTTTAACTGAGCCCTGTTTAATCCTCAATTGATTCTACCTACTAGGATCTAAAATGGTGAATGAGTTCACACCTGTGATTCTAGCTACTCAGGAAGCTGTGATGAGGAAAATCAAAGCTTGAGACCAGACCTGGCTAAGAGTTTAGGAGCACCATTTCCATCCAAAGCTGGGCATTGGTGTCACATGGCAGTTACTGTGTAAAATCATAAACAGGAGGATTGCAGTCCAGTCTGGCCCAGGGAAAAAGACTATTCTCAAAAATGGCTGGAGGTGTAGCTTGAACAGTTGACTGCCCATCTAGCAAGTGCAAAGCCCTGAATTCAGGCTCTAGTACTGTTATTTAACTAATTGATTAATTAATTGATGTAATGAAGGGTGAGGAGTAGAGTAAGCTCATCAGCAAAGATAAGCGTTCATACGACTTCCACTCAAAGCAGAACAGAGTTAAAACTGTTGGCAAATCCCCCTTCTCTGTCCTTCACAGATAAAGAAAAGTCAGAATGGTCAGGCAATAGGACTTGGATTTATGAGTACAGTTTGGCCAAGAAGTTGTTCTGAAAATGTGTAAATGCACTTGAAGGACCTTGAAAGCAGTAAGTTAAACTGTCATCAATATCACCAAGGATAAGAGGCTAATTATCTGGGATAGCTACTAGGATGTGACTGTGTAGCATGGCATGGTTTACCTGACTCCTACCCCCTTTACATCTGCCATGATATCCCCCTAGAATCATGTGACTCTGTCTTGTGCCCAGTGTATAGGCAACTATGCTGCTGCTTTGAGAATCGGAGTGGCTGGCTGCTGTCACATCCAGGAAGTGGAGCAGAGCTTGGACATGTGTGTGTGTGTGTGTGTGTGTGTGTGTGTGTGTGTGTGTGTGAGCATGCACACACAGGGAATAGATTTCAGGGTCTCATGCATACCAGGAAAATATTCTACCTCTGAGTTACATCCTCAAACTGTGTTTTTCTTATAGGACAAAAGGGAAGAGACTTTTTACACTAGATCTTAAAATGTTTCATCTATCTATCTAATCTAATCTATCTATCTATCTATCTATCTATCCATCCATCCATGCTGGGGCTTGAATTCATAGCTTTCAACTCTCGCTTGACTTTTTGCTCAAGGGTGGCATTCTACCACTTGCACCAAACTTCCACTTTTGGCTTTTTGCTATTCAATTGAAGGTAAGAGGCTCACAGACTTTTCTGCTTGGGATAGCTTTAGACCATGGTCTTCAGAAATCAGCATCCTGAGTAGCGAGTATGACAGGCATGAGACATGGGTGTCTGGCTTTAATGTCTTTATGAGCACCAATTAGTTGTATGGTAGGGTCATCATAACACGTTTATACATACATAGAACTGGCCTTGATCTGACATACTTCTCTGTCTCTTTCATTTATCCCCCGCACTCACCCAAAACCAATTATTTGGAAGGATGGTGTAAAATCAAACCAAATGTCATTGTAAAACCTTTTTTCTTTTACTCCAAAAGTTCTTGCTGCCTTTTTGTCTGAACCTTCTACCTTGTTTCATACTTGGACCAAAATGTCCTTACTGAGCCAGATCCTCCCACCACAGAGAATTAAAGAAGTAAAAATTAAAATTATATTAAGTGAAGTAAGCCAGACCCAAAGAAACATAAGCTACATGGTTTCCCTTATTTTCAATAACTAGTATATGTCTGAGTCAAGCAGAAAAGGTCAGATAAGTTGATGTTAGGGGAATGAGCCCCAAGATAAGTATTCAAATGTTTTTTCTTTCATGCTATTGTTTCTAATGTATTTATAAAATGATTTCTTTGTTGCTTTGTATGTCCCTCCTCCACGGTATAACCTCTGCTTTCACTGTATTTGATGTTGGTATAATTTGTGGAGGGGAAGGGAAAAAACAAATCATTTAAATAGGGATACAGGTGGATCCATTGCAACAATGAGATGTACAAGTTGTTATGTCGAAAAATGAACTTTACAACTTTGGGGGGGGGATATGGGAGGTGGAGGGGAGAGATGGGAAGGGATAGGAAGGGGAAACAAAGGAGGAGGCAACAATGCTTGGTAAGAAATGTACTCATTATCTTACCCATGTACTTGTAACTCCCTGTACAGTATTTTCATAATAATAATAATAATAAATTTTTAAAAAGTAAAAATTTTTAAGACGCAAATTTTTAAGAAGTAAATTCAAACAAGATTGTATAACAGCTACAGAGAACAGTAGTCTATGATGAACAAAATCATCTGCTCATTTGACCACTTGTTTGAAGAGAAAAGTAAAAGGAGTGGGCTGAACAGAGACAAATCATCTTGGGGCGATTTCTTCAGAGACTGTACAACCAGGTAGGATACAATGTGCATAGAAAGCAACACTTCTCTTTGTTTCAGAAGCTCAATACCATTCCTACACACACACACACACACACACACACACAGTATGGATCCAGAAAATATTCATACATAAATTGACTGAAACCCTTTGCACGTAGCTAGCCCTAATGCCCAATCTCAGTCCATTCCTTGAGTCTTGAGTCTTAGCATGCCTGGCTTCCCCCCTGGACAGAATTCTGTCTTGGCAAATATCAGCCCCACCCATGAGCTAGAGAAGAATGCAGAGTAGAGCTTTGCTTTTACCCACTGTTTCAGTGCTTGTGTGCAAAGCATTATTCTTCTTGCCCTTCTTCACCTCGTTCCCACCCCCCCCCACCATTGCACTCAAAATGGCACCCAAAGTTTAGCATGAACTCTCACAGTTCGGCTTTTTCTGTAGGGCTGTGAAAGCATGTTTGAACTTGACTTGATGTCCCTTCTAAACAAGAGACTTCATGCGTTTGCTTCAAAAAAAATTATACTTTGGTTTTGTGAAGGGGCATCTTTATGTTGACTTTGGGGTTTTCTGAAGAGAGTGAATTCATCTGACATAGACTGTTTAAGGAAGTGTCTATTGTACGAGGCTTTGCAACAGCACATTCTGTGTTTCCATGCAGAACCACCGATTTTTGTTGTGAAGTTCCTATTAGCCTTGAGAGTCTCCATGGGTTGAAAACAGACTTAGCACCCTGAAATATTAGCATAAAACAGATGTGGTGATTCCTGTCATGCAAGCATCTGATTTTACAGGCTTTGCAAACAGAAGCCAGAAAGAGAAGGCCAGGGTCAAGGTCAGATCTTTTCATGACATTGTTGGAATGATTCCTAAATCTGAGTCAGACCTGTAGGGTCATACATCACCTGTCTCATTGACAGGGATTTGGGTTTTCCTGGAAAATGTATTTTACTTTTTCTTTCAGTTATTCCTACAATCTTTCAATACCAGGGGGACATGACACAGGTGGTCCTTAAATGTAGTATCCTTCTCTAGATTCACCTGTGATACTAACATGAGATTATTTTACAGGATTTCATAGGATGTTTCCAGTCTGCCTCTTTCAATTGCTAGCATATCATATACTCTTGGAGTTTTCAAAGCAAGGATGCTATCATTGGGGTGAAAATGCAAATTGTATGTAGAAAGCTAATATTAAAAGATAGGGGGAAAAAGGGCTGGCTGGTCGGCTGGCTGGCTGGCTGGATGAATAGATGGTTAGATGGATAGATAAAAGTATGTATGTGTGGATATATGGATAGATGAATGGATAGTTGGATGGATAAAAGTATATAATATAATATATATATATATATATAATGATATATGGATATAATGATAGATGGATGGATGGATGGATGAATGGATCGTTAGATAGATATATAAATGTATACAACCATGTATGAATGTATGTAAGTATGATGGAGGGTTTAGGTGAAGGAGCAGGTGAGTAGGAATCTGCTTATGAATTCATACATATGTATCATTTAATAACCAATTATGCTGTTTATTGAGCCCTAATTAATACATGCAATAATGAGAGCCTCATTGAACCAAGGGCAGTGTGGCCTGCTTCCTCTCCAAAGCCCCTCTCTGCTATATATAGTGCCTGGTCCAGGAAGCACTTATTCCCAGGGAGATGTTGAAAATGGCTGTGGAGCAGAAGTATGTGCACCTCACAGGAGCTTGAAGCTATGGAGCCCTGTCCCAAGCTGGAGATACAATATTCTCAACGTATCTAGTCCTCCTCTTCAATCCAGGCCTTCCTGTGTCGACGTTTCCTTGCTCTGACTTTGGTCACTGGAACCCAACAGTGGGCTCCAGTTTGGGGATGTGGGAGATGTCAGGTGCCTGCGCTGACAGGTTCTCTTCTTCTTTCATCCAAGTATCGTCTTCTCTGCCCCTGTCCTCTTGGCCTCTTGCTGCAGCCCAGTCCACCTTGTGCCCGCCCTCTGGGTGGTTTGGCTGTACCTCTCTCCTCCAATAAACTGTTTGCCTTCCATCTGGTGAGCGTTTGCTCCGAAGACATTTCCCTGTCAATCTCTACCGCAACATTAAAAATCTGTCATTACGATTGCATCGCCGCCTGGCTCCTGAGATTTCTGACTGCTTTATTGCTCTCCTCATTTTTTTTTCCTCTTGCCTGCTACAGCTGAGAAGCAGAAATAAAGGTTTGTTGTTGAGACATGGCCGGGAGGGAAGTAGGAGGCACACATCTGTTAAGGCATTACCTTTCTTCAACCAGGGATTAAGGTGTTTTACGGCACTCGCTACCGAGCAGTCACACTGAATAAATTTTCTCGGTAGAACATAAAAATGAACTCATACATTTTGAACCGACTTTCCTTCTTCTGAGCCAACCTGGATCGTTATACAGCAGTACCCAAGTACAGGGGATCCGGAGATTCAGGAAGTTTCTACGGCCCACCCACCTCCTGCCAACGCTGAATTATTTAAATGCCAGGTGAATGCCAGATTAGAGGCAGATGATGGCTGTGGAAGCCCAGGCTTCCTCACTTTGGGGGAGAGAGAGTGGAAAATTCTAGAAGACACGGCCCCAGTGGGCGCTGACAGCTCTCCTTATTCGGTGTCCCTTCTACACCCCATACTTCCACTTTCTCCTCTGCCCTGAAATGTCAAGCTTCGAAAGCTCCCCAGGCTCTCCTAGGGACAAGGTCATCATGACCTTTCAGGCTCCTTTGCATTCTAAGTCTGGTGCCCAGGCTAGCCCGTTTCAGTTTCCGACAGCCCGGGGAGGCTGACCTCCTGCATCCTATTTTACAGAGGAGAAGGCTCTGATGGGAAGTCCCTCGTGGAAGGGCTCTAGGCAGTGAGCTCAGACCTGGGCTTGGAGCCAGCGGCCACAGTCTTCGACACTATGTGAGTCTGTCATTCTGCATGGGGCAAGGAGCAAGGTGGGGGAGGGAAGGCTTCCAACATGCACCGTAGGGCTTTGGGGGAGGGGGGCGAAGCCATGAGAGCATGGTGTGGTCTGGGTGCTTTCTGTCCCTGTCACCTGAAGCGGAGAAGCTCCTGGTTCTACAGAGCTGGTGGCCCCAGGCTCTGGGGTCCTCTGATCTGCTCTTCCTTATGCAGTCTATCACATCCTATGTGTGTGTGTGTGTGTGTGTGTGTGTGCATGTGCATATGCGCACATGCACACACACACACATGCACACGCATTCTGTGTCCTTGCTGTGGACTTCCCTCCTGGCCTGTGAGGTGTTAGTTCCACCTGGAACCTTGAAATTCTGTCCCATTAGGTCTTGTGATATTTTTAAGACAAACTACGATTCATCTTTCAAAGCGTTAGAACCTCTGTGGGACCTCTCTTTACCCTTTGGGGCAAGCAAATATATAGATATGTCAAAATGAAATGCCCGTGTACAACTGGTAGATACTAATAATATAAATAAATAAATACAGACATACATACATACATAAAATATGAAGGCTATCCGGGGACCTGGGAGATGGATCTGACTATATATGGCTTAATTTTGCCCAATATTTCCAAAGGAATGCAGAGCTTTGATCTGTTTTTCACCCCTATAGCAAAATATCTGAAAGTGTGTGTTGGTAAAATGTATAGGGAACAGTCAAGAAACAGTGAGAATTGACACACCTAACCAAGTTTCGCTAAAGATGATATTCCATACACTATACAATGGGGGTGGGGGGTGGGAAAGAGATGAGAGCCTAAGCTAAATGTACTGACCAAAAAAAGGTCAATAAACTGTTGTTAATTGAATTAGCTGAGCCAAAAAAGCAAAAGGCTGAGCAATGCCTCACAAAAGTGACAAATGCGCACACATGCTAACACATGACTCTCCCAGAAATAATGAATAAAAGAACCACAGTGATCACCCGGCTGATGAGAGGAGTTTCCTTGTATACCTATTTCACTTGGTTTAGGTTTTGTGTGACATGTAGGTATTATTTCCAATGAATTATAAAACTATAAGTTCTTTGATGTCATGAGCTCTGCTAAACCCAAAGGGCCACTCTTAGAGTGCCAGCAACAACAAAGCCAGTGTTCCCTGCCAGGAGTGTGGCACCTGCCCAGCCCAACCAGTGGTCAGGACACACCCACCCAGGCCAGTCCAATTCTGCACTATCAAACAAACATGGCGGCCACTCTTGTTTTCTGGTCATTCAGGCACTGAACAAATGTCCCCTGACCTCCTTAGCTGCCCACTCCATATTCCTTCCCAATCCATATTCCTTCTGAGCAGATGTAGGATCCAGTTGGCAGGACTGCTGTGATCGCAGCAATGGAGAGGGACTAACCTTCCAGATGCAGGTTATCAGACTTGCTCTGGTCATAATCTGAGGATTACTCATTCCCCAGCCAGCCAGCAGCCAGGGACTAATTACTCCAGGCCTCAGACCGTTTCCTCATCATCTGGGTGGTCAGTTGCTACAACTTCTCTCTTGCTGAAAGCAAGCGTCGCATCTGCAAGCCAACTTGATCAACTGACAGAGAAGCCAAGTGTAATTCCATTCACAAGAGGAAGAAAAGGTAAAAGGAAGACTGCCAAACTGACAACCTATGTGCCTACGCATACCAACCCCTGGGGTGGGGAGCTCAGTATGTCCCCTCACCCACCGTAAGCTTGAATGTTATCCTCAGTTAGGATTACTGCCTGGCAAGTGGCACCATGCCCATTCTGCAGACATTCCACCGAGGCCAAGCTAGGAACTGGTGAAGAGGCTAAGTGTGTTACCTGTCCACGAGGAACTTCAGGGGTGAGGGCTCCGACCTGCCTAGGGGAAAGAGCTGTTTTGACAAGGTGGTAATTATACCACTTCTCTCTGGGTTTCTGTTGCCCTATGTACAATGGGATACTCACTGTGGTGTACTTGTGTGAGGTTTAAATAGGATGCACCATCAACATTCTCCGGCATCTCAGGCAGCATACAAGAACTGTGCAGTAAACCCCAGCTAACCCTGTGATTCCCTGCATTTGGCTTTGATCGCTCACTGAAGTCCACACATGTAGAGACAGAGACCCACAATTAACATCTCCTTTCTTCCTCACTCCACCCAGTTTATAGAAAGCTGTTTTGTTTGTGCACGTGGGCCTCTGTGTGTGTGTGTGTGTGTGTGTGTGTGTGTGTGTGTGTGTGTGTGTTCTTTTCCTTGTGACCATTTTCATAAAACGGGTTTGGGAGTCCAAAATCCTGTCAACATGAGAACATGAATGTGCAATCCCTGTACGGATGTGTAACGTGATTTATAGATGCATTTTCTTTAGCTTAACAATATCGCGTTCACATTTCGGCCTCAGCGGCCTTCACTGCCTTGCCAAACTCTGGAGTTTTATTGTTGTATCAAATAAACTGTGGTGATAAATCATCCCCAGATGTCAGCCTCATTATTTAGAAGGCGTGGGACCCCTTGCATGGAGAGCTTTGGAGATGCTTCTGGAAGCTAGCTTGCTCCCAGGCTCATGCTGATGCTCCCAGGGCCCTTAGGAGGCACCAGCTGTCTGCTCCAAGTGTGGGCGCTGCCAAGGACAGCCATTGTCTTTCTCCAAAAAGGCTCCACTGCCTCCAGTTTCGCAGCGCCAGCCACGTCCACGGGCCTCGGCTGTCTTCTGCCGTAAAGAAGATGGCTTCCCCTGATTCTCCACAGCATGCATGGACCAACAATCTGGCACGGTGGTGGCGACAGCGATCAAGCAGGGTTCCTCTCACTGGCGCCGGAGAGAAGACCCAGCAGGCTCCTTAGGTCACGGAGAGCACGGGGTGAGGGGCCTGAAAGTGGCGTGAGGGGAAGGGGTGGTGTGCAGTGGCAGCTCACACGGTTATCCCCTAATCCTAACTGCCCCGTCACATGGCCGACAGAAGAAGTAGCACACAGGCCTGACTTGTGTGGGACCTGAAATGGTCAAAACCACTCCAGAAAGTTCAGCATGGTCCTAGCCACACCCTTTAGAAAGTCAGCCTTGGCCTGTGGTGTTGCCTTCAGCCCCTCCCCTCTGTTCCCAGGCCCCAGGGAATTCCTGCTCAAACCCTGGCCTCCCTGGCCTCAGACCCTGGCCTAGGGGAGATGTGCAGGTGACTGTCCCCAACCCCGTCTCCAGTCGCCCGGGTGGGTGTTCAGCCAGTTGACACTGTGGCTTGTGGTTTACTCTGTCAAAGCTTTTGCCAACACGGAACCCTCCTGAGTAAACCACCAAGCATGACCCTGCAACGGGTCCCATTTCTGCTAATAGAACACGTTTCTTTGGAGGACTTTAAAACTGTGGGAGTCTCTAGGATGGGATAGAAGGGAATGGTGACTCATTGCTTGGTGGTTTCTTAACTGGATTTTTCTTTAGTTCCTACTTCTTCTGTGAGATGATAATAATAATAATAATAAATTTAAACAAAGGCAACACATGCTTGTGAGGGATGAGGGAAAGTTGTGTGAGAGGGAGAGTGTTGTAGAAAAGGAGCAATAAGTGACTCAGGGTCTCAAAGGCTGTTTACAGGCTTGTCAGAGGGAGGGAACCGCTACTGATCTTCAGCCTCCTGGGGAAGCTCAGATGTGGGACAAGGTGCAAATGGGACTAAAGTGTAGGCACTAGAAGGTGTGAAGGGTTAGTCTTTAAAGTGCTAACAAAACACACAGACTGAGAAGCGAGACCTTCAGAGGGGAGCTGGCCTATCAGTCCTAGATGGGAGTTCAGCAAAGGCCTGGGCTCTGCATTGTGCTCCCCAAAAGGGAAGAAGAGAAGCTGAATGTGTGTAGAGCTCCAAGATGCTCTGGTTCAGAGAAACTCAGAGCTCAGAGAGAGAGAGAGAGAGAGATCCAAGTTCATCAGAAATCCAGAGTTCTGACAGAGACACCAGAGTTCAGTCAGATTCAAATTTCAGTCAGTGACACCGGAATTCAGAGTTACCAAAGTTGCCAGAGAGACCTAATGTTCTTCAGATATACCAGATTGCAATCAAAGACACTTTCAGGCAGTGAGATCCAGAGTTCAGGCAGAAAGACCAAGACTTCAGATTCAGATTTCACTCAGAGACACCAGAGTTCAGTCAGACACTCACATTTTAGTCAGAGACGCCCAGAGTTCAGTCGAAGATGCTCAGTTCAGTCTCTACCTTCTGTATGATAAGAATGGTTTTTCTTTTTGGATGAAGCACATAAAGTAATGGGCTCAGTTATCCGGCTTCACAGGCACACGTGTGTGTCCTATTGCTAGGTGGGAAAGCCACCTGATGTCCAAAATGCAAATTACAAATCAAGCTTCAAGCTCAAAATACTCCACTAGTGCAGCTGACCGCTGAGTTATTGCGTCGTTGTAGATCATTCACAGGTTTTGGCTACCTCCCACTTTGAATGTGGAGGAAAGAAGTCCATCAGCTGGGTCCAGACCCAGCTCTGAAACAAGTTCTTGAACCTTGGAAAATGGAAAACAAGAGCAAAAGTGAGGACAGAACCTTGGAAGAACTGTTGTGAGGGAAGATGACAGCTGATAATACAGGTTCCTCCTGGAGGCATTGGTATAAACTAGGTCCTCAACAAATAGAAGCACGTTTTCCCTAAAGTCCTGCACACAGAGTTCTAGCAATCCTTCACATGTCCATGGAATTACGAAGTACATGCTAAGGGAGAAAGAGTGGGAGAGGGAGAGGGAGGGAGGGAGGGAGAGAGGGAGGGAGGGAGGGAGAGAGGGAAGGAAGTGGCAAGGGAAGAAAGGAAGGGAGGGAGGGAGGAAGGAAGGAAAGAAGGAAGGAAGGAAGATAGGGAGGGAGGGAGAGAGGAAGGAAGAAGGAAAGAGGGAAGAGAGAAGAGGTGAAAAAGAAAGGGAGAAGTAACGGAGAAAAGGGACTGAAAAGTGGAGAAGGGAAGAAGGAAGGACAGGGTTAGGGGAGAAGAGGAGATGTAGGAGAAATGGACAGAGGGAAGGAAGGAAGGAAGGAAGGAAGGAAGGAAGGAAGGAAGGAAGGAAGGAAGGAAGGAAAGAAGGAAGGAAGGAAGGAAAGAAGGAAGGAAGGAAGGAAGGAAGGGAGGGAGGGAGGGAGGAAGAAAGGGAGCACATTGAATTTGTGACATGTTCTTTGTACTCAAATCACTCCCAAGCAAGTACAAGTAAGATTGTTTTCATTTTTAATTACTCCTTCTAATCAAAGGTCAGTTAGCTAACTGATCAGTTTACTGACCATGGGAAAATCGTGTGAGTTCAGTTCCCATTAAGAAACCAAAGAGCTATGCCGACCCTGCTCAGGGCCAAGCCCTGGGTTTATACTTTGAAGCAGTGAGTTTTCATCTCCCTGAGCTGGTATAGTGAGGAGAACAAGCTGAAGGAGAGAGTGTGGGCAAAGATAAGTCCTGAGATACACATGTAGGTCTGGGACCCCTAGCAGTAGCTCTTAGCACCACCTTTCATTTGCCTCTAGTCTTTCAAGTTTCCCTCCAGAGTCCTGGAGGCACTCAGAATTGGCACTGAGAAGAAGCCCTGGGAAATTCCTGCTCCTAACGGGGCCATTGTGTGACCTGGAAGCCCGGCTGGGTCTCTGGGGACCTTAAGGGACAAAAGTAGATGACACACATCCTGGAGGAAGACTGTGGACCACATGGATGGGTAGAACAAGACGGAAGCACGCACAGACCTGCACCCACGTCCACTGTGAAAGCCAACGCGAGACCCCTACGACCATCCCATAATTCACCCAGTAGAAGCCTTGGTGACAGGTGGCACTGGGGTGAGGCTGTTAGATTCCAGGACGAGGGGAGACAGTTCACAGAGACCGCAGAGGCCCAGGCCTGCTCAGCCACTTCCTGGGCTGAGGCCTGCCTTGGGGAGGATGGTGAATCTCAGGTCTGCCGCTCAGGGAAAGGAGGGAGTCGATGTGCAGAGTACAGGCAGGAACTGAGCCTAGCCCGGTTCACCGTGGTCCTAGCCCTGGCCCTGAGTGGGGCACTATACATCTATACAACTGCCCAGCCTGCAAACTGAAGACCTGTCAGGCCCCAAAGGAAGCCTGTACAATGCAGGGCAATTGCTCTATCCTTTCCACTGGTGACCTTGGAGACGTCTCCTGTGAACCAGACTAAGGGCTGACTGAGATTATTTTTGTGAGTCCTTAGGATGAGAACTTTCATAAATTCTGGTGTCCTGTGTTTATACAACTACTTCCTGGAGGACAATGAGGCCTCAGGGCGGCCAAGCTGACTTCCTGGAGGCCCAGAACATGTCATGGCAAAATCTACACAGAGATACTTCCCCAGAACTTGCTGAATCCTAACTGCGGACCCCAGACTCAGGATCCCTGTGTTGGCAGGGTGGGGCAGGGCATGGAGCACACATGGGCTTTTCCAGGAGCCTTAGCATCTTTGTCTACCCAATCTGTCCATCTTCAAAAGCTGGCCCTAGGTCTTTCTAGTTTACTTATACTTGCAAACCATCCACAAGGCCCAGATCAATAGCTGTGACTATTCACCAAGCATGCCTTGAGCATGTAATCTAGTGACCGGCTGGAATGGAAGTGGGGATTCAATCCTACCTGCCGCTCACTGCTCAGGGCAGGGCAGAGGGCACGGGTCATGGAAAGGCTGGCTACTCTGGCAGGCTTCAGTGCCTTTAAGGGGGAGTGGGGGCTCTGTGGTGGAGGGAGGGCTTGAGGGGTAGGCAAGCTCCGGGGTAGTGGGTGGCGACTGTGTGGAACACAGTGACCCCTGAGCCGCCTCTACTGCTGAGAGAAGTACAGCAGAGGTTGACCCCCTTGCTGGTACCAGCTACACTGGAGAAATTGTCATCGCCAGGCCAGAGCTGCTCACCAAGGGCCCTGGTGAATTTTGGCTAGGTCCTTTATCGTGTGGGACAGGCCTATATCCTGCAGAGTGTGGAAGAACATCCCAACCTGTCCCCACTAGGTGCCAGGAGCAGCCCTCTTTCCCATATGCTACAGTGGGGAGGCGGGAGGGAGAGAATGTCTCCAGACACTGTCAAATGTCCTTGGGGTAGAACACTGCTCTAGGCTAAAGGACGGGTACTTGAGGGTGGAGGATGGCTAGCAGGACCTCCATGGAGAACAAGCCTGGAGTGGTTCTACGGGGCTGCTGTGGGCACGTTCAGCTGCAGGAACAGAGCTGGCACACAGTAGGTCCTCAGAGAGTGCATGATGAGCCTGGAGTTTAGGAGAGGAGGAGCGTTCCAAACCGCAAACCTCCAAGTGACAACGTGCTCCGTGCTCAGCAAGGCCCAGGCTTGTCAGGTCCCAGTCCTGCGGGCTGGGCAGCCGCAGTGGGCACTACCTTAGGGGCCAGACCATGCTGGGTGGCTGTTTATCTGTGTGCCCAGAGCTGCCTGCTGGGCGTATTAGAGGCCATGAAATAATGATGAGGCCTAGGAGGGGTAATTAAAAGCCACAGTGACATTGATCTGCTGAGATTTCTGAGTGAGCCCAGGGCACACGGGGGTGACTCTCCTTCTTACCTCATGCAGGCCTAGCCTGATTGGCCCCCTGGGCATTGCTGGGGCCTTGGAACCTCACCTGTGGCCGGGAGAGTCCCACGGCAGCAGCCTGGCTGGCTTCAGAGGCTGTGGAAGGTAGGAGGCCTGGGCCTGGGGGGGCAGCCCAGCTGCTATGCTCTGCCCAGGAAGACAGGAGCAGGCATGCCCGTTAAAGAAATACTTCTTTAGGCCTCCCTGGTTCAGCTTTTCCCCTTAGGGTCTGGAGACTCCGCCATGCAGGCAGCCTGAGGTGTTCCCGGGCAGTGTCACCTGCTATGGCCCCGGCCATGGCTGCCTCTGTCCTTTGGGCTGCAGTACTTTCAAGACTAGAAGCAAGTCAAACCCACATTAGTCCATGGTCCTTTGCTCTCGACTAGAAACTGCGTCCTTTCGAAAATATGAACATCTAATAGGTTCTTATTCTAATAGTCTGCCAAGCTAGACACGTTGGTTAAAACGATCGTGTTCTTGAGGTGATTGCTATCGATCAGTTATTTGCTCATGTAGGGTCCTTGCAGCCTCAGTTCAACAGGAGCTTCACGGGGAGGAATGGATGCCCACCGCACATAAGATGAAAACTGAATTCTGACCTGTATTCTCTCGCTTGCGGTCTCTATGACTCTGGGGTCTCATGCACCTTGACCTCCTGGGAAATGGACATGAGGAAGGATGGAGTGAACGCGTGTTTGCACAATCATGAACTTGGGAAGTGTCTGCGCATTAGCTCCATCTTAGAGCCTGATGTCCCAGCCGTCCTGTGAAGTGGTCGTATTACAGATGACAAACACGAGTCCAGCCATGCTGGGCTGCCAGGGCCCATGGAGGCCCCTGGCACCTCATCTTAGAAGATTATAGGGTGTGCTCTCCACAGGAAGCCCAGGTTAGTTTCTGGTTTCCCACTGCTAGAAGCAGACAGTAGCAAGTGGGTGCCCTGCCCAGAAGCTCTGAGACCTTCTTCCTTCCTGCCTGCTTGTGAAACAAGCCGGTAGATACTGTACCTCGTTATGTAATCACAGCTTCTGGTCTTCCTTTGTGACAACTCAGCCTGGGGTTTTTTGTTTTGTTTTGTTGTTTTGCTTTTGCCTTCTCCTCCTGGCACAAGGAGGGGGAGAGGATGGGAGATGTACCTCTGATCTCTGGGCTGTAGAGGAAGCCCAGATGGGAGGAGGAACAAGTTGTCCTGGGATCGTGAAGAAAAAAAAAAAAAACACAAACAAAAACTAGCCTTTCTCCATGAGGGTGGAGTGTAGCACCTGGGGTAAGGTCACCAGGGTGAAGGTGGCCTTCATTCTTGGGAGTTTTGAGGCCCTGCCTGTAAGACAGGAGGAGGGATGGAAGGTATGAAGGCATGTCCCCAGACTGCGTAAACTGATCTCACAGCATCACCAAGGCCTGGATCAATGGACATGACCTAGGGTGTACACATCCACACCTTTCATGTAGGTTTAATGTGATCACAACCACACCCAACTACGGCTAAGCATTTCTTCCTGGGCTTCAATCCCTGCGGCGTACTTGGTATTCAGTTCCAGATACTGGCATGGGGGGAGGCTGTGGCACCTGCCAGGCCTCTGAAGATTGTGGCTGAGTGATACAACTGTGAAGGCAGGGCTCCAGATTAAACCCCATTATGCTGACCTAAGGACAGCAGAGCCGTATAGCTCTGTGGAAGCATGGTCTCCATTTTGCATGCAAGTTCTGATTGCAAACATCGTTGACAAACCGAAATTGTGCAGAGCCTTGGGCTGCCACAGGCTTAGAGAGAGAGAGAGACGTTCGTTCCCTGACCTCCTACCCCTTCACTGGCATATAATCTTACTTTCATGATTTGAACATAGAAGGTTTGCTAGCCAAATCTGTGCTTGTGGGTTCTCTGATGGGCCAACCTAACCTGAACGCACAGAGCTCCTGTTAAAAGCCACTGTTTGTTCTGAATTTCTCTTCTTAGTGTGAATGGTGATGCATTCTATGGCAGAAATACAATGTCTTCTGTCCGGGCACTGAGCAGTACCCATTTCTCTCCAACTTCTGTTACGTGGGGGATAATTGTAATAAGTATTTACTTCCTAGGATGAGTGCAGTTCTAACTTAGGAGTTCGTATCTGGCCCTAATTTAAAAAAAAAAAAAAGATTACAAGAACCTAAAGGGACAGCTACTCAAGTCCGGCATGGATTTCAGTGTGGAGTCATTCACTGAAGGTGCACTTTGAGGAGGTTGACATTTTCCTGTGTCCTGAACACTTACTTCTAGTCCCAGTACAGAGATACGGCATGGTCACCTCTTCAGCGTTTGCAGCCCTGTGGCTGAGGTGAACTGGGGCCCTGGGAGCTCCGATAATGTGGGAGGTAAGAGCACATTACAGCCTGCAGAGTCCACAGCAATTAGCAGTTGCCACAAAGACCTTTTCTGTAGTAATTGGCTGTCCCTGACCTGGTGCTACAGGGGATGCCCAGGCCTCTCGGGGAGCACCCAGGGACATTGCCACTCACAAAGGAGCTCAGCCCTGACCAGGAGAGCCAAGTAAATAGGATGACACCGGCTTCCAAAGGGCCCAGGAATGATGCAAGAACACTCTCCCTGCAGTGCAGGTGTGAGGCAGGCTCAAAGGGTGGGAGGCTCCACTCCCAGGGCTCAGCCTCCACCCTCACACCATCACCAGCCTCACAGGCTTCCTCCCGTGTCTCTGTTTCCCATTGGCTTTGGGTTTCACTTTTCTCTGCCTCCCCTTTATGTCTCTTGGCTCTCCTCCGTCTCTCTCCCCAGGCATTTTCCCCGTGTCTCTCCTCAGAGGCACAGGAGAGCAGCTTGCTGCCCGTGGACATGGTACAGCTGGTCCTGGCTCTTTCACTGAGCCCAAGTTTCCACAAAGGGAGTCAGATAGCTGGCAGGTTCCGTGAAAAGTCCTAAGTCTGTTTCAAATGCACGCATGGAGCACACACAACTAGGAAACAGGTTCAGTACCCCTGCAAGGGCCACGCAGGGAAAAGCAATGAGGTCTCCGCCAAACCTTTTCCATGTACTGAGCAGTAAAAGAGACTGGAAAATAAAACCAGAGATAGGCTAGCAAGAACAGTTAGTCACTTTAGTTTGGGAAACACACATTGAATTTAGGTTGATTCACAAGGAATCGGCTACAACATTTGCTGACAAAGCCTGGATTCCACCAGGGGGAGGGAGAGTTATTATTTTAGCATCCCTCCCACTTGGTGTCTCCTGAACACACACACACATACGCACGCATGTGAAACGTGATTGTGAAAGAGTGAATTGCGCATATTTAGGTCACACAAGTGGGAAGCAGGACTCATCCATGAATCCCTGACTGTTAACTCCCTTTTCTACCTAAATCTACCCAAGTTGGGGAGGGGCATCCATGGCCTGAGACCAGCTCACGGATTTGACAGCTGTGTGAGAAGTCCAGGATAATGGAGAGAGAACTTCCTGCCCCTTTCTTCCCACTTATCACACCGTTGGGATGAGCTCTGTGGTAGAAATGGCCATTCCCTGTCTTATCATTTTGTTCTTTTGCTCCTTCTCTCTTTTCCTCCCCAACAAACATATCTGGATGCTCACTAGGTTTCCAGCCCTGGCTAGCTTGCTCGCTGTCTCTGTACTTCTCAGAATTACATTAACCTGTGAGAACCAAGATGGCATCCTTCCTTCCGTTAGTCTGTTACCCTCTCCCACAAGGATGGATACCAGAATTCAGACTGCCAGGAGGAGAAGGGTAGAAGTTATGGGGGTAGAGTGCTTTTCACTGTGGGCCAGAAAGTAGAGTGGAGAAGCTTTTATCTCTCATTCAAATCTAGAGGGCCTCCTGGGGTGTCCGCATTTCCTGAGCGCAGGTGAGAACAGAGCAGCAGGGAGGAGTCAGGGCATAGAGGACAGAGCAGCAGCATTTGTCAAAAGGACTGCGAGAAAGGATATACACACTGTGCTTATAACGTGGAAATATTGATTATTTGCGAGTCTGAAACTCAGGGTGAGTCACATCCTCTGGTAGGAAAGCCCCTGCCCCAGGCCCTCTCTGGGGCTCAGCCAAAACACTGGAAACAGACAAGAGGCCCAGTACAACATTCACAGGGCCATTATTTCTTCTCTGACCAGCAGTGCCCTGCCAGGCCCTTGGAGTTGCACTTTGACTTTCAGAGCTTTCTCAAGATTTGAAAGGCAGGGTTCCTAGACATGAGGCCCTATGGCGGAAAGTCAGATGGTACCTCAAATGCACGAGAAGACAGAAAATGCGTGGGGTACATTCTCTGATGTCTAGTTTACTACCAGAGTTTAGGCAAATTAAATAACTTTCATCAACCCAATCTAATCATCCAAGAATAAAAGCCTAATGTCTACTCCATCTAAACATGTGCCAATGCATGTGCAAGCCCTGCACGTGCGATCACACGTATGGAAAATAGGAGAAATTAGCTTTAGTTGAAGAAGAATGGGCTGATAGAAAAGTCACACCTAACCATAAATGGATCTCTATCTGAAATATTATATATGCCAATATATGCAATTTGATTTCAAATGGGTCTTGAAGTATTATTTTAACTCTCGTAGGTTTTTTGATGGCCCTGGAATCAAATTAGGCAGTGGCGATGATTGCCGTGGGGAAAGATAATTTCAGGAATAAGAATTGCAATATCTGTTAGTAGCAGCTTGTTAATGAAACTTCAAAGTTGAAACCAAAGTGGGAGGCTACAGATAGCTCCAGAGAAAATGTCTTGTGGTTCCAAAAAAATTCTCCTTTCCGATTCTAATGAATGCTTAACCTCCCTGAACTTAAACTTGAGTCTCATGGCCAGTAGTCAATTTTCATTCTATTTCATGCATTTACCCCCCTTTTAATCCTGAAAATCTGTAGCCATGTCATCAGCTCCTTCTTAATTATACCATATTCTTTACATCTGTCCTGCTAAATAACTCTAATTGAAATAGCACCGGCGTGAATTTTTGTAATGTTCCCCTCAAGACATCCCGAAAGTGACTCACGAGAAAACAGACTGAAGCCACAGCTGGAGGAACGTCAAGGATCATTTCCATTTTTACATGATTAATTTGAATTTAATATCTTAAATCAAAACCTGATTAATTTAAATAAAATTTTGATGGTACCCTGCTTCTAATATACATTGCGGTAATTAGATTCGGCTTAATGTGATTTTTTTTTACATAATTAAAAAAAGGGGGAAGTCAAGTGTAACAATGCAATGTTGATACAAATCTGTCTAAATATATATAGGGGGCTGCAGTTTGGACAGTAGTCAGGTGAAGGGAGTCTAGTTAAC
This sequence comes from Dipodomys ordii, assembly GCF_000151885.1. Classification (NCBI taxonomy): domain Eukaryota; kingdom Metazoa; phylum Chordata; class Mammalia; order Rodentia; family Heteromyidae; genus Dipodomys; species Dipodomys ordii. The sequence goes on along the minus strand of NW_012267218.1, from coordinate 5,582,029 downwards.
GAACAGTACTGAAGTCAGCTGAGGATAGACGTGATTTGCTCTATGTCCGTCGTATCTGGAGCAAAGCAGCTCTCCCACTAAAATTAAAAGCGGGAAAAGCTTTTATTCTAAAGTAATAAGTGATACTTACAGTGAGCCATGACACTGAGGAGCGAATCAGAGTTTCTACCATATCACAAATGGCAGTATTTATTTCTCCCTCATTAGACATTGGAAGCAGGCCTCTGCTGTGATCTGGGAGTGATTTCAGTGTGCCTCCAAAGGGATCAGTGCTGGAGGCTTGGTCCTAGCTTATTGGCATGGAGAGGTGTTAGATCTTTACCAAGTGAGGCCTAAGGCAAGGGGTGTAGGTCATGGTGAACTAGACCGGGGAAGGAAGTGACGCCGGTGGTGATGGCTGCATTAGTTTATGCATGGAGGGGTTATTACAAAGAGAGTTGGCTTTACCCTGAACCTCTTCCTAGGCACCCTATTTACAGGGCTTCGCAGCAGAGGAAACGCACAAGAGCTTGCGTGTGTCTGAGGACAAGGGCACAGGGACAAGGAGAAACATTGCATGAAGAGAGTCCTCAAAAATGTCTCCCAAGGGGAGGTGGGGGAGGGAAGGGATGGTAGGAGAAAAACAAAGGAGGGGGTAACAATGCTCGACAAGAAAGGTACTCATTACCTTGCTGATGTAACTGTAACCTCTCTGTACAGCCTCTTTACAAGATTATAAAGTTAAAAAAAAAAATGTCGTGACTAGTGTCCTTAATCGCAGCGATACAGAAGGATTGTGCTTTCAGACCAGCCCAAGCAAAAGATCAGTGCGACCCCATCCCAGTAAATAAGCCAGGTGGGTGTCCCATGCCTTTGATTACAGCTCTATTGAAGGGGAGAATCCTGGTTCCGGGTCAGCCCTGGGTAAAATGACAAGGCCCACTCTGGAAAATAACTAAAGCAAAGAAGTAAAAATTTAAAAAATAAAGATAAGCAGAGCCGATAGATAGTATAATTTTGATAACAGTTCCTACACCCAGGTAGCCTATGTATGATGCCCACACTCTCTGCACTTAACTCCTTCATGCTTTATGACATGCCAAATCACAGGCAGTGACCAGTCAAACCATTTTCTAGACTTGAAAATGGTGGCTTATAGGAAGACAGAATTCCTACCTTTAGCGGGAGCAGAATTCCAACTCAGCCTCATTTGGACCCCGCCAACTATGCTGATCCAGGCTCATGCATAATAAACCTGTACCTTTACCTACATGGTTGGAGGTCAGCACCCTTCCTGCCCTCTACAGATCTGTAGCTCCCAAGCAGAGGCTGGTGCAGAGCCGCGAGCTCTGCCTAACCAAGGCAACTTCTCACACTTGCAGCTGACAGAGGGAAGGAACTCAAAAATAGGTTTCAAGGAAATCACTGATTTATTATTCATCACAAAGGGTCAAAATGATGCCTTTCCAATCTGACAAGCCAGGACTTTTGATGAAAATCAACAATTTAATTTCTTTCTAAATTTAGATTTTCTTCTCTTTTCTGTATCAAACACCAAAGTCAGCTAAAAATAACTGAGCAGTAAATGTTAGAAAGGAGAATTTTCCCTCTTCAGTGTGTATTCTTTCTCTCTCTTTTTAAAATGTCAAAGTTAAAGTCAAAACAAAATTAATCAGGAAGGGTTATCTATAATGAATCACAATTCAACTCAGGAGGAAGGGGGGGCAAACATATCTTCACCAACAGCCAAAGAAACATTCTTTCAAAAAGTAACACTAGGCTGTAGGCTGGAGAGAGATTGCGGTTCTTCCACAGTTAGCAGCGTGAGTCAAAACTCTTCAGTTCTGCTCGAACTTTCTTTCTTATTATAAAGCAGCAGGGGTTGGAGTTCGTCAGGGCTGTGATTTAAATGGTTAATTGAAAGGAAGCCATGGTGAGCTTTTTCTGGCTCTAATATTACTGAGACAATCTTATCTGAGCTTACAGAGTTATTTCCAATGTTTAAAGGCTGCACGCATTTCTGCCAGATAAAACTGTTTAAAAACCCCAGACTCAAGTAAAGAGAGCTTGCCTTTCTAGAACTTTCCACTCTACTCCTTCTGTCTCTCTGCACCTCCTCCTGTATCGCCTCCTCCTTTCTCTTTTCTGTCTGCCAGGGTGTCATGTTGGGATCCAGCAGCCACACATCAAGCAGAATCACTTAGCTGTGGAGAGGTCAGGTGTGTGAGACTTGCTCCTGATCGCCATTGGACAGAGGATGAAACTGGGAGCCAGAGAGAGCCAGGAGCTCCTCAAAGCGTTTCACTGATGGAGTGGCATTACTGGGACTGGAATTCCATCTTCTCCTGCTGAGCCCAATATCTCTCAATGAGCCTAGAGATTATCCTTATAGGATATAACACATTTGAGAACTCAAGCTCTCTTTTTCAGAGTTGAAGGTTGTACTAATGTGACTTCACTTTTTCAGAAAGGAAGTCTTTGTCCAGGAAAAAAAAAACACCTTAAAATATCTTTATTATCTTCATGACTCTATGCTTTTGATCCTGTATATGGTATATACATGCGCGCATCTGAGGGAAGCCAGGAAGGGGGCACAGAATCAGGGAAACAGGTGAAAAACTACAGCAGAGGGGCCCATCAGTTGCACTGGACATTGATGAAAGTGAACTTAAGCAACTCAAGGGCAGCGATGGGAGGGAGAAAAGGAGAGGGAAAGAGGGAGCAGCTGACACTAAGCAAAAGGAAAGAAATGTACGTATCACCCTATTTGGAAGGAATAGTTGTATTGTCAAAGTTGGTAGAGTTCACAAGCTTTCTAGACCATGACGGGACAATTTGCCTTGTGAAGGTTAAAATGTGTCTGTGACTTTAGCTAAGTATCACTATCCCACAATACTGTGATGTTTATGTAATCACTTAATCTCAAAGACATCTTTTTTTAAAAAAATCTTTATTACATTTATTATTATTATTATTCCAGGAATTTCCTGGAAGTAGCACACTCTTCTCTTCAGCAGCTATCAGTAAACCTGGACTTCATTTCCCAAGACTACCCCAAAGTCTTCATCCCAGTCCACCAATCTTTACTTATTGTAACCAGTCCTGTTCCAGTCCCAGGACCATTAAGACTCTGTCCAGAAAGAGTCCACCATTAAGACCAGCACTGTCTGGTCAAAAAGACGTGTTCTGGGGGGCAAGATTGTGGCCTGGGAGGGCCTGACACCGTAGCTGGACTCTGCGTAAAGGCTGAACACAGGGACAAGTCTCCCTGAAATGAAGAGAGACTTTCTTCTCAGGAAATGTTCTCTGAGTCCCAACAAAGGGCAGATGGAGTGCCTTGATAGGAAGAGGTAGCCCTCACCCTTCCCTTGGTGGTCAGGATCATGTCAATGCCATGTGTCCCATTCTCCAGGACGGCTTGGTGATGAGTTGAAGAGCAGATTCAGAGGAGGAGATGGTCTGTCCTTCCTGCTGGGTTAGAGAAAGTCTGAGACAAGGAAGGTTGATCAGAAAGAGGAGCAGCCAGGATTAGGGACTGGGAGTGGACATGGTGGGAACCATGGGGGGGGGGCGGGGAGGAAAACTATGCACCACCACGTCTAGGCTGCTGAATTTAGAGAACTGTCTGGACTTCCACAGAATCGAATTCTTCATCCACCAATGGGAGAAAGAATCTTAGCATCCATCCCAGCAGAGCAAGGAGGCAAGACATGGGAAGCACCCAAGAAGGGAGAGAGGCAGAGAAAGAGAGAAGGAGAGAGAGACACAGAGAGAGAGAGAGGGAGAGAGAGAGAGAGCGAGCAGAACAGGAGGTTCAATGCAGTCCTAGCATTGATTAAAAAGCACACAACTCAATGGCTATCCTCTTGTTCAAAACCCAGTTGTGAAGGAAAAGAAGGCCTGTCTCTCCCTTTTCTGTCCACAAGGTAAGTGGGGGAATGGCATGACCTTTGAAGGGTGGGGGAGGGGCGTGTGTCTCAACACCACCTCTGCAGCCTTTCACCTCTGTAGCTCATCACCCACCTCCTCTTCCAGAAACATCACCTTTGCAAATTCATCTCTCGCCTGGGATGCAGGAATATCTCCGGCTTTGTTTCTCTATTATAATAGATGTAAATTAATGTTTTGCCTTTGTTTGCCACGGTAATCATAGAGGTGAGTGTATATTCCTAACAGTTATCTTATTTTCAATTTGCAAAGCATACTGTGCTTAATCCCACGAGGCAGCCCGTGGCTCTAGATATGAATTTTAAAAGATAATTAGCCCGGCATAGAAGGCGCTGTCTGTGCCAGGGAGCACACACTGAAGCCTGGTCAGAGGGGTCCTCCGGGACCCCTGTGGGGTCACAGACCCCCCTACCCCATGGTTTATATCTTTTTCTATCATCGCCACTGCCTTTGTGGGAACCAGGTGATTTGTTCATGAAAATTTAAATCATGTCCATACTAGAATCTGGAATTTCTTTCAGGAAGTTATTATTGGAGGATTTCCACCCCTATTCTCACCCAATGTTTCTTGTTTTTAATGCTCTACCCAGCAGATGACTGCCCCCTCCCCCCCCCCTTTTTTTAATGCTAACAGAAAGCAAGGATGAGTGCTTATGTTGGTTATTTTTAATGTCTGGTGCCTGTGCCTAATTTCTGAACATCTCTGAGAAGACCTAGACAAAGTCCTACATCAAAAAGATGAGCACCCCACCCCCACCTTCTCCTGCTTTGCCCGGGGATTACACTTGTAAGAACTTACAGGAAGTGAGTTATGAAAACAAGCATGCGATCTTGTGGTGGCGGACACAGAGAGGTGCTGGCGGATTCTCCACTACCCAGCCCCCGTCAGGAATGGCTTTGAGGGGTCAGCAGGTGCATATGGAAGCAGGGTCTGTGAGCCTGGCAATGAGCTGGGGCCGTGGTAGAGTGCGAAGGCAATCAGACAGGACCTATACCCGCAGGCTCACCCTGATGGCAGACACACCCCGGATCCAGAAAAGGCAGATAGCAGGATATCTACCACAGAGTACAACAAAAACAACATTTGCCAAGAGACAATAGACTTCCCACTCAGGGTATGTGAGGTGCCAATGGAGATGACTCTGACATTACATTTTAATAAGGTGATTTCTGTTTTATCTGAATAACTCATACACAGATCAAACCATACACACTTTATCCAGGTAACTTATATTTTGATGTTACCCTTCAATCAGCCCCTGAAAACTGGAACGTGATTAGTAGTTCATATTTGTGAAAGGAAACTGTATAGTAGGCTTTATCTTACATGCAACCAATCATATCCCTTACCCTCCCCCAACCCCACTGACCCCCTGGTTTTATCTCTATACGCTAGGACACAGACTCAGACTGTGTTTCACCTGCCAGGGGTCAAGGATCCTTTGTTCTGGCAGGAAGGATCGGAGTTGGAGGTGAAAAGAGCTCTGGGCTTCTTGGTGATGGCCCAATCACTGTACATTAGGAAATCGGTGTTGGCAGAGGATCTAACATTGTCTCTATTTGTCTCAAACCATTTGGTTTGCCTGGGACACTAAGAGCTGACACCATTTAGATTGCTTAACTCCCATCAGGTTAGGAGAAGAAAACTCTCAGTGCAGCTTAAGACCCTCCATCCACCTTCATCAGAGAAGCTGCTGGAAATTCCCATTTCATTAGGGAAAAAATGTCATCTTGTCTAATTTTTGAAGTTCACAGACCTAGTGCTCCTGGAAATGGGGTGTGTGTGTGTGTGTGTGTGTGTGTGTGTGTGTGTGTGTGTGTGTGTGTCTCACATGTGTTTGAGTGAGAATCAAGCAGACAAACAGGTTTCATACCGATATTAGAGGGACCTAGTAGGTCCTGCGATTTGTGCTGACTTGCTCCCAGTGTGTGTCACATTACCAAATTGGCGTTGCTCTCCTGGACATACCTGAATTTCCATCCACTGTGGTTGCACAGGGTGTTGCTTTTGCAGTGGACATAGATGTATGGAATGAACCTATTTTCCAGGCTGTCTGGAAACGGGAGGAAAGGCAGCACTGCAGAGCTTGGGAGAAACACTTCCCTCCAGCCTGGTCCAGCACCCTACCAGATAGTAAGGTGTCCTCAAATAAAAATGATAGATAGAGTTTGGGTGGGACCATTTCACAAAGAAGATTTGAACCATTACTATGAATTCTCTTGCCTAGAGCCTTGTTTTTGCACATTGAAATATGTAATTTACTTCAGGGGTAAACAGATCCAATGTGAGGATATAAATAGTACTGTAGGTGAATAAGATCATAAAACAAAAGACCAGTCTCCAGGTAGTAAGAGCTAGCTTGACATAACAGAATGCCATGCTTCTTAGCTTTGGAGTCATTTTATGAGAACTTTCAGTGTAGCCCTACAAGAGAGACAGAGGCTTGCTTAACTAGTGTCTGATGAAAGAGAACTTGGCCATCAACAGCTCATTTCTTGTAGCTGGTGTAAATTTCTCAAGCCATGTTGACTCCCTGGCATGCAGGTTATTGAAGGGAAGGGGATTAACAATAGATCTAGAGCTGAGCTCTTGGTAAGGGACTCTGTTCGTCAGCATTTGAATATATGAGTAAAGCAACAAGAATTTCCTCCAGTCTCTGGCCTACAGATGGATACTGAAAGGAGAGTTGAACGAGGAGTTCCACCTCCTTCCTTTTCTTCATTTAGGGAGCAGAGCTACTCAGAAAAGATGTGCAGAAAACCCTTTCGGAAGGTCTTCTCTCACAATAAAAAGGGTTCACATCTGAAGCAAATGGTGGGGCTCCCCCATTCATTCCTGCCCCCAGAAAAGGATCTCAGTGGCTTTTGCAGTGGTTTCTCTTGAAATCCTTCTCTGGGCATTGGCAGCCCCCATGAGAGTACTCTGCAACTCTCTGGCTCTATCACTGGGTAGATGGGAAGATGGGAAGATCTTCATAGGAAGATGAACTTGAGTTTAAATCACAGGGAGTCAGAAAACCAGACCAGCTTCTGGCCCTATTCTCCCCTCTTCGGGTTCATCAATTTACATACAACTTTGATTAAAACAACAACAAAAGACTAAAGCTTCCAGTGGGAAGACTCTTCTTAAAAAACCCAACACCCCTGTCTAGCCAAGGCCCAGAATTCTTGATAAGACACACCTGCTGTAAGTCCACTGAGATGGAATTGTTGCTGGAGTGCTGAGCATGCTGTATGGGCCGCATGAGGGCATGTGTAGGAAGAGATCATAAAGAGGTTTTCAAAGACTGGGGTGTTACTACAATTATCTTTAGAAAGTAACGGGAGAGCAATTCTTCAAGACCCGGAACTAAGTTGAACCCTGGTTTGATCATCTCTCCAACCACCAGAATTGTTCTCTTCCTTTAAAACACTCTCTCTTTTCTCTCATGCCTTGAGGTCAAATCATAGTAAACCAAAGTAGTTGTTACTGATATATAACACACATATGCTACCTAAAGACAAGACTGACAGATCAACACCCATTTGCTCTTCTAAAAGGATACTGGCTTCTGCCACCTAGCCCCAGGTTCTTTTCCACAGGCCAGTCTACCATTGAGTAATTTTAAATCCAAAATGAATCCTTGCCAGTTTGGGAAGTAAAGAGCAACATTCCTAGGGATTTGTCAGAAGACTAAATTTGCTAATTGCCTCATTGGTACTTAATATCCCTTGATATTTTACCATCATAGAAATGAGCGTTCCTTATCTTGTCAATCACGCCCATTTGTGTGTGTGTGTGCGTGTGTGTGTGTGTGTGTTTGTGTGTGCACGCTACTGGGGATTAAACCTAGAACCCTATGCCACTTTATCTACCCACCCCTCAGCTCTGTTGTTGTTATTTGTTCTTGAGACAGTATCTTGCTGACTTTCTCTGGCCTGGCCTCCAACTCACAGTCTTCCCACCTCCACTTCCCAAGTATTTCAGATGACAAGGAGGCACCACCAAATATGTGAATGCTTTATTTTGGGTCATAATGACAAGAAACCAGATTCATCTCACTCCCATTGTGATGCTGGTACTTGGCTAAGTTCTTAACAGCTAATAAGAAAGGAGAGAAGGAGAGAAAGAAGAAGGGGGGAAAGGGAAGAAATTAAGAAAGAGGAAGAAAGGAGGGAGAGAGAGAGAAGGGAGACCAACGGAGGGAGGGAAGGAGAGAGGGAGAACCTTAAGTTCATATCAGAAGAGGTTTTCTAAGTAATTTTTCTGCTGATGAGTTAGGCAACTCTGCCATGTGAGGGTAGGGAAAGTAACAATAATTAGTGTGTTTGCAGCCATGATTTTAGTAAGATTCTGCTCATGTTCAACACACTCTTCTTTGGATTACTGGAACCTCAATCCTTGTACTATATGCTAGAAAGTGGGTTGCTAGTCCTGACCTTGGAGATCCAGTTATCTCCCAGTGAGCATGAAGTTCCCAAGGTGAGCTGAGGGGGGGTACATATGCAATGAAGGTGAGCTGAGAGGTGGGAATGTATGAAATGAAGGCGAGCTGGGAGAAGGGTATATATGCAGTGAAGACAGAAATAGGCTGTGTGAACTCAGTCAGGACCCTTGAAGTCTAAGGCCATATAGGAACATGTTAGATCTTTTGTCATGGTACCATTGAGCAGAAGGTATTCTGTGGAACACATTGCCGTCATAGTTACTCACATTTCACATGACAAGTTCTGCCATGTACATTTTCACTGGCTCCATGATCACCTGCATGAATTCAAAACATTCAGCCCCTGCCTTGTCTAAATGTCAGACACACAGACAGCATGCTACCTCCTGGAGCCATCTTTGGGAGTAAGGCCTTTTCTAGAAAAAGTTCTTTCTAGGACTGGGCTGGGAATGGGCGCTCTGTCATTTTCATCCTACTGTTAGTGGCCAGAGGGGCCCCCCCGCCCCGCCCCCGGCCTCAAAGACCGGTGCACCTTTCACCAGAGTCTGGAGAATGGCTGTCCCTGAGGGAACACGTCATTTTGTCCATTGATGAGGACACTCCCAGGCCTTGGCAAGTTTAGCACTAACACAGTTAAGGGATGAGGGGAAGTTATGACACAACATCATTTCTCACTTCAGGTACCACTGGCCACAGTAATCGATGGGAGCCCAGAAATAACTTAAAATCCGATTCTGGGCCACCATGGATGGAGGCCTTCTAGGCCCACATCCCAGAGGGTCCCCAAGAGGCATGAGAAGGTAGGGGTCTGATCTGTGCAGTCAGGATGTTCTGTGGCCCCCAACTTGCTTCAACCCAGTAGCTCCTCTGCCTACTTGCCAATGTAACTTCGCCTCCAAAACAAGAACACAGACATCCTGAGCCAGTGAGGACACCCAGAGTCCAGTAAGGTGAGGTGTGGGAAACACCATGGGCCAACCTGCCCCTTGAGTAGAGGGCATTCAGCTTTCTTCCTTTCCACAGCCAGACCAGGAGGGTGGTCTGAATTCTCCTTATTCTACAGGGGGCACAGACACGGTGCACCAACTCCTGGATTTAGGAGACCTCTAGGCCCTAAGCATAACTGCATGTCTCAGTTTATCTAACATGGATTGGCAACAATGGCACTGCCCTGGTATGGCCTCAGACACTGTGATCATCTCTGTCTCCTTGTGTATGGGGGAGGACAGTGAGTGTCCGGGAAATGGAGGATTTTCCCAGGCTCCACCGCTAGATGGATGTCACTGGATGTGAAACACCTTTTTTCTTCATTGCAGGATGTTCTTCTCAGAACTGGTCTAGCTGTCTGTGCCTGGGCCCTGCAGACTCCTGCTGTGTGCATTCCCCTAGTCTCTACCCACCCCTAGCCCTGCACTTGGATCCCCAGCTTCGTCCTCGCTGGACTGCAGGGAATGTATGAAATGAAGGCGAGCTGGGAGAAGGGTATATATTGCAGTGAAGACAGGCATAGGCTGTGTGAACTCAGTCAGGAACCTTGAAGTCTAAGGCCATATAGGAATGTGTTAGATCTCTTGCCATGGTACCATTGAGCAGAAGGTACTCTGTGGAGCACATTGCCAGGATACCAGGGAAGGCCAGGTATCCTGGGCCTATTTCCCAACACATTCAGAGCTCTTTGCCACTGACCCCTGGGGATGGTCTACAGACCAAACCAGTCTGCTCCCAGACTCCCCTTAGTCTTACTTCTGGGGACTCAGCACCCCCACTAACCCTCCCTGTATCCCACACTGAATTTTCCTCTCTAGGCATGAATGCCTGGAAGCTCCTGGTAGCTTACTGCCTCTTGGAGCAGAGGCTGATGGAAGTGTTTATCTGCGAAAGACTGATGAGGGTGCACATGGACAAATGGACAGCGGGGTCAGTGATCCAGTCCATCCATCCGCTAGAACGCCTGTCACCCTCAGGTGGCACTCTGGTGCCCCTAGCTCTATCTGCCTTGTTCCTGAGCCTCCTGCCTGCTAATTCACCTCTCATCCTTTCCAGCCAGAACTGATGCTTCCAATCTGGGCAGAGCTGTGGCCTGTCTTACCATTGGTGGTTGGGGGGGGGGAAGGGGGTGTTAGAGACCTCTGATTCCAGAAGTCCACCAGAAAGATCCTTGTCATAGGCCTTTGCATGGCCTGTGAGCCACACTCCATCAGGAACTGTTGGGCTACTTCTAGTGACTCCCTCACCCACAGTGTTTTCTGATCTGTCTCAACTTACACCTCCCAGGAGCTGAATAAGACAGGGTTCTTCACCATGGGGGAGGTGTGGGGGTATTTCTAGGTGATGTGAAACAGGCTTCGCTAATGCCCACCGGAGTTTCCCAGTTCCTCTTGTAAGGGTAGGCACATGGCGCCGAAGAAGGTTCAGGCTTCAGAAGGTTCAGAGAGGATCATGGGAAGGGGGGCTGGGGGAAATGACTCCATGTCTACCTGGTAAGAGCGCAATAACAAAAATAGAGTCCCGCATGAAAGGAAGAATAAAAAAATGAAAGCAAGCAGTGAAAGACAACATCCGCTCTCATTTCGGTTTCCTGGAAGCGGAATGTGGTCGGGCAGATGGTGCTCTTTCGTTTCAGCAGAAGAGACAATCAGATGTAAATAGGTGCCGCCATCTTCAGCAGGGCAGGTGGGGAGGGAGGGGCTGCTTGTGCCCTTCTGCCCTTGGCTCCTGGGCTGTGTGTGCTGCTAGCTTACGTCTTCTCCAGGAGGGGCCCCTCCTGCCTGCCCAGGTCCCCAGTCTCTGCCTCAGGCTCACAGTTCACAGGGGTCCTTCATACAAGGGGGCAGAGGAAGATCTCTGAGCTGGGATACACCTCGGTGGCTTTTCCTCTGGGTGCTTCCACGGCATCTAGCCGTGACCACGTGGATCGACCACACCGTTTCTCACATGGCTGAGCACTTCCATCACACTTGTCCAAGCTCTTTCATATGCAAATGCATCCACTGATTTAGGGGTAGGGGCAGCTGCCACCTGGTCCCTTTCCCAGCTCAGGAATTGAAAGTCAGAGCCCTGGCATGCCCGACTCGCAGCACACGCGGGCGGTGTGACAGGCGTGGGGTGAGCATTCTAGGTTCCTAGGGTGGCACCCCCCACCATCACTGGGAGATGTGAGTCTTACACATACACATGACATAGAAGGAGGGGATAGAAGTCACGGTTTCTTACTCTGGTTGACTGCATACATGTTTCATTTCTCAGTGGCTTGTGTGGAAGGAAATATAATGTTTAACTTCCTTCTATTTTCAGGGTTGAAATACTGTCCCTTGAACAAATCTTTAAGGCATATGTAAGTGATTGAAAGTATAAATCCAGAAGTAGATGTTGAACAAGGAATGAGTTGCCTGGTTTCCAGAAACCCAGGATGGATTCCTCAAGCCTTGATGGGGCTTTGTTAGCATCTCAGAGATGGCATCTCAGGTTTGTTTGCCTGAAGACTCGTGCTCCATGTATAATAAAGGCCGTTAATTGAGAATTTCCACTCCCCAAGGTGCAGTGGTGACTCTCACTTCTACATCAGAGGTTTCCACGGGGTCCCCTTGGGGTGCATCTGCAGAGTGAGGGAACTGGATGAAGAGCAGCCTTAGTGGACGGTGCACTTAATCAAGCAAGCTGTTCTTCAACCAATCCTTCACCCCTGCATGGAAGAGAGAGGAGGTTCTCTTCTCTCCAAGAGAAGCCAGAAACCACCTGCAATGTTCCAACGGCCAAGGATGGATGCCATGGAGTTATATAAGCTTTCCCAAGAAAGCCCTTCAGCCTAGGAGATGGGGGCTGAGAAGACACTGCCATGAGGGCCGTAGGCCGAGGTTCCAAACAAAACAGGAGCCAGAGAAAAGACAAAGAGAGCAGAGCAGTGGAGGGTGGTGCTGCCCCCAGCCTCAACCCTCGCCCCCCGCATCTAGCAGGAATCCCAATTGAACTCTGCATTTTTACACAGGTGCATATAACTGGGAGATATTTGTGGGAGAGAAAGAATGTTTCTTTTAGGATTAATCGACACAATGAGGAATAAAATAAATCTCTTAAAACTGAACCATCATGGAGAATCTAATAATAATTTCATTTTGATGGTACTGGGGTTTGAACTCAGGACTTTATGTTTGCTAAGCAGATACTTAATCTGTTGAGCCATACTCTAGCTCTTTTTTGACTTCAGTTTTTTTTCAGTTATGTATTCATATCTGGGGCCAGAACCAGCTTAAGCATACCACATAGAAGTATGGAAAGTTCATATTACCCGAGTCAGCCTTTTCATTGAGATTGGTCTTGCCAACTTTACTCTTGGGCTGGTCTCAAACAATAATCCTCCCACTTTTTTCCCTCCAAATACTTAGGATGCCTGGCTGAGAGTCTTGTCCATTTTCCAGATGAAAAGTATAATAATTGAATTGTCAGGTGATCAGCATCACTATTCCTCTGGGTCTCAAGCAGTTATCTAAATCACTTGTATTAGCTGAGACCCACGACCATATGGGTGAGACGCATTGCTTTAAGTCTGCTGCTGTGTGAAACAGGCAGAAAACTCAGGTAAGGGGCTGGATTTTGTCAAAGACACTCTACATCAGAGAAATAAAACTCCCTCATCCTTGCCCTCCAAGGTGCTAGAATCGGAAGGTACCAGGCCAATCAACATGCTCAGCTCAGATCCTGGCAAGCACTAACATCAGGATACCATTCATGCTCCAATGTTCTTCTCTTCTTCAGGGATGTTTATCCTTTGCACCTAACCCACACTGTGGCCCACCAATATAAAATGATAGAATCTAGTGCTAGGCTACAACAAAACTTTAAAATAGATTCTCAGAGATCTAATGTTCTAGAAAGCAGACAACATCATGTGGCTTAGATATAGGCTAGCACACAGACATAGGGCATCAGGTAGGTAAGTGCACATCACCGGGGTTGGAGATAATCTCCCCAAATCTTGAGCCTCCACTTGGTATTTGTTGCTGAGAACCACTGAATGAGCTAGGTACAGAAACTCATGTCACCTGCTGCACAGAAGGGAAAGTGAGCCACTGAGATTATCTTGATTGCCTGTATATGTACACACAGGGTCCCCCAAATGCCCTCATGTGCAGTCACCTACCATTTCTTAAAATAGCCCTTCATGACCACCCAGCCTTCCTTCTCTGGACAATGAATACAAAAACATTTCTCTGGCCTTGACCGAGATCATACAGAAATTTTTGAAAACAAAATGTGTGTTAGAAAACAGCTTCTACAGAGCATTGATCATTAAACAATATTTGCATTCATTTCACATATGCAAAGATGTTTATGAAATTGTCTTTCTCCTCTCTCTGCACCTTTGCAATGACAAACAAGATCCACTCTCTCCTCCTCCTGATAAATCAATGGTGTGAGGGACCACACAGACATTAAGCCTATGGGCCGGTGGTGAGGGAATGCAATGGGAGGAGCGTGTGCAATGGGGGCCGGGTGAGGTCATCCAGGAAGCACACTGGGATGAGGAGGCTGGGGAGGATTTCAGGAGGAGTCCGGAGGCCCTGCAGGTGGTAGAGATGTGTAAGTACAGGACTGGCCCCTGAGCCATACTAGCGTGTGTGCTGGTATCAGTCTTAGGGAGCAGCAGTAATGTATGGCTACAGAGGTCTGTGTGATCTCAGCTCCTTTTCTGGCGGAGCTCCATGCTTTTTACAATATGGGCAGTGGGGGGGGTGGCAGAGTGTCATCTGACCCCCTGGACCCATCACAGAATGGGCCTGTAAGAAGTAGGGAAGTCGGGGTGGCCAGTTGGACGGCTGTGGTTAGAACCACCCACTCCTCATTGGCATGCTGCCCACTGCACTTCTGGAGGGAGGAAGAGAAGAAAATGTGGCAGGCACCCACACTTCCAAAGGGAAGAAACATGTCAGCTGTACCCACTCATGTCATCTCTGCTTAGTGACAGGCAGAAGAACGCCCACTCCTAGTGGCCCAAGCTCCAGAAGGAAAGACAGACTGGAGCTGCCCACACTCAAGCATGGCATGGGAGATGGTCAGGAGGGGCTTCCAACTTCCCAGAGGGCTGAGGGAGAGGGAGGGCCTAAGTCATGGCTGGTGGTCATATGCATCTCTCCTTCTGAGCCTGAAGCCGGGGGTGACTAGTGACTCGGGTTAATCACCTCTATGGTGCCAATGTGAGGGACATAGCCTGAAGCAAAGCAGATCTTGACTGCAGGCTTGAGGATGATAAGTGCTGTGGTAATTGTGGAATTGAACTAGGTGCACACTCTGGATGGGGGAGGAGCGGAAACAATCCAGAGGGGAATCTGTTACTTTAACAACTTTGTCATTTCAGTAAAATTGATTCCTGTACGTTATCAAAGTTCTAACTAAATGTCAGCAAAACTCTTTGAAGATGGCAAATAAACTAAGGAAAGAAGCCCATACCCAAGTTTTCACGCCAGCGCTCCCTGCGTAGAGAGTTCCATGGCTGGCATAGAAGAGGGACTGAGGTCTTGGGGACCAGCAGTAGACAAGAACACAGGTGGGTTTAGCTCTCCATGAGCCAGGCTCTGCTGTAAGCAACCCCAAGGCACCTGAGGCTGGCAGGGGAGGTAGGTTTGCAGGAATCATCCAGAATGGTTAGGGAAGTCCCTGTGTTAGGGTCATTTCCTGTTACATGGCTGCCCTTGTTCTGTGGGTCTGATGTTAGGAGACAAGGAACAAGAAATGACCCTGTTCTGTGATTCAACTCAGAAAAGTGGTAGGAGGATGGGCTGGGCATGTCTTATTGTTACAGTGTTTGCCTTGCATGCATGAAGCCCTGGGTTCAATGCCTCAGCACCACATAAACAGAAAAAGCCAGAAGTGGTGCTGTGGTTCAAGTGGTAGAGCGCTAGTCTTGAGCACAGAGCAGCTCAGGGGCAGCACTCAGGCCCTGAGTTCAAGCCCCAGGACTGGCAAAAACAGTGGTAGAAGGGCTGATCTCTCCATGAAAACCAGGAAGAGTTTAAATTTCCAAGATGTGAGCCCCTAGGATGAAAACACATGGAAACCCTTGTGTACCACTCAGAATTTGACAAAGGAGTTTCAGAAGTTTGTTTCTTAGCCGACCACCACTGACTGATTGAATCAAGGGGTGATCACAGAAAACAAGAGACCCGGTTACTACACCTCAGGCCTGCAGTACTGCATTTGCAAGTATCCCTGGGGGTCTCCAAAGCCTTGACCTGGTGACAGTGGTGACAACTGGTGACAATATTGCAGGCCCTGGGAGCTCAGGGCTACTCTGGGAAGGTGGACAGAGAAACGAGAAACATTTGGAATAGTCAAACCCCAAATAAGGGGCACAGTCCCTTTTCCATTTGTATCCTTCTAGGTTGATTAGAAAGATACCTGTCACTCACTCTGTTAGCTGAGAACCCCCCAGGTACAATCTTAGGAAAGTGCCTTTGTAATCTGTGTCTTCCAGAGCTAAACTAGCCCAGTTCTACCTTTATTTAGCCTGATATGCTCCATTTCTTCAACATGGCATCATAAAATTATACAGAGGGCACAAGAGACAATAATACTTTTAATAGTAAAATGGGTCCAAGACAAAGTGGACCTTTAAGGCTGCTTAAAACCCACTGGAAGAGAGTGGGCAAAAGCTGAGTTGACTCTACTCCTTTGCTTCTGCCCTGTGGATATCAGCAAGTCTTTTTTGGGAGGACTCTGGACCTGGGAAAACATTTCTATTCCGGGTAATCTTTTGCTTTAAAACACAAGGCAAGGAGCATGAACATTGGGAGATGGGGTAGGGGAGATTAGCATGGGAAAATGGGGGAGGTGCCCATGATGACATCACTGGCTTTCCTTTACCTGCTCCCCTTAACTCCATCTGTCTGACATCAAGGGGTGCAGTCAGGAGGCTGTCACCCTGGAACGGAGGAGCAGGGAGGTAGGATCTCAGGGACCCTGAGAGATGAAGATTGAGTCTGATTGGGCCCAGACTCCCAACTCCTCCATGATACCCACAGGGAGAAATCTGTGTAGCTATGGTTTCTTTGTGTTCTGACTTTCCTTTGTAGGCACCATCCTCTTTTTTGGCTGGAGGAGTAGAGGTGAAATTGGAAGGAAAATACTTTCTGGTCCTCATGAGCCACATTGCCTCTCAAATCACTCCCCTGGCGCCCGGTGGCAGGCAGAGACTTTGGTCTGATGATCTGGCTCAGAATGCAGGCCCTGGCCCTGGACCGAGAGACTTCACCCTGCTAGTGATTACTCTCAGATCTCTCTAATACTCTGCTTTCTGGCACAGCATGAGGGGTGGAAGAATATCTGCCCATGAGGCTTCTATGATGTTTAGCATCGAGGCCCGGCCAATGATAAACTCCCAGCCCATTGAAGCTGCGATCACAGGTCCACCTACAATCCAAGAGGCCCAAATGCTTGGAAGGCTTGCATTTTATAACAGATTTGGTTGTAACAACTAGCTTGACCTGAACACATTAAGCAGCAGAAATTGACCCTGACTGATACTGGGCTATTTATAGCTGTTATTTATCCCACTCATGTTCATATCCATTTTTTTTCCTGCAGAAATACTAACACGCTTGATTGCATGGCTGTATCCCAGGTCTCCCTAGGGGTGTTAAATAATAGAGCTGCATGCACAAGTTGCCATTTTTAATCTGAGACATTCTGACGTTTCAGGGGCTTGCAACCTCAAGGTTTCCAAGATGGGGTCATGGATTTGCTTTGAAAAGCTTGATCCTTTGCAAGGGGTGGTGGGTGATTGACCTTGCTTAGATGGAACGAGGAAACTATAGATATCAAATACCATTGTTATAATCCACCCGATGTGTGGATTATGAGAAGTGGGCTCCCAGACTGTGTATGGGGCTGCTGGAAGCTCAGGGTGTTGGATCCAACGCTCACGTCAGCAGCTACAGTCTCCAAAGCCCATCTCCTCTGAGTGCTCCATCTCGGTTGCTTCCTTCCCCCCTGGAGATGTTGTGAGGATGATCGTGAGGAGCAGGAACGGGGTATCCATCAGTCAGTCGAGGCTCGGGATGTGTCAGTGACTGCAAACACAAGTCCTGCTGGTCCGTGTCATACCTGGTCGCTCATGAGATTAGAAATGCTATACTCTAGACTCTAATCCTAAAGCCCACTTTCTTTAAAGCAGGCTCCAGACAAAGTACACAAGAGTGCTCAAGAAGTACAGGTGAGATCAGACTGACTTTCTCGTGGCTTGACCTGCAGGACAGAGCAGCCTAGGAGCTCTTTAAAGCCACGGGCAGCAATGTGTGGCAGGAGTCAGCCCTCATAAGTTGGTACCACTGCAGGGACTTCGGGAAGTTTGCTTTCTGCCTGTTCTACTTCCTCATGTCTCTGCAGGATTGGTCAAGATGAGGCGTTCTGAACTTCCTGCCCCATGAGATGAATGAACACTGGACTCTCAGGACTGGAAACTTTGACCTGGAACTGTCAATCCAGAAAAGAAAAAAAAAGCGAATGAATACATTTGTGTACATATACATACACACACATATATATGTATCTGTATGCATATCTTATATGCATACATATCTATGCATATATATGTATGTATATATATATACATATATACATACATACACACACACACACACATATATATATATATATATGGATATGTACATATCCTAAGTAAAGCTGTCCAGGTGAGTAGTAGCAGTTGTTCCTGAGCCATGTGGAGAGGTGCTAGAGAGGAGGGTAATTTCATCCCACTATGCACCAGAGCACTGCCAAAGGCTCTTGAATAGATTTTGGAGGCCCTGTACTGTCTGCCCTTCCTAGACTCTTTTGCTGTTCCTTACAAGCTGTGCTTGAGAACAAGCAAGCTCTCATCATTCCTGGAAGGCATCAAGTCTGCGGAGCTCCAGCTCTTTGTCTTCTTCAGCCTTTAGCCTTCTGCCCACACTAGGGCTGAGGCACCTCTTGGAGTCATGGAGGGCCCTGTTCTCTCCTTCCACCCCCACACTGTGGTTCTAGGTTGTGTGGGAGTCAAAGAGACTCTGTGAGACTCGAGTGTCCCTTTTTACCTTTAATCACACACAGGTAATATTATCTCCAGGAGTCACTGATCGTCAGAGAAGCCCTCTTTCAATGTAGTTTCTCAGAGTGAGCCTTGGACAGTGGCCAGCACAGCCACCAGGCTTGCCGGTTTGTTTCAAAGCCCATTGCCAGAGCTACTGAAGCAGAGATGGCAGCACGGAGAAGCCCAAGGGGTTGCTGGACCACCTAGATGTGTAGTGACACAAGTTCAAGCTCTGGGGCTGACTCCCAAGGTCAGGCTGAGCTTAGCTGAGTGACCTTATCTCACTGGATTTTATAGAGGAAAATGAACAGGATGATTGTGTGAGTGTGTGTGTGTGTGTGTGTGTGTGTGTGTGTGTGTGTGTGGTGACAGTTTTTTAGGGGAGTGATAGTTTAGATTTATGGTCATCTAAGACTTAGACAGGAAATAGGTATTGTCCCTATCTGCCTAGACTCTGTCCCAAATTATCCAAGTCTAACAAAGAGTCAGGATCCCTATGAGGATACACTCTCCAGGGGCTGGGCAACCAGTACGTGCCTGGGACTCGAAACTGTCAGAAAGCCAATGTCTGGAGCCGACCTGCTCACACAGAGGGGACAGCGGAGCAGGGCCCTCCGCGTGTGCTGGGACTTTCCAGCAGGCTGACCTGTGCCAGTCTCTGGGAGGAAGTGATAACCTGCCTGCTTACCCTTGTCCCCCCTCCTGCCCCCCAAGCCTGCAGGGGACAAAGCGACACAAAAGTGCTGTATCACACCCGCCCGGTGGGCGGTGCATGCTGCTGGGCGGGTGCCAGAAGGTCTGGTGGTTACTTCTGTGGTCGCTTAGCAGTTTTATGAAGGCCCTTGAAGTGCCTCAAGTACCAGGTGGCCCCAGCGTGGTTTAACTGTCTAGAGGCCGAGCCCTTGTCAGTGGCCACCTGAGACACAGGGCTGTGTGAGGGTGAGAACTGTTCGGCTGGCCGTGGCAATTGCATCGTGCTGGAGAGGCAGAGGGTCGCCCTGGGGTGCATCCTACACTGCAGATCCCATATGATAAGTGAGCACACTTCCCTGCCCTTTTGGAACACTTGCCCCTGATGTGCTGTGCCCTCGGAGAGTCATGCCAACCCCATTGGCTACCATGTTCCCATTTTGCAGAGGCTGAAACTAAGGGTGGCCTAACTTGAGGATCTGTTCTGCAGAAAGCCTCTCTGGCAGACATTTTTCTGGGGGGTGGGGAGGGTCGGTGGTGGGGCCTGAACTCTGGGCCTGCGCACTGTCCCTCAGCTCTTCAGCTCAAGGTTAGCGCTCTACCACTTGAGCCACAGCGCCACTTCTGGCTTTTTCTGCTTATGTGGTGCTGAGGAATTGAACCCAGGGCCTCATGCATGCAAGGCAAGCACTCTACCAGTGAGCCACCTTCCCAGCCCTGGCAGAGCGCATTTGAAGGACTACGTAGCATTATCTTCCTCAAGGCCACAGCTCTCCTCATTTCTCAAACAATGATGCTCCCCCGGAAACATCTTCTCTCTGCAAGCTGTGGTGTATAACTATGGAACAGGTACTCACAAGATGGCTCTATTTCCTTTTAGTCTTATTCCCAGGTTATCAGTCAGAGTGTACTTCATGGAATAAATGCAGAGTGCAACATAACTCCAATCACTTTTCCAAAGTCCTCAGGAAGTTTTGGAAGGATATTGTAACTGCCTCTTCTTCTGGTCTTGGATCTTCCCATCACAGTCTGGCTACCAGCAATATGACCAGGCATAAGCAAGCCACCAGAAAGGCAGAGATTAAGGACACACATGCCCGCACTCATGCACACACACACACACACACACACACACACGCATAA
>NW_012267218.1:5461782-5556782 GCF_000151885.1 Dipodomys ordii | reverse complement strand
CAACAGGTGAGGCTCACTGCCCACCTCCACTGCCATGACCCAAGCTCAGATCTCCAAAGGGCCTGGGCAGGTTCTCAGCGCAATGACCTGGGCTGGGAACCGAAGATACCCCAGATGGACTCCCCACCATTGTGCTCATGGGTAGACACCTGATGGACACCAGGCAAAGTAAGAAGAGTCAGGCACAAGAAGGCAAGGGCTACGAGACCTCAGCACATATAGAATCTAAGAGCTGAACTCAGAGATGTTGAAAGTGAGTGGTGATTACTGGAGGCTAAGATGGGGAGTGGGAAAGAGGGGCAGAGGCTGAACACCAGGTGCCAAGTTAGGACTACACAGGGAGTAAGACGTTCTGAGCGCCACAGCTCGGAAGCTCACCCATGACAGGAAGATCTTCTATGTTTTAATGAGGCTACACGAAAAGGTGCTCAATGTGTTCACTAATGAAGGGCTGTTGAGGAGGTAAGTCCAACCTGTAAACACTACACAACGGTGTAGATGTGCCAAAACACCACATGGTAGCCCATAAATATGCAGAATATATTTTGCGTATTTGTCTATTCAAAATACATGGTGAATATATCCCTTCAAAACGATTTTTTTAGAAAAGTGTACACAGTAGTGTACAATTCCTTTCAGCAAAATGAAGAGACTGAGGTCCTTGAAGAATTGCTTGTCTGGACAGTTACCAAGCGGATGAGAGCCAGGAAACTTACCCTGGTCCTATACTTTCTACTCAGTGCCTGCTCCCAGCCCAGCATGGCCACACATGGGTGGATGTATGGACAGGCAAGCAAGGACTCAGTGGTACCATTCTGATATCTGCAGGTCCCACTCTTAGCTGATCTAGCTGGGCCCTGCTCTGCAGTGCTCTTTGAGCTGTGTACACACATTGTACTTCACCACTGAGAGAGAGTCCAATTGTTCAACCTCGCGGTAGGAGCCTCAGGCTCAGCCCTGTTCCTCCTACAACCTGTGGTTTCCCATTGTGCACGGGCGTGCCACGCTGCCTGCTGCAGTCATCAATGGCTGCAGGGGCAGCCGGTGTCAAACAGTGGGGTGGAGAACAGGCAGGAGTGGTGCCTTCCCCTGAGCGAAGAAGACATTAGGGATTGATTGGATCGGGATGCCTTAGACAGCCTGGATTGCAGGAGAGGGGTGCGGGGAAACATGGAAGGGAGAGACATGAGACACGGCAAGAGGGAGGCAGCCAGGAAGAGAAATTGAAGGAGAGAGAGGGGAAAGAAAGGGAAGGGAAGGGAAAGGAAGGGAAGGAGAGGAGAGGAGAGGAGAGGAGAGGAGAGGAAAGGAAAGGAGAATGTGGAGAGGTAAGGAGGAGGTTAGGGAGGGCCAAAGAGAAAACCCTTGATTCTCAGTCCAGCTGGCTGAATTGCCTTTCTAGTGAGAATTGGAAGTAAAAGATCTGAGAGAGAGGCAGCAGAGTCTGGGGCAGACAGAGCATTCCTTCAGACCTGCCAGATCTACTGTGTGTGTATGTGTGTGTGTGTGTATGTGTGTGTGTGTGTACATGTGTGTATATACATGGGAGAAAGAGACATACAGAGAGAGAAACACACACAGAAACAGAGATAGGGAGGGGCTGGGAAGGTGGCTTAGTGGTAGAGCTCTTGCCTTGCATGCCTGAGGCCCTGGGTTCGATTCCTCAGCACCACATGAGCAAAAAGAACAAAGCCGGAAGTGGCACTGTGGCTCAAGTGGTAGAGCACTAGCCTTGAGCTGAAGAGCTGAGGGACAGCACCCAGGCCCAGAGTTCAGGCCCACGACTGGACCAAAAAAAAACAGAGATAGGGAGAATGTGTATGTGCATGTGCATTTGTGCGTGTGGGTGTGGGTGTTGTGTGTGCTTGCGTGTGTATGCATCTGTGATCTGTGTGTGAAATGGCTTGTGAGTACAATGATCCTCTGGTCACCTAGACCCACCCTGGCAGGTCCCTTGTCCCTGAAGTTTTCTTTGCAGTAACAGTAACTTCTCTACTTGCTGATGGGGCAACTGCCAGTCTCTCTTGTCCTCTCTGAGGGCTAGAAGAAACCAAATGGTCTCCAAGGGTCAACTTCCAGGGTATGGATAGGGCAAGGCTACAGGACAGGGCATGAAGTCTATTTCAAATAAGACCTGGGGAAAGCTGGAGACTCCTTCCCTGGCTCCAACTCCCATTAGTGGTAAGAAATGAAGCAGGGCAGGGTGCACCCCACTTCTAAACCCTGCCCCATGTCACAAAGCAGTTCTCAGATGTTCCGAGCTGGACAAGGCCCCTAAGTGCATGGCCCCAAACTCACTGTCCTGTCCCCTGATTTTAAAAGTCATGCATATCTTGATTGAAATTTGTATGCACATGTTCCTGATTTATTTACAATTAAATCATCAAAATATTATTTAAGGGCTGATTGATGTCTATGAAACCTTTTGAGGTCTTTTTAATATGATTTTAAAAGCCTCTTTTCTTAAAAGCCGGAAACTTTGCTTTGGTGTAAATAAACCCAGTGGAAATGACTGACTTAAGTCTAGAAATGTCATGGCATTTGACAGGGGCTTGGAAACAACCTGGGTTTCTTTGCATCCAGTAAGAATTGCAATCAGAACTTCCCTTTGTAATGTTCCCAGTAGCCCTTCCTCGGAAATTCAAAGGCTAGCATTCCTCCTAAATTCTGCATCTGAATAAGAGGTTGTTTTCCAGGAGAAGGGCAGAGATGGTCATGTCATAGCCATCCTGTGTACTGTGTTTGGTTCTTCCAAGACAGAACCACATACCACTCCTATGGACAATGTGGATGTCTGGGACATCAGGATTCAGTTTCACCCAAGAAGATGCCAGGGAACAAGAGCTGTAACATCTGTCCAGAGTCATCTGATGGTTGGGAGTGATGCTCGCATCTTTCAGATGCCCAGCTGCTCTCCTGAAATGTCACTGAGTCACCTCTTTGGTTGTAATAGGACAATACTGATTTGTCACGCAGAGTCACCTGTGGTCCTGGCACTGGTCTTGAGTTTTGCACATGGGTATCTATCTTGGACACCCATGAAGATTCCAGAAGAGAAATATGTTTTCACAGATCATATCACAAAACAGTCTGGAAGAAGAAGAAGAAGAAGAAGAAGAAGAAGAAGAAGAAGAAGAAGAAGGAGGAGGAGGAGGAGGAGGAGGAGGAGGAGGAGGAGGAGGAGGGAGGAGGAGGAAGGAGGAGGAGGAAGGAGGAGGAGGAAGGAGGAGGAGGAGCAAGAGGAGGAGTAGGAGCAGGGGAGGAGGAGCAGGGGAGGAGGAAGAGCAGGGGAGGAGGAGGAGCAGGGGAGGAGGTGGAAAGAGAGAAGGAAGGGAGAGGGGAGGGGAGCAGGAGGGGAGGAAGAAAGGAAGGAGAAGGGGGAAAGAGGAAGAGGGAGGAGGGGGGAGGAGGATGAAGAGGAAGTAGGACCCCGGTGATGAAGCACACTTTGAGAACAGAGAAGCTAAAGGAATGAAGTAAGAGCCAACAAGCTGATGATGACTCTTGGCATGCGCAGGGGTCATAAGGAAGCTAATTTGTCAGCCCGAGGAGATGGCCCTTCCGCGAGGAGCCTGGCAGCCTGCTCCTTTGAAAGTGTCCTGTCTAATTGGTTAGCTACTGACGACAGGTGATTATTTTAATTTAAATTTTAATTAATCAGAATGAAGCGACACATTCCATTCTTCATCCTGACTGCATCTCAGGTGCTGGCAGCCCCGTGCAGCCGGCTTCTTTACACAGCACAGATGTACAATTCTCCTCTCAATGCCTACAGGTCAATCTATAGGGAAGTGCAGAGCTAGAGGCTCTGGACCACCTCTAGGTGGGTCTCCTCTCCTCTGGGCTACCTGCTAGGTCAGGTGAATTCCTCATGCATGGAGCCCAGTCTTTCTTACTCCTTTGCCCCCTTTGGGGCTGCAAGGAGCTGCTCTCCTGATTACCATTCGTGTTGTCTGTGACCTCCCTTCGTTCCCCTCCGAGGCCATGGCTCAGTGTAAAGCATCATGTGAACAGTTGTTGGAAGACAGGGAAGGACACCTTTCCTGGCAGCGTCCCTGCGCGGCGGTAGGATGGCCTTGTGCACTGCCCTGCTGTTTCTGCTAATCAACTGCAAACTGCAAGGAGGGAGGGGGCTGGCGGGGAGGAGGAAGGAGACTTCTGGAAGGTAAGGCACAGCAGGGTGATGAAGAGACTGCCAGGGAGGCAGACATCTGTGCCCAGACAGATAGAGTGTCGCTGATAGGGATCTCTGTTACTATCCTTGTGAGAGATAAACAACTTGCTAGAGCAGCAAGCGGGGAGGAAGTGCCCCGCTGAGAAAATGGGGCTCAGAGGCCAGCCTCGCAGTCCCTGCGGTCAGAGCCAGAGCCCGGGGGAGGAAGGCGGGGGAGGGGAAGGAGGCTGCCCCAGCAGGGCACAGGTGCCTTAGTCCCAGTGCCCACGCCGCAGATGTCACCAGAGGGAAGTGTGTGAGCACAGGCACAGGGGGGAGTTGAGGCACACCCTCCTCCCCCACAAGATGGCAGTGGGGGAGAAGGTCAAGACTGTAGCTGTCTCTTGGTTGTGCATCAAAATGGAGGTGGGAACCGCAATGAGTGTCCAAACCTGTCCTTACCAGGTCACTCCACAGAAGCTGTGAGTTGCTTCTTCTCCAAGATCCTGGGATAAAATGGGAATGAGTATCTTAAAGATGTAACCTAACAGTGTTGCAAAATCAGGGAGCTGTTTTGTGGGAGAGGATGGATGCCTAGAAATTCTATTCAGATGTTGCACTATGCCCAATGGGATAGAGTCTTCTCTTAGTATCTACTTAACTATCTTGGGGAGCTAACACCTGATACAATGGAAAAGCAATGTTAATAGTACTTGGATGATGAGAATAAAGTCTGCATCTAGTCAATGCATGCAGTCATCCCAGCTCTACCTAGATAATAAGCATTGGTGCAAATAATTGGTACTATGAAGAAAGGGAGAAAGGAAATGAGGAAGAGGGACTGGGTAGAATGAGGAAAGTGCAGCAGAAACACATACTTTAAGTCTCAAAGTTATTTATATGTTAGGTGTTTATTATTATTATTAAATATTATTATTTTGCAGTAATGGGATTTTGAGCTCAGAGTTATATTTGCAAGATTGGTGCTCTATCATCAAGTGATGCCAATAGCATGTGAGATCTTCATGAAGATTTTCTCCACTTGGAACAACTATACAGCCAAATTCAGATTTGAATTGGAGGTTACAAATGAGACACAGAAAATGCCCAGGTAAATTGGAATTCCAGACAGTCAAGGAATACTTTTTTCCTATGTCTCACATGATATTTGGGATGCACTGTTACTGAAAAGCATGTAACTTGTTCAGAATTCAGTGTCACAGGCTGACTTCTCTGTTGCATGATAGTCCTTATTCAGGTAAAGAGAGAAATGCCTGGCCTTTGGGCTTGTTGCTCATGTGTGCACCTGTGAGTATATTTTCACAAAGAGCCACACAGTGGGACTTGGAACAAAGGTGGTTAGCCACAAAGACACAGCACTTTCTGCTGTCCACTCTCCACAGTCACTGAAGCCAAATAGTTGTGCCAACTATTCCCAGCACTGGGCACTTGGAGCTTTTGGGATGGCTTAGAATTCTCCAAAAGAACGTGAGAGTTTAGCGTGCACTGGAATGAACAGAATACACTAGATATCAAGCATTCAGCTTAACACCCAGGTTCAGGAAAAGTCTTCTCTGTGATCTCACTTCCTGGCTCTGTGCAGACTTCTCTGAAGCCAGTGGAGACTTCTACAACCATACGTTTTAAGCAGGCACCAACTGATCCTCTGTCTTGCATGGGTACTTGGGGACATTGCTTCAATCACATGGTGACCTACAACCAGTGTTTCCCTATCACATTCCCATTTTCAGACAGCCCATGACCCTTGACCTGTTCTCTTTCTGTTATAACTTTCTAAACTTGGCACTAAGTCCCCTCATTTCCAATAATCTGGCTAGTCTAGGTACAACATTTATTCCTGCCTTCTACCAGGTTATTTTCTTTAGACTCCTGATAGTGAATAGATGTATATTAGAGAATTTCTCCCATATAGGAACCCTTAATAGTACATTTTTCTTCTTAAGAATCAAGAATACAGGAAGGCATAGATGTACGTGTGTATGCATCCCTATCTTGTCTTACATTCTGCCACTTTTTCTGGCAGTAGTTGATCCATAATGCTCCCTTTTCAAGACACCTCTCCTCTCTACTCTGAAATCATCTCTCTGGAGAGTGGCAGGGATGATACAATAGGTTGGAGTGGCTATTATTAAAAATTACTGCTTTTCTTGACTATGTTGCTTTTGTTACCCAGTGGGATTTTGACTCTAGACATTTTCCTTCCTTGACATCCACTGGGAAAGTGATGAAACCATTCATTATTTAAAAGTTTGGAAGCCACAAGAACTACTGTATCTAACCAGATTGGATTGACTTTTAGCTCCTTTGATTAATAATTCATACATCTTAGGATATGTGAATTGGGTGAGCACAAACATGCTAACAAAAGGAGAGAAAGAGAGGAATGTTAACATGGCCCTGTGTTATTTTACTTAACACTTTGGGCCAACAAAACACAACCCGTGTGTCATGGACCTGTTTCATAGTTTCAATCCACAATCAATATTTCATGATTAATGGGCCCACGTGTTCACACAGGTCTCCTGCAGTTCCGAATGTGCACATGCAATCTCATGTGATGATGTACAAAATGCCTTCCTTAGGAAGAAGAGGTTTTGTTGGTTTCCATTGAGAGCTCATATTGGACACACATTCCCGGATTACTTTGTTTTTGTTTTTGATTTCCTCTGTGGGTTTTGTAGAAAGAAGAAGTCTTTGTTGAATCAGAGAAGTGTTCAGACAGCAAAGCAACAATTTGTTCTATAAAGTGAAGGGAAGTTTTTGCAAACAGTGAGTCTGTAAGAAGAGAGTCACGTCATTAGCAAATGATCTCTATATTTTTAATCTGGCTAAGATTATGCACTATAAAAATTACTTCGATTGGCCCCAGATCTTAGTTTGTATAGTAGCTTGTCATTTGCTAGGTGTGTACCCTGAAGCAAAGCATTGTCTTCTCTCTGAGCTTCTTCATCTTGATCTGTGGCATGAATGAAGGAAGCTAAACCAACCCTTCAGTATGCTGAAAGGAGTACTATTATAGATGCCATCTACCCACTATCTGATTTATTATAGTTCCCTCCTCATATACTCATTTAATATGTGTAAGATGTTAGGTATTATTAATATAATAAAATATAATCAATCCATACTACTTAAGATACTTTATGAGTCAATTAAACAATGTTAAGCCACTCTGTTGGTGTGGTATAGGGGCCATTAAAAACACACGTATTCATAAACTGCTTTGTTAAGTGGCAACTCCTTTGCACAACTACTTAAAAAAATTTAAAAATAACAAAAAAGCACTTTATAAAAAACGGTGATTTTTGTTTCTACATATTTACATATTTATTTCTATTTACCTTTTAGTAGTTGTACAAAAGGGTTTCGATCTGAGATGTCAGTTGAGTGCATCTTGTTCAATGTCATCCGCTTCTACAATTCTCCCCCATCTCTCCCAACCCTGCCCATTCATCCCCTCAAGTTGCCTGGTTCTGTTTTCACCCAGGTACTTTGAATATTCTGACTGCTTCACCCACCTTTCCCTTTCCTCTCTGCATTTGTCTACCACCTCTCTCCTTGACCTCATCTCCTGCTCCTGACAACACAGGCTCTAGCTTCCTGATATTCATTTCAATAAACTATAAGAAGTTCGCTCTTCACAGGAGTTACACCACTGGAATTCTCCCATGCGTACACCATACTTTAGTTGATATGCTTGTTTTAAAGCGACTGAAAGGCATCACCGAAAGATATTACTCCACCCTGAAACTAAGAGCTATAGTTCTGTACTGATGTTGAAGTCATATAAACTGAAATGCAATGTGAGAAGAGGATTCGCTTAGTAATTAATAAAACTGCATGGTTAAAACAAAAGTATAGCAGCTTAAAAGTAAGAATCTAACAACATTTATACTGCCAGTTTTCTCAGAAATCTAACAACTGCTGATTGTTCAGGATTCCATTTTATTTCCATTTGGGAAGATTTCACCTCACATCTATGAAGCAATCAAAGATTCCTCAATCCTAAAACATCCAACCAAACAACCACCAGCACCTGTGAGATGGAGGTGGTGGGACTCACGCTCAACTCTGCTTTGATAAACCAGTGATGCCCATGGCTAGTCTCTGTCCCAGGATGGCTTCAAAGTGTCCTGAGATGTGGGAAGGGCCTGGGCCTAAGTAGTGCCTCAGAATTCCCAGTGACTGGCTTTGTCTGTGAAGAGTCAACTCTAAGAAGATGACCTGGGGCTGGAATTCAGTGTGATCTTTGTTTTACATTAATGGAAGCCGGAGCGTATTCAATTCTGACTTTTTCTTTTCTATCACTCCTAAGAAGAAACCATGGATCTTCAAACCCTGTTCCTCATGTCCTCAAGATTAGTGGCAAAGGAAAGCTTACATTCTGTCTCCTTCAGGCGGTGAATAAGAATAGGATTGGGGAGTTTCTAATGAACTTCAAATGTTTCAACATTGTCTATTTACCAAGGAGGATCCAATCCTAGAACTCAGAGGTGAGGACCTACTGAGAGAAAGGCAAAGGGATCATCCAGTCCTGAAACCTCACTTGCCCAGTCGTACCTAATTTTGTCTCCTTCCCAAATGAGAAAATGGTAATGCAGAAGCAAGGGCAGCCTTTCCTCTTCTCCAACTCCTCCTCCCTCCCCAGTACTGAGAGGAAGAGAAGCCAGGATAGAAAGCTTTAACCCTGTTCCCAGGAGCACAGCGCAGACCCTGTCTGCAATGTGCTGTGCAGTCTGCGGCCTTTGTTTTCAGTATCCGTATGCTACCCCCACCCTGCCCCATTTTCCAGATGCATAAATTGAGACCAGGAGAAGGACAGGGGCCATTTGCCCAAGTCACACTGTCTCCCCAGTCATACCAAGGACCAGTTTGGTTTTCTCCATACAGCTCAGGCTGCCTGACCCAAGCAGGGAGAAAAAGAAAAAGAGAAATGGCCCTGAATGGCGGTGATGCTCCAATCACATTTCCTTCAACGTCTGACTCCACATTTCCCTAAGTGGCCATTCTTTCTCGACTTCTTTCTTGCTAGAGTCCACTAACTTTTGCATCTTTGGGGGGATGTTCCTCGGTCCTGGGTCCCCAGCATGATGGTCTGCTGGCAGGAGACGGGGAGCTTCCTGTTTGCCATTCCAGAGCAAGTTTTGTGCCACTGCAAATTCCAAATAGCATCGGTCAGAAATTACCGACATTTGTCTTGCTGAGGGTTTTCTCTCTCTTTCTTTCTTTCTTTCTTTCTTTCTTTCTTTCTTTCTTTCTTTCTTTCTTTCTTTCTTTCTTTCTTTCTTTCTCTCTCTCTCTTTCTTTCTTTCTTTCTTTCTTTCTTTCTTTCCTTCTCTCTCTCTCTCCCTTCCTTCCTTCCTTCCTTCCTTCCTTCCTTCCTTCCTTCCTTTCTTTCTTCCTTCCTTCCTTTCTTTCTTTCTTTTCCCCATCGGGGATTAGGCAGAGCAATCATTTCCTGCCTCTCATCAATTACTCGCCCCTATCTTTTGCATTTTCCTGCAGAACTATTTTGCAGGTACAACAGAGTGATCTTTAGAGATAATCTGGTGATTATTACAAATTCAGCCTCTCACGCTACAGGCATTAAGAGATGAAAATTGCCTGTGGTCCGCTGCTGAACACCCAATCTGTACCTCTGGACTCCTGTCCCCAGGTGAAAATGCAAACAGAGCAGATATTTAGAATCATTTTGACAGTTCATAAAATTAAGCAGGGATTAGGGATTCGCTTTTTAAAATAATGCCAGAGGGTACACACAATGGTAATCATATCATCCTGCAACAGGTCCAGTCAAAGTTGAGCGGACTAGCCAAGAAGGGGGGGGGAGGGAATGTCAGGTTATTAAATCTGCCATGTATCGGCTGTTCAGAATCCATTGCTTAAACTTTAAATTAACTGCCAGGCTAATGGAGACAATAACCCTAGCTCCAGTCCATCCTTCCCTTGTCCGGGTTTTGTTCAGACAATACGTGATTTAGCTTGGATATCCGTGCACATGACTACTTCTAGTTGTAGGGGATGATTGTATAAATATGCATGTCATCCAAATAGTTTAATTTTAATTGGGACAGAGTAGCTGATGTTGAAACCATTTGCGTAATTTTGAATATTGAATGTGGTGTCAAGCATGTGACTGAATCTATCAGATACCAAAAAGCAAAGAGCAAGCGTGTTAATTGGAGTGGAGGACAGGAGTCTGGACCACACACTAATTCCTCTCTACAACACCCCACTTTGGACCAAGAGAGTCCTTCCTCAGGGTACCACCTTTTTCTCACATTACTGGAGGATTTGAGATCCATTCTCCCTTTCTCCCTCTCTCTCCCTGCCTCTCTTCCTCTCTTCTTCTCTCCTTCTCTCTCTTTCTCTCTCCCTTTCCCACTCTCCCACTCTCCTCTCTCTCTCTCTCCCTCTTTCCCCCCTCCCTCTTCCTCCCTCTCTCTTGCCCCCCCTCTCTCTGTAGTTCTAGGGATCAGAATCAGGCTCCTGTGCTTGTAAGTATTCTCTATTCCTAAGCCAAGATCTGTGACCCTCTTGTACTTTAGGTTGTTTCCCAAATAGGGTCAAGCACTATTTTTCAAGACCAGCCTCTGGCCAGGATTCTCCTATCTGCACTTTTGATGCAACTGGGATTAAAGGTGTCCACCACTTCCAACCAACCAATTTGGCCTTCAATGATAGCTCAGAGGCAGATAGAACTCTTTTTCATAAAGCAAGGAAGAGCTCTTGGCACTCAGTGTATCTCTTGGAAAAGTCCCAGCTAGACTTCTGTGACAAACATGTCCAGTCTTAATGACACTTGATATCTTAAATAAACTGCACAGCCTGTACTCTCTTTGCTCAGAAACCTTTGCTGACTGAGTCTTCACTCTCCTGTGGTTGTTTCCTCTGTTTTCACTGAAGGTAGGGGTGTGGAGAAGGGGTATACAGGGGTCCTTTCCACTCTCTCCACCAGTGTCAAGTGTTAATTTCTCATTGCCTGTGTCCAGAAGGAATCATGGTGCATTTTAAAAACAAGGGGTCTGAGATGGCTGAGAGAGCAAGGGGAATTTGAATTGCCACTAAATGATTTTTTTTTGGCCAGGCCTGGGGCTTGAACTCTGGGCCTGGGCACTGTCCTTGAGCTTCTTTTGTTCAAGACTAGTGCTCTACCACTTGTGCCACAGTACCACTTCTGGCTTTTTGTATGATTAATCTCAGATAAGAGTCTCACAGACTTTCCTTCCTTGGCTGGCTCTGAACCACAATCCTCAGACTTCAGCCTCCTGAATAGCTTGGATTATAGGTTTGAGCCACCAGGTCTTGTCTCTAAGTGATTTTTTGATTGTATTAAATGTTTTCCCTTTGACAAAAGAAGAAATTAACCAATATAAGTTTTCTGCCTGATCATGAAATACACATCTTTCTACATTTAGAAGTAAAAGAATCTGAGCTTTTTTTAAATTTAATTTTATTGCAAAGGTGATGTAAAGAAGGCTTACAGTTACATACATAAGGTAATGAGTACATTTCTTGTTGAACATTGTGACCCCTCTCTCATTTTTCTACCGCTTTCCCTCCTCCCCAACTCCCCTCCCCCCAAGTTGTAAAGTTCATTTCCAACATAATGTCCTGTGAGTATGGCTACTGCATTGGTTCACTCTTTGTGCTTTGTCTCACCATTTTGTTGTTCCCCTTCTCTTCCCCAAATCAGATAAATGTATATACAAGATACCGGGTACCAAAATAAAAAAAACCAGCAACAACAGGGGATAAACTAAAGGGAAAAAAATGAAAGAAAAAAGAAATAACTTCACACAGTACATTAAAAACAAAAACAGCAAAGGAAAACCTCTTGTTTCCATATCTTGGGGTTCATTTCAATTACTATCATTTTATATGGTCCTATATACATAGCTATTAAGCTATTGTGATCCTCTGCTAGGAATATCTTAGACATATACTAATTATTACAAATGAGGCAAATGATGCAGCCTGTGTTTCTTTGGGTCTGGCTTACTTCACTTAATATGTTTTTTCCCAAGTCTTTCAATTTCCTTATGAATGGGGTGATATCAGTCTTTCTGATAGAAGCTTCTTGGTATAGGTTAAAACATCCTAAATAAAGATCCTGAAACACAACAAATCAAAGAAAGGCTAGATAAATAGGACTGTATTAACTGCAGAGATTCTGCATAGCAAAAGACATAGCTAGCGATAAATATAAAGCCCACAGATCGGGAGACCATCTTCACTAGCTATACAACAGACAAGGGCCTCATATCAAAAATATACCTAGAGCTCAAAATATTAAACCCGCCAATAAAAAATGCTCAAAAAAACAACCACCCCATTAATAAGTGGGCTAAAGAATTAAAAAGAGGCTTCTCTGTATAAGAACTAAGAACAGCCAATAGACACATGAAGAATGTTCCACATGTCTGGCCATAAAAGAAATGCAATTCAAAACCACACAGATTACACTTTACCCCAGTTGAATGGCCATTATCAAGAAAACAAATAAGCAGGGAGGTGGCAAAAAGGAACCCTACTACACTGTTGTTGGGAATGTAAAGTGGTTCAAATACTCTGGAAAGCAGTATGGAGGCTCCTCAAAAGACTAAACACAGAGCTCCCCTCTGATCCAGCAACCCCACTCCTGGCCATTTACCCAAATGAACACAAGCAAGGCTACACTAAAGCTACTGGCACAACTGTGTTCATTGCAGCATTATTCACCATAGCTAAGATATGGAACCAACCCAGATGCCCCTCAGTAGATGAATGGATCAGGAAAATGTGGTATTTACACACAATGGGCTTTTGTTTTTCTATTTAAAGTTGTAACTAAACTTTCCATTTAATATTTAATTAGAGCTCTGAACTCTTCTTACAAAGTTGCCATTGACATATGACCAGTGTGGGTAAAAAAAAAATAAGAAAAGAAAAATCACCAGAACTATATCCCTATGATGGAGAGTCTGGTTGTGAGAAGTACTGGGGGGAGATGGGGTTGCTCAAGGATCCTGGTCTAGAATCTTGCAAGTGTGACTCTTGGATTTGCATCATTTTCAGAGCTAGCTTCACAAACCCCTCACCCCCCAATTTCCCTCAGCATCTTTTTGCAATGCCTGAAGGGAGCTCAGGAGACATGCCAATGTTGAAACAAAGAGTTAGCATCATAAATAGAACTCAGCAGAAAGGAGGCAGCAAGGTTTCCCCTTCCACCCGCACACTTGACTCACATAAATGATTTTCACTCCTTGGGAGCATCCGGCGTGACAGTTCAGAGCACTTTCCCTCATTCCACACCGCTGACACTACCTTGTCCCCACTTCCCCACGGTCTGTGGATAACCATAGGCTGAGAACAGCTTCCACTGAGGAGAGGCTGGGAATCCTCTCTCCCTTTCCTCTGTAAAACCCTTCCTTAGCTCCCTGCTGGCTTCAGGATGTAATCGAAGCTGTTACTGTTTCTTTCAACCAGCCATCATCCATTGTTCCCTGCTTCTGGGTCCTTGTGCTATTTATCATTGGACACTTTGCCAAAGCACTTACCTTAGCACCTCTGTTCTGCTTATCTTGGATGCTCTGTATGCGCAGGTTCACCGCCTGTCCCTACCTTCTCCATTGCTCTGTCTCACTCATATGCACTCTCTGCTCCTGCTTGGCTTCTTCATTGTGTCTTTTTCTGACCTCCATGGACTAAGCTTGCTGCCCCATTGGTAATTCTGTGGTTGTTAAGTCTCACCTCCGCCAAGTTCTATTATTTTGTTTTCTCAGCATTGACTGCAGAATCCAGGGCACTGAGGCTCCTT
The DNA here is from genome assembly GCF_000151885.1 of Dipodomys ordii. Lineage (NCBI taxonomy): Eukaryota > Metazoa > Chordata > Mammalia > Rodentia > Heteromyidae > Dipodomys > Dipodomys ordii. The sequence goes on along the minus strand of NW_012267218.1, from coordinate 5,542,809 downwards.
GCTGAGGTAGATAACTGAACAAAGTGGAGGAATGGATGAACCACTCATGTCTTTCCTAATGGATGTGAAGATGGTCTCATGCAAGCAATGCTAAGCCAGAGGAAGAGGAAAGGAACAAACCACAGCATGATCATGTTAAAGAGGAAATCCCAGGCAGATTCCAGGCCACCATCTTTCCGGATTCAGTCTGAATCACGTCACCTGAAAGGCCTTTGATTTCTTTATTTTGTTTCTCCTCTTCCACTGGGAGAACGCAAGGTGTGCTTTTGTCAGCTGCATATTGTAAGGGAAAAGAAAGAAATGGTGAAGGGACTGGGAGTGATAGACAAGATAAAGGATTGAAAAGGAGGTTTTCTGGGAATTCAGTGTACTGGGACTTTATGCTCTGGAGAAGGATACTGGGATGAGTGTCTTCCATTAGACATAGCAGCGTGTAGATGCTGGTGAACAATGGTACAGCAGTTGTAATTTGGTCCACCTACTGGTGGAGCATCATTTATTGAGGTTCTACCTACAATGCACCCAAAGTGTGGCCCTAGACTTACCACCCAGGTGCTTGTCTCATCGAGCCTTGGGACAGAGATGAGTCTGGACAAAGGGGCTGCCCCCAGCCCTGTCCAGAAATCACAAAGTTGTTGTCAATTGAGTCATGTATGGTGAGGTGCTAGGTGCATAGAATCACACTTCTGATTCACTTGCTGCTAACGTCTTCAGGGATGTTGCCTGTCTCCTTTAGATCTCAGTCTTTCTGATAGAATGTATTACATTACATGAGCCTCTGCAGGCTCACCTGCAGAGGGCTAAGTACCTGCCTGGGGCAGAGTAGAGGTATGAATGGATGGAAAAGATGATAAGTTCATGGGTGAACTAAAGTAGTAGTTCAGTGGAAGCATGAATGGATGGAAAAGATGACAAGCTCATGGGTGAATTAAAGTAGTAGTTGAATGGTCTGCGAAGAGGTGGGAACTAAGTAGAGGACACAGGTCACTGGGGTCGGGGCCCTGGGAATATCTTGTCCCTGCCCCTTTGCTGTCTTCCTCTCTGCTTCTCATCTACCATCAGCTGAGTAGCCACTACGCACTGTGCAGCCATGACTTTCTGCCTCCTTCCAAAGCCATGGAGCACGCTGACCCAGGGCTAAAGCCTCTGAACCGCTAAGCCAAATGTCCTGCCTCTTCTAAGTTGCTTACCTTGGGTATTTTGATACAAGGGGAAGCTGACAAACAGAGGGATATTAACAGGAAAGAGAGAGCACAGTTACTGAGCGGGTGTGAGGGGGTTGAGAGTCTTTCATAATTAACTCTAGGAGTACAACTCTAGGAGGAGGGGTTGTTACCTTTAGTTTGTAGTTGAGGAAGTAGAGCAGATGGAGTTAGGAAGTTATAGAGTTCTACATTCAAAAGTGAAAAGCAACAAGAAGAAATCCATTATCCAGCCATGCCCTTAGCTACCACTATGGGGCTGTTGGTGCAAGTCTTTCTTGTATAACCCCTTTACACCAATCTGTACATACACAGAAATGACTGGTCAACACTACTTTGTGTATTTCACCAGCCCTTAACATAACAGAATTCTTCTGCACAATGAATCGTTTTATTCTTTTATGTTTGTCATCTCTCTTCTCACTACAATGTGAGCTTTCTAAGCACAAAGACCTTTATCCACTTTGTATATCATCGTACTCTAAATACCTAAAGAAAGCCTGAGGTACAGCAGATGCTCCATCAATGTGGAACAAACAAAGCAATGTTAGTAAACTGGAAGGATGATCCAAGGGAAGGAAATCCCATCCAGCGGCCACCACCCCACTGGAGGAGACTCAGGATGTCACCTGCTCTGCAGTTTATAAGCCAGACCTCCTGCAGGGAGTTACAAGCTCAGTGCATCTTTAGGAATGTCCGGCTTGCTCCGTTGTCCTGGTCTGTTTCCTTTTGATATAATAAAATGCTAGACACAGGGATAATTATGAAGAAGAGGGGTTTCTTAGATTCACCGTTTGTGAGGCCCAAGATCACGGGGCCAGAGTGTGTTATATGTGCTACAGATCTGACCAAAGAGAGGAAGAGAAGCTGATGCAGGTAGGGGAAATCACAGCGTGTCCACTCACTTTGTCACAACCTGCCCTCAGGATAACGAACCTACTTTCCCGGGTACCACATGGATCCCTGCACATGTGTGAAGCCCCCACATCCCAGTCTCCCTCACAGATGTCAAAGCCAATCCACACAAATGCTGGTGAAGATCTACAACGTGCACACCCTAGCAATCATCCTTCAGTCGTTCCCTGCGAAGGACTGATGTGAGGATGATGGGGAACCTTCCTCCAACCAAGCTCTCTCCTTGTGGTACCCCTGGGGTTCCCTGGGGTGGGTAGTTATGAGGGCACTTGTCTCTGAACTTGACCTTCTTCTGAAACTCTATCTGCCCCTGAGCCCGCTTGTGTTCTAGGACAGCCCTGAAGGGGGAAGGTGCCTTGCATATTTAGAAGAGGATGACCCACATGCGAAACTGAAGGCCTCCGGTCACAAAGCACAGACACGGGCATGAGCATGTGAACAGGTGGCAACACATTCTGCGGCGATGGCTGGGACAAGAGAGTGGAGGCGAGTGTGAATTTCACTATGAATCGCTAACACTTAGTCAGCCAGCTTCTAAAGCAAGGAGTTTGAGGAGTGTGATAGTGTCGTTTCACACAGAGGTACACAGGCTGTCCTTAGAGGAGGAGACAAAGACCAGGGCAGGGGACAGAAGAGACAGTGTGGTCGTTGATTTGCTCTTGGGGACCAGCCATGGCCATAGGCTACATTTCTGCACAGATCTTCACCTCTCCTGGCTGGCTGTTCCTGGAAGGTCTAAGATGAAGTTTGGAAAAGAAGTGATCTAGAGGGTCACGTGCTGGGTTTAACTTGATTAAATGGAATTCACAAGCCTGGTGGGGAGGCATAAAATACAGTGAGCTGACTGGATGAGAGCTGAGACTATATACAAAGCACATTTTCTATCTAAATGGAATAACAGTGGCATTGTGCTGCCCTGAAAAAAATAGAGAACCAGTCTCTGTCTCGTCCTCATCCTCATCCTCATCTACTGGTATTTTATGAGAATGTTTTTAGAATTACATTTTTAATTTTCTTGTAGCAGTTGTACAAGGGTTAGAACTCATCGTTTTAAAATATTGTCTCCAATCATTTTTTGGAGGAATATAAGTAACCCTTTTCTACTTGATATTTAAGGAAGATTTGACCCAAGTCAGAAATATTGTCCAAGGTGGTATTGCCAATGAAGTGTAAGAGACAAGTTGACCCAGGGACAAAAAGTGGGTCTGACAAAAGTCATACCCACTCCAACTCCTGACTTTTCTACCAGAGACACGTGTCCACCCATGAACTGATTATCCTCGTTAGGAAATGAGTTCCCAGTCACTCCGAGGAAACAAGCAGATCTGGAATGAGAGCCATGCAAGAATGTTTATGGAAGGCAGTGGTCTTTTTATTATTTCATTTTTGTAAACTTTTTTTTACTGTGAAACTACCGTACAGAGGGGTTACAATAACATAGGAAATGTAATGAGTATATTTCTTTTTTTATTGTGAAAATACTGTACAGAGGGGTTACAATTACATGGGCAAGATAGTGAGTACATTTCTTATCAAGCATTGTAGCCTCCTCCATTGTCTTACATAGCTGTACAAAGGGACTTCAAGCTGGCCTGCCATTTTCTGGCTGCGGTGTACTAACAGCAATGTCACCCCTTTGATCATTCTTCTCTCACCCCCACCCCTCCCCTTGAGTTGCTTGGTTCCATTTTCACACATGTACATTGAGTATCACTACTGGTTTTGCCCACCCTTCCTCTCTTCATTGGTCTGCCACCCCATTTCCCTTGAACTTTCCCTATCATCGGACAACACTTGGTCCAGCGTCCTGGTAGTCTTACCATGGTGGTAAAATGGGATTAGATATACATTTTCTGTCTGTACTACAACTCAATTTTTCCCCTTGTTAATGCCACAGCTTTTTGTACAACAATCCTTACTCCATTTGTTCATTTTGAGCAGATTCGAATATGAAAATTCTACCTCGAACAGGGAAATTTTATATCCAGGAACATGATGGAAGTTTGGGTGCCAGTGTAGTATATTAACTCACTGTGATTTGTTTTTGTAAAATGGAGACTTTCTTGTGACTCTAAATCCTTTGAAGTATGAGTCTGTGAATACAGAAAGATTCCACCTTACAGTCTACAGCCTTGTAAATTCATGTCAGTGGCAGCAATTAAACCTACAAGTAGATGACAGCCCCTTAAAGGAAAGCAACAATACATGCATACTGTATTTTATATTGAAATCACTGTAATTATTATTTCCAGAAAATAATGTGTCTGGATAGAGTTGACTAGAAAATGAATCATAAAACAAGATACTAATATTAAATAGATGGCACTAAATTATTTGTAGAATGAGATGGGAGATAGATAACTAGCTTCCGACTTAGACAGGTAGAAATAGCTATGATGAAAGGGACATCCACAGAGCAATTTCCAATATGCCTTATTGTTTTACACTTGCCGGTTCACTTAATCAATGCGACAAATCTCAGGTTGGCTTTCACCTAATTCACAGACAGCCCCAGAAAGGTGGTAAGGATTTTCACACCGATGTCTTAAGTCCCCAAAACAATTACATGAGAAAGGTATTAGTGTTATCATTTCCTTTAAAGAATGACAGTGTACGACTTCATAAAGATGCACTGCCTTAATTAAAGGCAGTCAACTGGTCCGTGGTTGAGCCAGGCCTAGGAATAAAAACTTCGAGTATATCTAACCTCTCTTTTCCTGATAACCCAGTGTTATTTACACCAGAGGAGAAAGCACAGTCTCTACTGGGTTGCTACTCATTATTCACAGATTTCTCCAGCTAAACAAGTGCACTGAACAATAACAAGTATTCACTGTAGCACCAAGAGCATCATCATGATATAATTAAAGCAAAAAGGGCTCAAGTGGTAGAGGGCCTGCCTCATAAAGAAACCCAGAGTTCAAACCCCAGCACTGTAAAACAAAACCAAACAAAAGAATATAAATATAAATAGTTGAGTTAATCCATATGACAGTTACCTTGGTTTGGTTTATTTTACCCTGCACATGTGTGAAAAATATTCTACTGTATGCTATAATTTATTATTATTATTATTATTGGTTAACTTAAAACATATTACTACAATAAATGAATAAAATTTGAAAAGAAAGTAAAAGCCATTATTGCTCCTCAGAAATGTAGGAAGTCTAAATCCATTCAGGGCAGGATGGCTGCTATTGAGGTCACCATATTTTACATCCTTTCTCTCTTCTTCTCCCTTCCTTTCTCCTTCATTCTTTCCCTTCTTTCCCTTTCTTTTCTCTCCCTACCCTACCATCCTTTAAAAAAAATAAATATCCAAATATTTCATGCTTCCTTTCTCCTCTGCTTCTCTAGTTAATGACTGCCTAGAAGAGAGAGAATCAGTCCTCTTGAGTTCTGGCACTCGGCCCACAGTGGGGTTTGCCCTGAATAAAGTCACCTGGCCTCAAATACAGGGACTTGCCTGAGGGTCACAGGAGTCCACATGCTGGAATGACTTGTCTGCTTCGCAACATGGCATCCCAGTGGCCAAGGCCATTCTGGGGCAGAAGAGGTCATGGGCATGAAAAGCCACATAGTGCATCCAGCCACAAGCCAGCCCCGTGCTTCCAAGGATGGGGGCAGGGAGGGGCTCTCTGGGCACCCCATCTTGTCTTAGCTACAGAGCCTTCACCCACCATGATCACCACCGAGAGCACCGAATGGTAAATTCCACCACCCATCCCTGTCCCTAGGCTGCTCTGCCACCAGGGGCTGGCATCCCTGCAGCCTTGCTGTGTTGTCTCATTCCCAGCCATGGCAGCACAGTCCCCGGTTGCTGATTTCCCATGCTCCGTTGGCCTGGGACTGAGTGACAGCTCAGCTCTGGAAAGCAGGTGTTGTGGAAGTGAAGCGAGCCTTGCAGACAGCGCCGTTCGGCAGCATTCCCTCCCCGGGGACCCCCAGGCGCTGAGCATCAGCCGTCCCAACTGCGCCTCCAGGGACTGGAGGGGCCAGGTCTGCTCAGCCCTGACCAGATGTTTGGGAAGGATGCCACGCTACCTCAAAGGAAGCTGCCGTTCATTGAGCTTAGGTGAAGTGAGTGCTGGCGAAGCCCCTCTCAGGGTTTTGTTGACATGAAAAGGCTCGGATCACCAGCGATTTGCGCAAGTGTATCCCACACAGGTGCAGAGATCCACGGGCTTGGATCTAAGTATCTATGGCTGCAGACGCCCTCAGGTCCTGGGACAGTCTCTTAGCCTCTCTTGTTTCCTCCTTTATGTTACAAACCTAATCATCCATGAAGACTCTCACCTTCTAAAGTTGGGGAGAGTCAGACCTCAGTGGTGAATTCTGCATAACGTTAAGATAGAGCCTTAGGCCAGGCTTCTGTGAGTGTGCACGCTGAATAGAACTTGGAGCTACTTTGGTCTGGCTCTCAGCTCACCCAGGGTAAGCTGAGGCTTGGAAGCGTGGCTGTACTTTGTTGAAATCCCCAGGTGCAGAGCTGGTGTGCAGAGCTGCCCCTGCCCAGCCTTGACTTCCGGCCTGAGTTCCTCCTCCCAGGGCCTCTGCGCTCAGTATGGCTGCCCCCAGCCAGCTCCCTGAGAGGCAGGGCAGGGCTGAGTGTGTGAACTCGCAGCTCAGCAGTGAAACTTGAAAGAGCTGAGTTGAAACTTGAAACAAGACAGCCATATTTGGGTCCTGGCCCCAAGGAAGCTGTGGGTGGCTGGCCTAAGATGCGAGGCTGGAAGTCTGGCCAGTGTCTTTGATGCGGGCCAGGTACAGCAGTTTCTGACAGCTTTGTCCCCAAACCAGCAGAGTGAGGGGTGGATTTCATGTGAAGCGCAGGGCTCGCAGAGGAGCCCAGCTCAAAGTGAAACGCGGACCAGTGCGAATTCACACAGCCTGAAACCAAACGGGGAAACAGAGAAGTCTTCATGAATGTCCTCCAGCTCACCAAAACTGCCTACCAGGCATCCGGCTCATTTCCACCTCTCAGACCTACTCAACTCTGGAAGTCACGGTGTCTTCAAAGGCAAGACATGCTGCAGGAAAAATCCCTGGGGATTTTTTTTAGATGCCCAGCGAAGATCCCATGTCTACTGGTGAAGGCGGTGGCACTTCAAGGCAGAGGCTTTGTTTCCCTGAGCCAATAGGATGGATCCACACAACAGATAACAGGACTGGTTTCACCAGGCTGAACAAAACTCTGCATATCCAGGTGCAATGTGGCTTTTATTCAATATTCCTTTTAATCATGTGTACAGCAGCACTGAGTTTGTTTCCAATGTACTTACCTCAATTTTTAAGTGAGGGAATCAAGACACAGGGAGTGAGCTCTACTATACACCTCTTGCTAAGGGGGTTGGGGGGAAGGAGGGGAGAGGGGAGTCAACAGAGCCAGATGGTGAACATTGTTGTCCTTAGGGCTGTATGGTCCCTGTCATAGCTTCTTAGCTCAACTCTGTCCTTGGGGAACTAAAAGCAGTGCAGATGATTGGTGAACACAAGGGTGTGGCCGTGAGCCAATACAACTTTATTTATAAAAGTCAGTGGCAGCTCTGGGCTGTGGCTCACACCTAGAGTCCTAGCTACTCAGGAGGCTGAGATCTGAGGATCAAGGTTTGAAGCCAGCCTGGGCAGACAAATCCATGAGACTAATCTCACTGAGCAGAAAAAGCTCTTGTTAACAAACAAGAACAAGATGCCCTGAACCAAGCCCCAGTATGGGTATGCATACACATATGCACACACGCACGCTTGCACAGGTGTGAGCACACGTGTGTGCCTTTCCTGACAGTTGATCTGCCTCACTCACCAGCACGCAATCCCTGCAGAAGGAGGAGGGGTCCCATAGAACTTGTGCTATATCTTCCCCCTTCCATGACTAATAGATATGCCATACGTGTTTACAGAACAAACAAAAAATAACATAGTCCTTTCCTGTGAATTTCTCCATTTATTTCTTGGGCCCTTTTTGATGACACTCCCTGGTAACCTGTACCCTGACCTTGTGGACATGCAGGGTAGGCAGATGCTCCTCTGAATCCCATTTCCTCTCCCTGCCATCGGGGGCACGTCGTGGTTATACAGATGTCGATTGCCAAACTAGTATTAGTATTTAGATGGTTTAGACTACATGGCTGGGAAAAGCCTTCTTTTGTAAGTCCTTTGTGCGCCCCTCCAAGTTTTTGAAAGAGCTGGATAGATGATCTGACATGTAGTATTGCTGCTATGAGAAGACCTCTCTAGAGGAACCAGTCAGATGGAGATTTCAGAGCTCTCCTACTGGGGTGTCTCCGAAGACATTCTAGGCCCCTACCACAGCCTGTGGACTCTTCTCCCCTGGGAAGAAGTAAGGTGAGTCTATCCCTCCTTGTTGTCTTTTTATTAGTAGTAGTATTAATTTCCTTTCAAGTCATCTGAACAACTTATTTTGTACTGGATACAGTTCAAAACTGTGCACGTGCCTTTTGTGTTTGATCCTTCTCTTTCTTTCATTTCTGCGCACGGAAATCTGCTTGACACACAGAAGGTGGGTTGCCTATTTCTGTAACCCCAAGAGGAAAAGAGAAAGAAAGGAAGAGAGCACCTCTGGCAGTGGGACACGTGTGTTTAGAATGCAGACGGTTGCCCCATCCATGTTTGTCTTTGAGGTCTCACGCGCTTTCCAATGATGGTCGCTGGGGTGGCTTCACTCGACCCCAGGAAGCACATGCGAGTGCCACTCCAGGGTGAAATCATCGTTCTGGCCAAATCCTCTCTGAAATGGGTTTGCCGAGCACACAGGCCAGGGATTAAAGAAGTAGATGGTCTCCGCTTGTCATGGATCTTCTGAAAGCTCTTCTTTCCCAAGTCCACCCTGTGGGTCAAAATTGGAAACAGCTTGGAAGAGTCGGAAGAGCCTGGCCTGTCTGGAATTACGTTGACGTGGGTTTGATTGCTCTGGATTTCTCAGTTGGTTACTGTGCAAACTTAGCTTGGTCCCTTTATCTCTTGGAAATGTAGCTTTCCTTTACGCTGAGTGAAGAGAGCCGTAGCCATCTTGCAGGCTGACACCAGTGAGTGGAGATGGAGTCTGTCGAGGGCTTGGTACAGGTCCCTCTCATCGATGGCTCTCAATAAAAGGAAGGCCGTGTTGTTACTACAGTGTCTGTTCTTGTCTTTGGCCTTGGCGGCTTAGGGTTTGCCTGCACATCATGAATACAAAACATCCCATATGTTTGATGTGAGCTCCGGGGTCTGCGACCAACCGTGATTTGAAAAGCAGATGTTATTAATCTTCTCCGAGCTGCACACCAGCCATGATGTCATTTAGGACTGACAATGGATGCACTGCCTCCTTCCCTTTTGGAGATAATTATTTTGAAGTGCTAGGAGAGGCTGGGTTTTTTTTTGTTTGTTTGTTTTGTTTTGTTTTTTTTAGAGGGAGTTAGAGCCAATTTGCCTTCTGAGAATCCGGTGGCATCTGACAATGAAAACAAAAATAAGCATACGTCCCAAACTCGGTGCCAAGCAGACATGTTAAGGTGGGATGTTATGAGTTTGTGTGGACTGCGGGTGTCCGGAAGGCTGTGGGTGACAGGGAGACCCACCGGGGGACTCCTGTGTGTAAGCATGGTACGATGGAGTGGGCGGCTGTCTCCCAAGACCCTGGCTTCAGAAGACCGAGGGGGCTGTGCCCGCCTTCACCAGGCCTGGAAGCAAGGCTGTGCTGGAAGCAGAGCTCTGTGACCCCATGCCAAGGGAGGATGCACTGTGTCCTCCAAGAGCCATGGGGTTCCAGCCCACTCAGAGGTTCACAACGGGCCTGATGTGTGCTGGACCACCATCTGCTAGTGACCCTTGCGAGAAGCTCAGTGAGTGGACAGGGGCATGGACAGCAGGCGGGGTGAGAGTTATGATGGACTCCAGTCATCTGAACCTCCTCCCACGGCAACTCTGAGGAGACCCATCCATCCACAGACAGGGAGAAAGGCAGCAGAGCTGCAGATAAATGCCCTCAGCTCAGCGGCTACTGTGGAGTAGAAGGAGGAACTGGAACCTCTTATCCACCCCAGGTACTGGCAAGGGTGAGGGAGCCGCAGGAAGCTCGCAGCTGTGTGATAAGCAAGCTCAGTGTCACCGGAGTCTGTGTCACTTGGGTTCAAGGTCAGAATTGCAAAGGCTGACTGTATTGCTTTATCCATTTTACCCCAGCCATCTTACTCCTATGCTGTGAGAAATAAGATACCCGAGTTTTAGTTTCTAGAAAAGCAAAACAGAAGACCCTAGGTGGGGTTAACCCAGCAAAACCAAGGTGAATCCACAGAAGTCTTTGCTTCCCCATGACCCCAGTTCATCCCTGTGTCAGGGAATGAGATGCCAGACACAAAGGATAGGAGGTTCTCACATCATTGGCACACCAGCCAGCCTGATCTAAAGCCTCTGGGTGTTGAAAGGTAGCATTCAACAGCATCAATTGCCTACTCCCAGGAAAATGTCTGTCCAGACCTCCCCATCCTACAAAGTCTTGCAGGGTTTGGTACTGAGCTGTTCCTTACCAAGTAGACAACCAAGGCCAGATGTGTTTGAGAAGTGTGCACCTCAGCTTGTACATCAGAAAGGATGAAGAGGGAGCACAAGGCAATTCTGTGGTTCAGACAAAAGAAGAGGTGAAGCTGTAGAAAAACAACAGGACATAGCCAACAAGCTAAAAAAGACAGACTACAGAATGGGAGAAGATTCTTGCCAGCTACGTATCAGACAGTGGCCTAATATCCAGAATATACAGAGAACTTAAAAAACTAAACTGTCAAAAAAAACGCTAACAATCCAATGAAATAAAGAAAAACTTCTCTGAAGAAGTAAAACCAGCACTCTGAAGATGCTACAGAAAGCTGTCACTTTTAGAAGACCTGAACTGCTAGCTCTCCGAGAGCAGGAACAATCCAGGGAAGCTTGGGCTTGGTCCTCCCAGCAGCCAATCTGGAAGCTTCCTGGTGGCAGAGTAGAATGCTCAGAAGCCAAGGAAAGACGTTCCAGCCTAAAATCCTACATGGGCCTCCACGCCACCATCGTCGTTCTGATAAAGGTTTCCAAGCAGAGTCCTGTGCTTTCTCCAGGAAAGACAGTTAATTGCCTGCCTGAGCAAAGGTGAACGTTGAGGTCAGGTGAAAGGAGATCAGAGGGAGCTGGGAAGCCACCCTAGCAAAACTGTGTGGTGGAGGGAAATCCCAGGCTCAGGAAGACAGCCATGTGCAGGACAATCCATGCAGCTTTCAGAAAAATAAGACCAGACCAAAGGAGGAACACAGAAAGGACACTATCAGAAACACAATAGAGACTACAGATGGGTTGCATTCATTAGGAGATAGTTTGGGGAAGAATTAGCAGTGTGGATATGAAATACAACTCCGGAGAGGCAGAGAGCCGAACTGAGAGACACCACATGAAGAAGCAAATATACCCATCATCCACGTGGTAATGCGGTCTGGAAGGCACCGGCAAGGCCCTTGGGCTGCCACTGTCACCGGTCAAGGGCCAACAAAGTTATGGGGTCTGTGAGCGCACGTGGAAATGACCTGAAAAGTGTTGGTCTTCAGTCAGGATCACAGGCTGTGAATGAATTACAAATTAATTTACAAAATAACCACAAAATGATGAATTACAAAATAATTGCTAAGTGTCTAGCTCGTTGAACCAGTGATTATCAACATATACTGGCAGATGACAACAAACCGCTAAATATTTAAAGATACTTTCACTTCTGGGCAGGTGTTGGGTGTGGATAGTATAGGCAGAAGTTTGCTTCCATCCATTAAGATCCTTCTAATCCTATTTGCGTTGTAAACCACGTACAAATTTATGTTTTTATGTGGACCAATGATGGATAGACTATGGATCGATCAATCGATAAATCGATCAATCAATAGATAGATAGGTAGACAGACAGACAATATCTAAATTAGTGATGTGGATACAAAATACAGTAATAGTATAATAGGTAAGATAGGTGATGCATACGTATATACAGGAATGGCAAGTGAGAAGAAAGAAAGTGAAAGTAGAAAGAGAGAATGGGAGGGAGAGGAAGAGGGAGGGAAGAAGAGAGGGAGAAAAATGAAGAGGAGAAAGAAGAGAATGAAAGAAGCAAGCAAGCAAGAAACAAACCAGGAACAAGGGAATCAAGGAAGGATACAGAGAAATGACATGCTCGGGGATGGACATACAATTTGATAGAGAATAGAGAGGAAGTAGTATAACTGATAGATGATAGACATAGACATAAATAAAAATGGTTGATTAAGTTCTAATTTAGTCAAGTGCATGGCAACAGGGAAAGCCATCAAACCCTTCCTTTCACTTACAGAGAGTCCCTTGAAAGACTTTGGGTTGAGCCAATACCTGAAGGAGAGTAATGAGACTTGTTGCTTGTAGCAGCAGACGAGAGGGAGGTACAAAGAAAGAGTGAATGACACAAATAAGTTGCTAAGAATATCTTTTCTAGCTGAAGTGTTTCCTTTTCATAAGCAGAATATGCCAGAAGACAGTTACCCCCTTAGAAATGTCCTCCTGGAGATCATCCTTCCTGTGCAAAATGGAGAGTTAGACAGGAAGGGGGAAATTGCAGTGCTTGTGTTCAAGGCCTTGATTCAGAGACACTGTGACTCCATGGGTACTCCATGGTGTTCTCATGACCATTGAACAACTGCAGAATCACTATCATTTTTATCTCTCAAATTAGGAACCTGTGATGGGGGAGGAGAGAATAAGCTAGACTGCTCACAGCTCACCTGTGAACCCCGCAGTCAGACTACGGGCATGGGGCCCGCCACAACCCATTCCAGCAAGCTGGGAGCAGACACAGCACCTCCTCTATCTACTCTCCACCTGGAAAGGAATCTTCTTGGGAGAATAATCTCCGTTGCATGGTTCAGATAGCCTTTACTATTGCTTCATGCTCCTAAAAATTACAAAGAGCATTCCGTATCTTTTCTTCCTTGTGAAACACAGCATTAGCTTCCCGTGTCCCCCACTGTAATGAATTACCACTTACATGGTGGCTTAAATGAGACAAATACGTTCTGTGATAGACAGCAACACAGGTTTCCTTAGGCTGGGATAAAAATGTCTGAAGCGCTGCATTCCTGCCTTGGAATTCATTTCTCTGTCTGTCCTGACTTCGAAGGGCATGCAGGTTATTCGGTTCCACCCCCTCCCCCTTCATCTTCCAAGCTAGCCTCGCCACACTACAGTGCCTCTGTCCTTCTTTAGGCCAGTCTCCAACAAACCCAAGAATGCTCATCTGCCTTTAGGATTGCTATGATATGATGGTTCTGGGTAACTCAATAATCACTCTCTGGGCCAACATGCTTTCCTATGACCGCAAAGTCCCTTGAGCCATGGAAGACAAGAAAGTCATGGATTCTAGGCGTTAGGACAGGATCATCACTGGGGGGGTGGGGGGAGGAAGGGGAGGCAGTCTGTTATTCTGCTACCACTACACTGGCTACCACGTAGCAGCAAGGATGAATTCCCTGAGTTATACTTTTAGACGACTGCTGTAACATCTAATCAACCCATCATGAATGAAATGGTTATGGTCATTAATTGAAAAAAATATTTGAATACCTGCTCCATGAGGCCTCTCATTATCTCTGCTGCTGGATTGACATCGTTATCAGCATTTATATTATTACTATATTAGCCGGTATCTAAAAGCCACTGCGAAAGCTTTTTGGTATTTATTATTTAATTGGACAAAATGGAGTCATATGTGTAAAAGTACTTTGCGATCTCCAAATGCCTGTGCAAATCTGAAGCACGTTTGGAGAATTGCTGATGGTGTGACTGGTGGTGGGGGGAGGTGCGTCAAATGTGCTCACAGAGGCCCTTAAATAAATGTGGAACTGATTGGATGGCCGCTCATTCACTATGACTTAAGTGGAACAGAAAGATCTGAACTTAATTTAAACTTTAAAAAAAGCTGATGATTTTATTACTTTTCAGATTTATAAAGCTACTGGACTTTGTTAAAGGATTCATTTCTGAAGATAAAATTGTAGGCGCAGCACAGCTGGGCAGATGGGTGGGGCGTGGTGGTTGGAGAGATGCTGACCGGCCCTGTGCCTGAACGCAGATCTGCACACAGAAGACCAGTGCACAGGAAAGGAAAGAGAGAGGGCACCCAACCTAGCTTGTCTTGTGACATATTAGACACAATGTCCTTGTTCAGGTGTTGTGTGAAACTCATGAGATTTCTGGGGTCTCAACCTTCTTCCCCGGCCTCGGCATCCGATTGGTCAGTGGGAAGGATGAAATCAAAGCATCCTAAACTTCACGCCAGTTTCTCTCTGTAGCAGCCTGTGTGGCTAAGTTGGGATGTGTGGTGGGGGTGGCTGTGCTAAATGCATTTTTTGTGTGTGCCCTACTTCCAACCTGTGAGGGACCCTAAGATGGGGAACACCCGTGTAATCTGGGAAAAGGCTGATTTTTGGATTCAACTATTGGCTGAATTCAGATCCAACATTGTTGCATTGAGATCTGGCAAGATCACCCAAACCTCAGTCCCTCTTCCCATGGAAGAAACTGCTGGGAGAGTTGGGGAGAGGTCTGCAGCAGAGAAAGAGCTGGGGAGAGGTCTGCAGCATCGTGGTGGGCCTGGTATCAGACAGAGAAGCAGCTCTCGTTCATCTATTTTAGGAGCTATGGCGTTGACTCTCACCTCAGGTCCTCCATCTTGAATTCTGCCCACCGTGGGGAGGCTGGTTCTAGAATATCTACTTTTGCTCTTACTCTATCAGCTCTGTGCCTAAAAAAAGACTTCCATCCTCAGGGCAGCAGCTAATCAATGGCTTTTGTAAGACTAACACTCCCACTATAAGCAGGAAACATTTTGGCTATCTTTGCTGTTGCTGCTATAAATCCTATTGGATTCACATCCAATGGGCCACATTTCAAATTTCACCCATGAGGCCTTTATCGTGTTTGCTTCCCATTCGGTGCCCCATGGTGGAAAACGGATTTCAAAACCGTCTGCATTGTATCTTGAGGCCTAAAACCCAAATGCATAACCAAAAAACTTGGTGCAGGGAGAATAAACTGTACTGACCCACAGCAATGAACTGTGTCAATGTCACTTACACTACAATGAGTAGAATTGCTTTTCTGCCTAATCACTTCCTACATTCTCATAAATTACAGCCACAGAGAGAAGAGATCGGATCCTGAACTGCTATTTCTTCTGTCTTTTCTTCATGTCACTGTATCTATACTCCAGAACAAGATTACGGGAATTTGTAAATCATTAGGAATTTGTAAAATGTACAAGCATCTGCAGGGCAGAAATTGGTAAATAAGAGAAAAAGGCAGAATCTTATACACACAGATTTCAAAACAGGTTATGCTTAAAATAGGCAATAAATCACACCTTCAGCGCAAGCCTTCGGATAGCCTCTTCACAGATTAAATGGTTCACATAGCATAGTGTTATAGCTGATGATTACTGTCATGCCTTTTCTCTTCTGCAACACTGTGGAATCCCAGTTTGCTTAAAAGTGATCATGTTGTCAATTTTTCTAATCTAATTGTAATCTTGGAAGTGCACTCTGATTTCTGTTTCACCCAGGCCAGTAATAAGATATTATTGTGCTGGTTTATCACTGATTTTCCACAGTTTTCCTGGTGTCGTTATTTATTACTGCTTATGATTTCTAATATATGTCTTGACATCCAGGGTGCATCTCGTGAAACTCAGGGAAAATATGTTGAAAATGTATAAGGCTGGAGGATGGTGTAGTTGATCTGCATTTTGCTTCTTCCCAAAGCCCTGATAGTATATGATAATGTAATGACTTCATCCAGGTATTTCTTCTTTGACAGCTCTGTCCCAGGCAATGTGAGTAGATTCTAGGACTGCACCAAGGAAGTAGACCCAGGCTTCAGCTTGTAGACCTTGATCAAGATGTAGAGTCATTAGGTTTCTCTCTCCAACAATGTGCATCCTTGGAGATGAGCAAAGCCTTTTGCATGTATCATCCCACTTGATTTCTGTGGCAGATCTGGAAAATAATATCCCTAATTACCAGGAAAGGTAGCAGTTAGGAATCAAGGTAGTAGTATTTGTGGTGTTTGATAATTGGACCAGGGGGACCTGGGAATGAAGGACAAAATCCATCACTTTATGGTTTATATGGAAAAAGAATAAGAATGTGGCAGAGCTCTTCAGGAAGCTAGAGATGGTTTCAGCAGAGTTTCGATGGCACAAGGCTCAGGCCTGACCAGCCCATCCCAGCATGCTGTCACCTGGGGCTTGGGCTTCTCCATCCAGGCCAGGCCAAAGGACAAACTAACATGCAGAGAGAAGGTGCCTGACCCAGACCTCAAGGGAGGTTCAGATGAAGGCCACACTCTTCTTCTTCTTCTTCTTTTTTTTTAGATCACATGGGAGTATAATATGAATTGTGTGCATTTATCTGAGTATATAATTGCTTGTACTTACACATCTCTAGATGCAGATAGATATAGATATAAGTGGCTATGCTTTTAACTTTTCTTTGAAGCATACTGCAGATGCACTAATCAGGTATATAACATACATGTTAATGAGGAACATAGCATATGTGTTGCACATATAAGACTTCAGTTTGATGCATTTCCACACACCAAAGGCACCCATGTTAACCCTCAAATCAGCCATGGAAACTTTTTGTCATCAACCCCTTGGATTCCATTTAGCTCTTCTCCTACCCTGAAAGGTTAAAAGATTAATCACTGTTCAGACTTTTTGATGGCTAGGCTAGCTAGACTCCTATTTATTTATTTATTTATTTTCCTTCCTATGGTAGACTTAGTCATGCCCATTTCTTTCACTAACTATATAGTCTATGAGCTTCAACTTCCTTGTGCTCTTCTTTTTCTTTTCTTTTTCCTTTTTTTTCTTTCAGAAGGAGTCTATCGCAGTCCTAGTGGGTGGGGTGAGAGCTGATTTCTTGTCCCAATAACTCATGAAAGTAAAAATGCAGATGGACAGGAGAAGGTTTAGGGTCCATTTAATAGAAGATCAGGGCGGGGGGCGGGGAGAGGTCCACATCCATGTAGATCAACAGCCAGCTCTGCGGCCTAGGACAAATCCTCGAACTGCTCTGTGTTGGGAATTTCTGATTCCTTAGAAGAACTTCTCTGCAGTGTTTGACGTCTTATGAAAAGAGATCAGAAGATCCCTTCTCTACCACAAAAACATAAATGTTTATTTTGCCCAGTTATCCCTTTAAACAGGGTGGTTACTTCCTGAGGCTGCTGTTAATCTAAGATCTCATCCCTTCATGTTTCTTCTCCTAGACAGTTAGATTTTGCCCTTGCTTTTTTGGCTCTGCTTCTGCCTTCCCCTTTTCTCTTCTCTATGGTAAGCCGTAGGGAAGTTCTAGTTCTTCCTTCCAGATGTTTGTCCTTAGGGAGAGGCAGATGCTAATGGATTATTTTGACATCTATCTAGTTAGGTCAGTGTTTTTGAAGAAGGAGGAACTTTCTTTTTTTCTTTTTCTTTTGGCCAGGCATAGATGTAGCCAACAACATGAAGTTACATGTAGTAGAAAAAGAGGGAGAAAGGGAACAGGCCTCTTCTTTGACCCTTCTAACAAAAACAGATTGGTAGAATTAATGATAGTCGATGTTTACCTGTTGGAAAGAGAACTTGAGGGTAAAGAAAATCAAGCCTGGGTCATTTCATTATTTTACTTGACCCTTTGACAGATAGCTTCCAAACTTGTCAGAAGATTGTTTTAGTAGTAGGCGAGTGTATTCTATGTGTTGTTCTAACTCTGTCCATCAGAATTCCCTAGAAAGTCCTCCCTCTCTTAAAAATTCCCAGGACACACAAAGCAAAAGGCCTTGCAAATCTCTGAGAAGATAGGGCTGCATTTTGAAGTGCAGTTTTAAAATTACTAAATCACTTCAAACAGTTTCTACACGTAATAGGAACAATATGGTATGACTCTTATGTTGGCTTCTACAATTAGTGTGTTATTAATTAAACTCTTGAGTAATATAATAACTTGACAGTCAAAGCCCTTCTTTGCATTTAAAGTGCATGCAAACTGTGGCTCCAATTATAAATAAACTCCACTGCAATGGGCTTAAAACTGCTAATTTAATTATTCAGAGCAAATTGTTCAATCGATGCTCTATTCTGGAGGGATGCTTCCTGAATATTCTAGTCAGTTCAGTGTGAATGGATATCTAAAGAAGAGTTCCCTAGAAAGGGCCTCCTTCCACACCTCTCTTTCATCTCAACCATTGTTCCTCTATCACTTCCTAGGCCTTGCTGCTGTGATCAGCTTTCCTCAGAACAAGAGGTGACCCTGCCCTTCAGTTTGTCAGACATACCTAGGATTTCTGAGACTCTCAGGATAAAGCATATACCCTCTTCCCTTCCCCAGAAGGATGCGCTTTACCCCATATGCAGCTCCTTAGCATCTTATCTACATTGTCCCTTTGTTTTGCCGTCTTGAACGCTTCAACCTACCTTCAGCCCAGAAATCCATTTCATGCTCCCAAGCTTCTGTACATGCAAGTTCTTCCCCTGGAATGCTGTTCCCTCTTCCCTGGAATGCTGTTCCCTCTCTTGTGTGTTCCTATTTGTCCCACAGAACTCAGCAGTGCCTGAGGTCAGGGGCATTGGGATGGTGAGAGAGTATTTTCTGGGGAAATCCATGCAGCAAATGTTAGCAAGACTCTATTTCGAGGAACAACCGCAGCATGGTGGCTCACTCTGTAATCTCAGCTTGCACAGGAAGAGGGGGTAAGAAGATCACAGTCCAAAAACAGACCAGGCAAAAAGCAAGACTTTATCTGGAAAAAAACAAAAACAAAAACACAAAAACTATTTTTTCTTTTTTTTTCTTATTGCTATAGCAATAAGGGCTAGAGGCATGGGTCAGTGGTTGAAAACCCGCTAAGCAAGCATAAAGCTCTGAATTCAACTCTTTTAAAAATGAGACCTGAACGTTGAATTAGAAAGGTGTTGTTAAAAGCATATGCAGTTGGCTCCAACTGGAAGCTTTCTCCCTGAGTCAACTGAAATGGAGTTGAAAAGAACGGATGGGTTTCATGATGATGACATCAGTGGTTTTGGATGCCAGTACTGAGCACTGCCAGCAGCTTTCTTGGGGTGCATCAGAGCAGAGATGCACACTGAGCCAGTGGTAGGGAGAGCAGGGCACTGGGCCCACATTCAGACTTGGTTGCATTGCAGGAGTTCAGCCACGGGACATCCTTCAGCCAGACATTGGACCAGAAGTTTCCAAAGCCACTGAATCACTGAAATACAGTTTCCATTCTTCAGTGTGAGGATGACACCGCTTGCCTTGCATGAAAATGCCATCACAGAGGATCTTGATCTCCAGAGACCCACCCACCCGTGGCACACCGCAAGTACTATTGTATACCTACTATATGCTAAACCTATTCTGACCTCTAGGCTATAGAAAAGAGCAGACCAGATGAGCTCTGGGCTCTGAAAGCACATTGGAAACGGGACAAGTAGCCATTCTCATTACCATGACAATAAGCTTAGAAAAGGTGTCCCTTCTTCCCTATCTCTCCACCACTACCTCCCCCCCCCCTCATCAGTCCTGAAGAGGAACTTTCTTGACCCAGAAGTCTAGGGAAGCCTGAGAAAGATCTTGAACAGATACCTGCAAAATCCTGGCCTCTAGGTGCAAGACTCTCAGCTGTCCTGGTCTATAGTGGGAAGGTACTATAGGCAGGTACTGTTACTTTAAATCTGAATTCCCTGTAATTAACATGCCTGGGAAAGCAGATCAGAAGCCTGGGTGAACAGCTGGAGGGCAGTCAAAATACTTTAATAATGTAGTCCTGCTTCAAATTTTAATGTAGTTTCACTTTGCCTGCTTTGTGTCCGAATGGGACGAGAGGGAATGTAAAAATCTGCAGAGTCTTGACTGTTGAACATCTCATGATCTGGAGAGTATGGTCTCCAGATCTTTTATGTGCCCCGTTTCTGGTCAAGATCAAAGGGCACTGGGTCCGAAGGTCAAAGGCTTGCATTTGGTCTCACCTCTGACCCTAAATCTGGACTCCTGGGGAAGCCACCGCCCTGCCCTCAGCTTCTCCTGCCAACTCTGGTTGAGGCTCCCTGGCTTGCATGGCTCAGACTCTCCTCTCAGCTTAGACTTGTGTGGTGAACTAAGAATAACCCCAGCCCAGAATTCCAAGGGTCTCAAACACTGGCCCCAGGCCCTCGTCACCTGATAGGAACCGTCTCTGAGCTGCTCTTCCCATGTTTCCTCTTCTTCCTGTAGACGAGGCAGGCTGTTTGCTGGACTCTTCACATGCGTGAGGCAGAACCTGAGTTCTCACTAACGGGATGAGAGCAGCAGGAATGTGCGCCTCTCTCACAGCTGCCCCAGGAAAGCTTCCCAGCCCCCTCGCCCAGCCCCCTCACTGCTGCAAGTGAAGGCCGGGTGTGCAGGGAGACCTCGGGGACCATGAGGTCTTGGGGTGGGAATCGAGAGTGTAAACTGCCCCAGCAGTGGGAATGGCTGCTTTGTAGTTTCCAGGAGTGAGAGTTTAACATTTCCATCCTGTTCAATGTAGAGATCTTCATGTGTATAGTCGGTACCAGACTCCACAGTGGGCCTGTGGAGGGGTGGAGGCTAGCGTGACTCCGTGGGCTGTGACCATCAGAAGGAACAATGAGGATGACCTGGACCTCAGCCGGAGCCCTGGAACGGTAGGAAGTCGACGTGTTGGTCACGTGTATGGAAGCCCAGCAAACAGGATTTCCCTGCAGAGAGAAGGAAGTACTTCTTCATCAGGTTTCCAGCCGAGCGCTGGAGAAAACAAAGCTGTAATTGTCCTAGAAAAGGAAAAGTTGAGAAAGGAGATGGTTTAGGGGCAGACGACACATCAGCAGTTGATGTGGGGCTTGCGAGGGACGATCTACACATTGCCGCTGGCACACCAGGCTGTGATGCGCACTGGAGATGGTAGCTTGAGAGCTGTGGTTTGAAGACACAAGTCCAGCTACAAACCAAAAAGAATAAGTGAGGAAAGAAAAGGATGTGTGAGAAGTTGCGTTCTAGGGCACCTCCCTGTCCAGAGGTCCTGGTGGTAATAAATTGCAGCCGCTGTGGTTTTTGAGATGTGCCATCTCAAAATAACTTTCTCACCACCTTTACAACAAGGTGCCTGTGTGTCTATTCTGGGTTGCTCAAACCTATTACAGACCCAGTGGGCCTGTGATCTGCTCAGTGAGTTGCATCCATGGACTATACACATAGCATGGAGACCGAGCCAGGCAAATTTGCTAATTGTCCATGCTTTCCTCTCCATATCCAATTTTTATCTGCTTGTGAATCAGTAGCAGTTTCAAGGGAGCCCAGGTCTGAATGTCACTTGTGGCATAAATGCCCTCAGGACAGCTGGGAATTGTACTGGGCAGAATTATTCTCCAGCAGAATAGAATAGACAGATAATAGATAGATGATAGCAGATAGATAGATAGATAGATAGATAGATAGATAGATAGATAGATAGATAGATAGATAGATAGATATGCATGGGAGATAGACTTGGCTTTGTGAGGACTGAATATTGGATCTATTTTCCTTAGAAGATAAAGACCACATCTTCCTTGGGATGTTCAGGGCTCTTCTAGATCAATAGATGAGTCTTCCTGGCAGTCCACAGGCTCATCCACCCTCACTGCAAAGAGGCTTGTAATCCTTCCAACAATGTGTTCTAGACATGAGTATGTCTTGACCCCATTGTCTGGTAAAAGGAAAACTTAGTCCTGTGAAGATTACTGAGCCATCTCAAGTCCTGCAATGATGCATTTGAAATCAGGTCCCCAGAATGCAGTGCTTAATCCTAAGCTGTATTTACTGAATGCATGAACTTTCATGTTTCCTCTCTCTCTATCTCTTTCTTTCTCTGTCTGTCTCTGCCTGTCTCTGTCTCTCTGTGTATCTCAGGCAAGCTATCATGTTAGCAGGAGCCAGAAAGGTGAACAGGTCTATGAAACTCTTTATATAAAGGATGGATGAAGATGGAGACTCTAAGGACCAAGCCTGTATAGGTTGGAGTTCGGAGCTCAGGAATTCCCAACCACCCCTTTATCCCTGTGTTTTCCTTAAACTTCACCTCTAGGAAGAAGTCTTGTGCTCAGAGAAAAGTAAAGGCTTCATCCTTGCTGTGTCTAAAATCACACCCCTGTAAGCAATTGTACCACACAGAATCTGGCCTGTCAACTCCGGTCTTCTGAAACCTAGTTTAGCTACCAAAGGTTCAACTTCATACAGAGCATTTTCTGCTCAGAGGCATGCTTAAACCTAGGCCTAATAGGACAATGTGAACTCCACAGCTCTTTGCTTTAAATGAACCTTTTCACAGAATAGATGTCTCTTCTGCCACACTCATTTGTCACAAGGGCTATGTGCTAAAGAGGAACTTAAATTAAGAGCTAACTGTTCCCAGACACAGTGCGGGATATGGACTCTGCCCGAGTTGGAGGTGAGAATTCTTGCCTTCAGTGGCTTATGCTGAAAACACAGGAGGTCACTTCCTGCTCTGAAGAGTCGTTCACGGTGTTGCCCTCGATGGTGGCTCAGTCTAATTGCTTACATTTAAAAGGTTGGAGTCATCCCAAAGGTTAGCATGCATCAGTCAAGAGACCTGACTCCACTCAGACGTCTCACTCCATTCCCCTAACCCCTTCTATCGTCCTTTGTGGGTTACATGCAGAGATGTGAACAGAATGGACATTCTTACACTGCCTGCTGCTGCCCACCCTCCCCTCACCAAGTTACTTCTCTCTGTGGCCTGGTAGTCAGCCTGGTTCCAGCCACTCTGACCCCACGGTTGGTGAACTTACTGAATTTCCAAAATGAGAGGACGAGGCCAAGAAGGGAGAGGAAGGAGACTGAGTGGCATCACTGAGGCTTAGACGGGAGAGACAAGGCAGGGACGTCACAGGAGTTCGAGATGAACCAGTCATTACAGAGCACACCTCTCACCTCTTGCAACAGCGCAATGGGGGAGGGGTTCTAGAAAACAACGGCTGCGGTGGACACCCTGCAGGAATCCTGTGCGCGTATCTAATTTCCACCATGTGCATTTCAAGTAGTCCAGGTTGGCAGCATGGAAATCCAAGTTGGGCTGCCTGCTCACGATTTAATACCTTGTCATGTTCCCAGCTGTGCCCTGCAGACCTGTGAAAACAGAGCAAAGTTCCAGAGAGGGACTTAACGAAGAGGCCTGGAGCCCTGCCAGGGCTGGAGCACCGTCTTCTGCTTTGTGCTGTGGAAAAGAATATCCAAGAGTGGGAATTTATACCAAACAGAATTTCCACAAAGTCCTGAAGGCTGAGAAGTCAAGGCCAAGGGCCTGGTATCTGAGAAGATCCTCTTGCTGCATTGTAACATGGTAAGGAGTTGGGAGAGGTGTAAACCCAATGCTCACGACATCATGACACAAGCACCTCTTCAGGTTCTCACATCTCAGGACAAGCACATGAGATGTGATGAACACAGACGTTCAGCTCATGTCACACCTGTGAGGACAATGTGATAAGGTTTTGGACCCTCAGCTTTCTCACTCAGAGAGTCCTTGAGCCATTGCCACCTCCTCTGAGCTTGAACTTTCCACTCCACCACAGGGCCTCAGAAAGACTAAATAAAGCACTGGGCAGGTTGTCCATGTCCCATGCTTCTGTAGCATTCCTACCACATAGCTTTCTGCTCTTTGACTTCTGCATGATCGTGTATATGTTACTCAGACTCTACACATGCCATAGTACTTTATCAAAGCCTGTTGACCCAAATGACCTGCTAGACACCGCAGAGATGGTAGGCATAGAGCCCCAAGGCAACTCCCAGTCTCAGTGAGACTCAGTATTGAGTGAAAGCATTACTCATACAAAGCTGATCGCTGTGATGATAGAAAGCCAAGAACTGGCAAAGCCAGTAACTCAGGATAATCCTCCTGCTTGAGAAGGTTAGACAAGTTGCATTCATCCTAAAGGAAGAGATCAATGACTTAGGAAAGTTCAGGCAGAAAGGTCTATAATTTTGAATGTAGAGGAAGCAAGTTCATTACACACACAGCACAGGGCCAGGGCACCTCTACCATGGCTGGGCATGGCCCTTCTGTCCAAGAGCTGACCAGACAGTTTATTGCCTTTGGATCACATTTCATCTTCTCTCCCCCTTGTATTCCATTTTTTCTCTTAGTCTCTCATGTCCTTTTTATGAAACACGTATAAATTATTAGTTCTCCTTTTTCATTTTCTTTTGTCTCTAGTTTCTCATCCTATTTATAAAACATCTTGAAGATATAGAGGGAAGGGAGAAGAATACTATGTAGTCAGAGTCATGCTGCACTGTTAGTTACATAATAAGGAGATAGAGACACAGGTAGAGATAGATAGATAGATAGATAGATAGATAGATAGATAGATAGATAGATAGATAGATAGATAGATAGACAGACCCATATATATGAGATGAAAATAACTTTAATATCTATGTATTTGTCATATACCTACCCATCTATCTTTCATGTCTCTATTTTTCTGTCTACCTATCTGCCTATTTATGTGTCTATCTAGTACAGGCAGAAGATGCTGGTATCCTCTGAGTACCTCTAAATTCAACACTGCTGGTGGCACCAAAAGAAAATACTGTCACCAGTTAAAATGTGAGCGGTGGAGTGCCCCTTGAAATAAGACACACATTTTATTGGCAGTCAAGGAATAAGTCAAAGCAGTTGGAGAAGAGTGCCATGAAATGCTAGGTTCTCCTCACTGTAAACATTCCTTTTCTTTCACTTTGGTGTGTCCCGAGTCTGCTGTGTAAAAGCCATTTTCCCTTTCATGTGGGACAAAGGAGGATTTGGAAGGGGAGGCTTCTTAAATCTGTGCATTGAAAATGCAGCTTATGGGAGCCCAAAGAAAATACATCTTGCCTTTTTTTACAGTGGTTGCTTATAATTGCAACTTTTATGAAGCCCTTCTGTAGCCGACCTAACCATCCAATTAGCTGACTTCATTTCTGCCTGATGAAAGGACCTCTCTTGCCAGCATACGGCAGCTATTAGGGCTCCTCTGAAAACTTTCTTTCCATTTTTTTGGGGGGGAGAGTGATGAGAGTCTTCTAAAATGAAGCAAATTTCGATAGATAGAACCCTGAAATAATATGTGAATACGGTATCAGTGAACAAATACTACTTAGAAATACAAAACCACATTGTAAGGAACTGTTTTATTAGAGCATATCCACTGAGCAGCACATTGAATAACGTGCATGTTAATAATATACAATTTTGCTTATTCAGTCCACAGCATCCTGAGCCCTAGGGAATAGGTGATGTGTTACACCTGTGTGTGTAAACGAGTGTGAGGTATGTATGTGTGAGTGAGTTTATGTACACAAGTGTGTGCATGCATTTTTCTTTTCCTTGCAGGGTGACGTTATCACTGGAAACCACTTTATCACAAAATCCTACATAATAAAAGCAAGATTCGTGGAGAACCTTCTGAGCCACTTACAGCTACAGGGTAAGTATCAATTATCTCAAGTGCTTAGGGCTATGGATTTTGTTTTGGGTTTTGGAATATCAGCAAATACACACATACACACACAATATGGAATTTGCAGATGGGCCCCAAGTCAGAACAGAAAATGCATTTTTATTTTACATATAGTCACTATATGCATGTGAGGCTCACCTACACTCGGATTGAGGACAAGTTTGTGAACTATGTTAAATATGCCTGGGACCTGTCCTATAAAGTCAGGTTAGAAGTTTCCACTTGTGGGGATGTGTTGGTAGTCAAAGCATATCAGATTTTGGAACATTTCAGATGTTCGATTATTTGAGATTGGGATTGCTCAACCTGGATTCTCTCGTTTGCACTCGCTCCTTCTCCTCTCTTTCCCTCCCCTCTCCCCTCTTTCTCTCCCACTCTCCCTTGCCCTCTTTTTCTTCTTCTCTCACCTCTGTACTTCCTCTAGGAGATGACTTTCCATCGGTGAAGCAGGTTGCCCTCTCCCTCATCCCACTACCCCATTACTGAAATCTGGCAACTCTCCTTCTACCATAATATACCCTTTCATTCTTCTCTTGCCTTCACAAGCCATTTAAAAGTTCCAGAGTACCAGAACCAGACAGGCTGTGAGCCCTATTTCTGCAGTATTCTGATATTTCCATGAAACACATCTCTCCATGAATGCAAGGCATTCCTGAGTAATGAGTAGAAAATCCTTTCCTGAGTCTAGTTTTTCCCAGTAAAATAGAAATTAGGCCATGAAAACAATAACTACTTATCTACAACCAATTCCTGCCCAGTCTGGGAATAGTAAATGGGGAAGTAAATCCAGGACCTGGAAACACCCAATAGAATTGGATGTGGTGCTAAGACAACCATGCAGAATACTTGGCAACCTAAAACTCAGCTTTATGGTCAGACCTTACTGGAGGCTTTTTACGTTCACTGCTTTACTGGTGTAAATTTGAACCACTGCTAAAATGTCAGCAATGCATAAAAGGTAGCACAGCCTGGAGAGGAACACCACAAGAGTTTCTGTGAGAACAAATGTAGAAACACAAAGATAATGCAATATTAGGTTTCCTTTCCTTTTACCTCATTTTTCTGTGTGTGTGTGTGAGTTCCAAATTGCATGAGTCATCATCGTGGCAATTTGTTTTTTGATGATAATATTTAATTTCTTGGAAATTCTCACCTAGCAACCAAGACGATCAACGTGAAGACGTTTCACCATCCCACGCTTACATTGTACATTGCAATTCTCGAAGCTCTTTGGAATTTGTAAATTAATTTTTTTCCACAAATTAAAACATGAGAGGGCATGAAATTCTTATTAGATTCTTGGTTAACCAAAAGGAGCATAGATTGTGTAAAAGCAGAAAAACAGTAAAATACAGAAACTTTCTAAGCCTTGTCTGTTCACTATTTATCCATCCGTATATTTATCTGTCCGTGCATTCATGTATCCTCCCTGTAATCATTATGTAGATAATCTCTGCATGTTTTCTTTCTCCATGTATTGTACTGTGTACATGAATATGTATACAGTATATGTGTATAAGATTTTGAACATTTATATATACTTGGTCCCTCATACACTCAGGGGAATTTAAACAAGCTCAGATCAAAAATATTCCTGGAAAAGATTGTGACTGTAGATGAAGATTTTTATCTTGTCATTATTCTTCAAATAATATATTATAATCACTATTGATATAGCATTTACAATGTATTAGGTATAATAAATCAGCTAGGGATGATTAAAATATACAGGAGGGTCACATGCCAATATTGTGCCATTTTACATAGCAGATTTGAGCATCTATAGATTCTAGCATCCACCAGGCATGTGGAACTAATGCTCATGTTATGATTGAAGGATAGACCACTCTGGAAATGCCAGCATATTCTAATGAACAAGTTGAATCCTCCCCTCATAGAGCATGATTTAATCAGATGAAGGCTGGAATTATGTTACTCTTGAATGTACTGTTATGTCAATAATTTGTGTGTCCTTCAAATACTATGTATTCCACAGTACCAGAACCAGACAGGCTCTGAGCCCTATTTCTGCAGTATTCTAATATTTCCATGAAACACATCTCTCCGTGAATAAAGAACTCTTCTCTGCCTGATGCCTGTAATTCTACAGGAATTACACTCAGGGAAACTGGTCAGACTATGATGAATGATTATGTAAAGAAGAGAGTAGACCAGCTTTTGTGTGTGTGTGTGTGTATTTGTGTGTGTGTGTGTGTTGTATTTATCAGAAGAAAAGAACAGAGATAGACAAAGAACCAACAAAATTAACTCAATTCTTTATAGCTTTGCATTATTATAAACTTTTCAAAATATCTTTCCAACCATTAATCATTCAATTAGTGAGTTACTTGGTCAGAATTGTTGAAGGGATTTCCCAAGTTAAGTAGAGAATGTATTGTCCTTGCCCTTACAGAACTGAATTCAAAGGAGACAGAGGTAGAAACAATGAGGAGAGTGAGAGCTAGAAGTATTTGCCACAGAGTAACTCTGAGGAGGTCACTCAGTGACTATTTGCCACATCTCCCATTAGGTGCTAAGGTTCATTTGAAAAGGGAATGCCTCTTCCCCCCTCCTCCCCCTACCCCAGAGATCCCCTAGGGCCTAAGCAGGCTCCAAAGGAGTTGAATTCATTTATTGGCTGGTACTGGAGAACAGGGGTGTCATGGGAAATGTGGTCGCTGGAGAGTTCACATACACAAACAAAAATAGCTTGAACTTTCAGTTTTGTAATGAAGGAAAGTCTAATGCTGTCTTTACAACCTTGCTGGACATGGAGTCTTTACTGAAGGCCATCATTGGATCTGAGTTTTGGGCATATGGGGATAAAGACTTCTGGGTGATGGTGATTCTAAGGCTCAGAGATGAAGTACAGCTACGTAGCCTTCCTAGGCCAGCCTAAACCCCACATGGAGAATCCAGTGCAGCTGAATAGCATGTACAAAAGAAATCAGCCACACTGACTCCTTTGTCACAGACAGTGGAATCTCAGACTATTACCTATAGGCTGCAAAGACACACAGGTGGCAAGGTCTGGAGATGGAGTTCTCTTCTGTCTGCCTTCCAGTCTAATGCTTTGAAAACCACAAAATACAGAGACTCACACATTATTGTACATGGAATGGATGGGCATCATACCCAAACCAGGCAGGGTAATTTTAATGGAAGAGGTGGCTCTTTGCTACAAGGACTTCATGACTCCACTGAGTGAATAGAACATGAGGTCATAAGAAACAAAGCCACACCAACAAAAGACACAGCCATATGGAAGAAGTTCATCATCTAAATTAGGGAAACACGGCATGGTGGGTATCTTGTTGTGGATAAGGCAAGTAGGAGGCTGGCTGGGTTCGTTTCAGAGCATCTGGTCAAAATGTAGAGAAACTCAACTGATCATTTAGACTTTGAGCCCTTATCTTCTGTCCCCTTTATTACTACCCTTCCATCTCCCCCTCACATCTGAATGGCTGGAAATATCAAGTACTTAGCTACACCACCAGATAGGTGCTGGGATAATTTGGTCTCCATTCAGGTATCATGATGACTCACCCCCACCCCGCCCCGGCTGGACACTGAACAGAAAGGTATTTATAAAAATTAGTGATGCAGACTCCTTCGGACAGCTCTGCCATCATCATCTTCCTTGGGGAAAATAGACACAACCCCCTGAGCCTTCCCCATCCCGAGCCTTCCCCATCGCACCTGAAGCTTTCCTTTTCTCCTGGCACCAGTAGAAGACAATAATATATATTATTTATATGACTTATATGACTGCAGATGAGGTAGGTGTTGGCCATATAGTCAGGGTGGAAGGAGCTAGCCAAGACTTAGAGCTCTCTGGTCTGCTCCTTTCTTTCACCTGCAGCCCAGATCTGGAGGCTCTCTGATGTTAGCTGATTAGAACATACTTCTGCAGATCACGGGATTCATCTGCTCTCTCGGTGAGTTTAGACAACAAGCTTTGGGCTGAGATGGATGAGGAGTGTGTGACTTCAACAAATAAAGCTTTCCAGAACTTGGGGTCTATGGAGTACACCGTGGGGCACAAGTCGGCCCCATGGTCTGCATGTCCGTGTAACTACGGTATTGTTGGAACCCAGACCTCCCATCTCTATGGACATACTCTCTATGGTGCTTCACCACGTATGCGAGAGTCTGGCCTGGGAAGAATATTTACTGCCTGGCCCTTCACAGAAAAAAAAATAGTTTTCTAAATCCTGAAAAAGGTGATTGCCTAAGTCGGTGTCTCACCAAGAAAGACACCTTTATGTGACAAGTTCTGAAGGGACGCTAGCCCTGGCTGGTCTACCAAATAAATAAAATATTACAGAGCTCCCCAGTCAAAGGCTCAGGGTACAAGAAAGACAGGGAAGGAACAATAAAAGGTAATCCCATTGGATTTATTGTTTGAGCCCCGGAGCAAACCTGGTGCCTCTGAAGAAGATTCCTCAGCCTGACAGAAAGGGTACCCATGGGCAAGATGGAGGTCAGACACAGCACAGGGCGCTCAGGGTACTGAGGACCGTCAGAGAGGGATGCTACAATGTGAGGTTCCGTTCCCCAGGCCCTCTGAAGCCTGGCCTTAACTCTTCCAGCATTCTCTAGCATCTGATTCCCACTTGCTCTGAAGTGGGGTGTGGAGGGGATGGGGAAACACTAGCTGTTGCCGTACAATTTGCAATTGAAATAGGATCAATACATTATTGATGCATGAAGCCATTCGGGGCAATATTTATTTACTCCTGTGCAGTCTGAAAGGTCTCACAAGAGAAAAGGAAAATAACAGGAGAGAAGGACAGGGGAATGTTGAAAGAAGAACGTGGAAAAAAGAAAAAAAAGTGGGAGAGCAGCTGACAGAAAGGGAGTGGGGGGAAAGGGGGGAAGCTTGCTTTTCTTCTCTCTTTCTTTTCTTTATTTGATGTGTTTGCCTTCACGACTTCGAAGTTCTCGCTAATTCCATCTGTCCACAACAGAGCCATGGATGGCGAGAAAAAGCATTTCCATATGTGCAAATTAGCATCCAGCCTCTCTTAATCTGCGCCGTGGTCCTCTGAAGTAGATGGCAAGCTGCCTGCCAAACCCACTAATGGCTTCCAAGTAGAGATGGTATTGGCTTGTTTTCCCCTCCAACTCCGACCGGCCCATGTCTCTTCCTTCTTCCCGCTCCCTACTCAACGGTGTCTCCGCACAGCTTCCCATAAACACATCCCCAGCAGCCCTTCTCGCCTAATGAGAGCCCTCATCCCTTCACAGACACACGTCTGTCTCAGAGAGATGCAGTCAATGGCCAATCATAACAGCTTGCCCAGCCAGCCTGGCTTCAGGGTCACAGGCTGGCATCTCCCTGTCTGCTCCATGCTGGTCCTTGCATCCCCGGACTCTCTTCTGTTTTCCTCTTCCCAATCTTGAACATCTGAACTTGTTTCCTCCCCTTCTGCCTTTGTCTTGCTCTGGAGATGGTGCTTCATTCATTCATTCATTCATTCATTGACTCACTTAAGAAGCCTTTGTGAAGTGTTTGGAAGATGCGCGAAAACGGAGAATGGGGGCCCGAATCTTTTCCCCACGAAGCTGTGTAAAGAGTATTTGGAAAAGATCAATAGGAAGACTGGAATCTGAGACCCATTGGACACATAAGGAGTTTGGAGAAGGCGTGGCCTGTAACCTGAGTTTCTGGTCTCCTTGATGCCTCTCTGTATTCTAGTTTGAGCCTTTTCTACACCTGACTCTGACCTTCTTGGGTGGCTAGTGATTGTTGTCCTAGCTCTAAATACAACACCATAAGCACCACCCGTCCAACCAGACCCCAGTGCCGGGCTCCTGGGCAAGTGTCCAAGCTGGGAAGGGAGGAGGGGGAAGAGCTCAAGATGTTGGCATCCCTGTGCACTTCTACAAAGTGTTTCCCTCCCTCCTCGTCTTGGTTGCTTTGTGGTTACAAAAAGGAAACACCAAGGAGGAGTTGGGTCAGAAAGTCCTATACGTATTTCCAGCCTTTCCCTTTTCTTCTGTGCCCTTTATTTGGATATTAGAATATTAGAGTCAGAGAACAAACACACAGGTAAAAGGCTGACACAGGATGGCTCCCGAGGAAGGAGAGAGGTCTCACCTCACCTTGGTATATCGTAGGCTCCCCCAGAGGTCAGGGTCCTATGCACAGAAGCCTCTCAGTTCTCAGCTCTGAGTTTGCCTTGCACTGTCTTCTTGAAATGACAGACTTCTCCCAATGACTTCTTTAGCTCATTGGGATCTTCAACCCACAGATTTGACTCTGCCTGGTTGATATCAGAAAGGGCTGCTGGAAATCATGCCCCTCGCTCTGTGTGTGCTGCTATGCCAAGACATGCTCTCACCTCCTACTTACAGACCCCAAATTCCCTCCCCTGGGCCTCCACAACTGCCAGGGAACTCCAGAGAACAATCTAGAAAGTTCCAGAAATAGGAGAGCTTGGCATCATTTCTGATGCCAATTTAACAAAAGAGATGAGGCATATCTACAGAGATAGAAGAGTGCCAGATGAACAGAATCATATCCTCCCTTGGTACATTGAACTATAGTCTCAAAAGCCCAGGTAACAGAAAATGTGGGTACAGGAGAGCCCTTGAGGTGTAGAAATTTGGGGTACATTTTTTTCTTGTGTGACTGAAACACAGCCCTAATGACAGGAAACTCATTGGAGAAGATGTACAGTCCTCGATATGAATGTCTTCCTCCAAGCCTCAAACCTTTCCAGACAGGAAGGCCGTCAGACACCCGAAGCTAGACACCGGATTGTGTGGGTCTGGGATTACATGACGGCTGTCTTCAGCAAAATGCTTTGCACAGCACCAAGCCCTTGTGCCCTTGGGAATACTTTGCTCCTTCCCATACCTCCTCAGACAGACGTCAGTTCTCGCCCATCTTTTGCGAAGAAGGAAACTGAGGCCACGCAAGTGACAGCAGATAGCATTAACTCCCAGGAGTAACACCAAGCAAAGCTCAGAGTAAGAGGGACCTCTTACCTGGTGTTCAGCCTTGGTCATAAACCGTGCGCCACCAAGGTAAGGCAGCAGGCCGTGATGGGATACAAGGCCTGGGCCCTCCACAGGGCTCGAAGCAGGCAGGAGAGCATACCTCTTGAAGGCCAAAAGCCCAGGGCTACCCAAGGCAGCGATATCCCCAGACACGCTGGAAAGAGACACAGGCAGCTCCCACCCTCGGCCTCTCCTGCATTACCCCATCAAGTCTGCCTGGGTGGCTGTTCTCTATTTCTTAGGACTCCTAAGTAGTCTTAAGAGTCTTAGGACTCCTTAGTAACTGAGTGGTTTAGACACAAGAG
Organism: Dipodomys ordii; assembly: GCF_000151885.1. Taxonomy (NCBI): domain Eukaryota; kingdom Metazoa; phylum Chordata; class Mammalia; order Rodentia; family Heteromyidae; genus Dipodomys; species Dipodomys ordii. The sequence continues at coordinate 5,509,804 of NW_012267218.1, read as the reverse complement.
AAGATCTTGAATGCAAACCAACTCTCCCTTTGTCTGTGAGTCCATCCACTCTCTCAGCCACTTCCAAAAATCCCTCGGACACCCTTGCCAGGCAGCTATCAGGCTGTTGCGTGATTTTTATTCTTATTTATATATCCGTGGTTAGACTCCGAGTGCTTTCAGAAAGAAGACCTTTCTATAGCCCACATATGGCTGGTCCTGGCCCACTGAAGAATTCGAAGTGGAGTGAACGAACACAAGTGATCTATAGGTGCCACACTTGTGAGAAACAATCTGCCTTAGCAAAGCTAAATTTGATGTCTGTCACACACTCCTCGTTCTGCAGCTCCGGGGGAGGAGGGGGCCATACCTGGTGGCCATGCCAGCTCCCATGAGAAAGGCCCCGTGTTGCTAATGCCTTCTTGCCCACAATGCCAGCAATAAAACCACAGCCTCGTGAGCATAGCAGACTCCATATGCTAGCCCCCTAGTCTGCTAAATCACCAGCCAGCCTAAATTTGAAACATTTCTCAAGTGTTATACAATGTTGTAATAATGTTTTTACAAAACAAAGGCTGAGTTACTGGAAGCCATCTTCCACCAATCAGAATCTCATTGAAGGACCAGCCAGGGTTGTACCATTGTGACATGGTGAAAGTGTGTGTGTGTGTGTGTGTGTGTGTGTGTGTGTGTGTGTGTGTGTGCGTGTAAACATCTGCTTGGTAAGTGGGGAGGGGTAAAGAGGAGCTGGGGTTGCAGTAAGACTGGGGAGGAACTGAGGAGTGTGAGCAGAGCATAATTTAAAGTGGAGAACTGAGAGCTAGTCCAAGTCAGGTCCTAGCCCCCGCCCTCCCCTCATGCTATAAAAGAATTGGAGTTGCAGGAAGAATTCTAGAGTTCTGGAAGGCGATCTGGGTTCCACTCACACTCTTACTTCATTCGCAGGATCATAAGACCACCCACAGTGTTTCATACTCTTGGGGTATATTACAAGTGGTAACATCCCAGGAAAGGAGGTCACAGCCTGCTAGGTCAACAACCGCCACATTACAAATGACGATCTTGTATTTAAGTCTGAGGTGAAGCCATACAGAGTATGTGCAGGGAGAATCCTCGGGGAGGAGGAAGTAAGGAACAGACAGCATATACACATATGAAGGTCACCTTGAAAAGAAGTGATTGACTATCAATGACGTGAACTATCTCCAACTGACTAAATTACAACAGGGCATCTGAACTTTGTGTTCTCAATCTCTCTAGATCACTCTGGACTCTGGCTGATAGTTTGTCCTAGAGTGGTTGCACAGATATTGGCAGGGAGAGGCCCCCAGGACAGGCACAGGTGATTCCTGAGGTACCTGGAAAGAAGAGTGGAAGAGGATGCATTCAGTCTGTTGGAAGCATGACTATTCAGTGGGCACTGGCTGAACTTCCCAGCCACCCAGACTGCCCCCAGTGGTAAGTAGAGAGCTGTCACTGGGTGGGGGGAGGGGATGTTTGAGTACCTGTAGTACCGAGATGAGGGCAAGGTATTTCCGAAGAGTGTGATTCAGCTGCTTCCATCCACAGTGCTGTCTGCAAAATTCAAGACACCCAATGGCCAGAGAGGGCATGAGTGGCGTAAGGCTGCACAGGCCAACTTGTGCCCCAGACCCTGGACCTGAGATGGGTCCTGGCTTCCCCAAGGTACCTTAGGAGCATGAAGACAAATCTGCCATGGGCAAGGGCAGGAGTTGGGCCTCCTCTTCTATTCGTGCACATATACACTTTTGTGTCAACAAAGGTTGAAAGAATGTGAAGAACGTTTATGTGCAGACGATGTTCTACTCATTTGCGGGTATGTGTGTGTCTAGTAAAATTTGCTTAAACCTTCTCTACCTTTAAGGCCTTTACTGTAATGGGATTCTGTGGAGTGTGGTAGTCTCTCCACACAACACCTTCACTACAGACTCAAATGGTCAAAGTGTATAAGACAACAATGAGAATGAGCACCATAGGGCTGCTGTGGGCTGCAGGGTGAGTCACGACCAGTTCTGTGCACAGCTCCCTGCAATGCACGCTATGGGGGCTTACGGTTCTGTGAGCTTCCCACATCTGTGAAGCAAAATTTCTTACTGTGGTTTGATTTTCATCTGTGCCGTCTTCTGTGTGGAGTTTGCACAATGTTCACATACATGAAAATCATTGGTGTTTCTTCTTCTATGAACTCTTGGTCCTTATTCTGTCTCACGGCTCCAAAATCCACTGTAAATTCTTAAATGATGGCCTCAAGACCTCTCACCCATCTTTTAGATCTGGAGTTAGCCTTAAAAGTATGTCAGTGGGAGGCAAGGCATATCCGTTGTTGTTCCTGGGCAGGCTGGGAGCTATTCGCAGAGATCTTGACATGGTCGTCTACTCTAAACCCCAGCCTGGCCCTGAAGATCCATCTAGCCACTGCTGTTCAGGGCCTTCATTTCCCCCTGATATGGAAGCTGTTGATAGGGCCTGGTGACTCTCATAGTGCATAGTGGTATCCAGTCTTCAGTGGTGACCCTTCACACACTTCATGAGCCAAGTGTTTCCAGCTGGAGCTCACCCAGTGTAGGCCCAGAGAGAAAGGAGTGTGCTTCCCTTATTTCCCGTCTTCTGGGTCCCAGATGTTCCAAAAGAGTATGGTCAAGGCCTTGAGAAAGAGACACTAGCTAGACTGTTGCCCAGGCTGCCGCATGCATCATGGAAACCCCTGGCTTTTAGACCTGGGGTGGTGAAGCAGGATATTGGGGTCCGGTGTGCTCTTCATCTGCCACGCTGACCCCTCAGGAAATGAAGCTCCTAGGTCCACGGTCCACATAGCCGTCCCCTGGAAGGTCTGGGTGCTTGCCAGCCCCTCGGTGAGTAGAGCTGAGCGGTGAGCACCCAGGCCACGGTGGCCCCACGCTGGATCTCCACTCTCGCTCTCGCTCTCGCTCACTTCAGGACTTATGAATTATTAACGAGCCCTCTGTTTGTAATGCTAGGCTCTCCGCTTCCTCCAAATTAAATTACCGAGGATATATTTGATTATAAACATACTTAGTAAATGTTTTCATTGTTGCTTTCTGTAGCTTCCTTTGTACTAAAGTGTTATAATGTCAAAAAGTCAACCGCAAACATCTACAGCCTCGCGTGGAAAACCATTTAAAGCAAACACTGGGCAAATTAAGTCATCAGAAATGAAAACCACTTTAGGACAATAGTGGATGTAATTTGTCATCTCACTCAAAGAAAGAAAAAAATAAGAAGGGAGTGGGGGCATTTCTTCAGCAGCCAAGCACTCCTGGAAAGAGTCCTGATGAGTACATGGGAAATCTGAGGCTCTACCCACGGCTTCTTTCTCCTGCCTTCCCTCCCTGACTCTGTAAGATCCCTCTGTCCCTCTTTTCTCATTTGTAGAGCTCGCCTGCCTCCTCCTATGGTTTCTAAGAAAGGCAGTTGTAGAAACTAAATGGTCTCCAGATGTGAATGCCAGTTATTCCTCCAACAAAAGGAAACTGAAAAAGCTGAGGAAGATGCAGTTGAATATATATTCAGTGAGCATCTGTGTGCCAGCCATGGCACTGGTCTGGTCAGGAGCACTCAAGGGGCTGCAGGTGAGTGGCACACAGTTGATATCTTCTGGGGCCTGGCTGCTCAGTGGGAGACCACATGGGAAATCCCACAGGGCAGTCCTGGCAGGATGGGTTGAACTCAGCCATGCTAACTTTATGGTGCAGTAGTAAGTATGCCAGAGAGGAGAGATGGGGTTCAAGCACAGAGGTCTATTTGCACATTTGGTAAAGAAGTAAAGATGGAGATTAACACAGGTCAAGAAAGATGGTAAGAATGCTATTGGGTGGAGAAGGAAGGGATCAGAGTTGAAGGGACAGCAACAATGTTTGGGCAAGCCCAAGTCCATTGGGGTGTTGGGCCCAAGAGCACCAAACCGAACACCAGAAGACCAATGGCTATGGGTAAAGTGGAAGATCAGAGCAGGGACACTAACCAGGAAGGCCCTAAAGCCACTGGGATACTGAAGTGAGAGATTGTGGCCACATCTCTGTCTTTGGAAAAGATAACTAAAGCCAGGGAAAGGGAAAGGAAGTGAGTGTGGGGATTAGAGGGACCTAGTTTTAATCTTCAGCAGCTGTGTGATTGGATTGAGTGCCTAACCATCCAACGTTTCAAGTTCTGCACCCATGCAGTGGGGAAAGTCTGCCCACTTCCACAAACTGCACTAAGAAAAGACTGGGACACGCAAAAAGCCGGTGTCTCACGTCAAAGTAACCGGCTGCCGGCTCTTGTCTTTTTCCCCAGTGGAAAAGAGACAAGAAGATAGTGTACTACCATGGAAAGAACGTGCATCCCGGGTACCCATGCACAACCACATCTGCCTCAGTTTCCTCAGATGTCCATGGATGAGTCTGGAGGAGATCAGAGAGCAGGGCTCATCTAGCTTGAATCCTTTCTTATGACACCGAATGGACATGTGGGACCCAGCTTGTTTTACGAGGCCAGGGTCCAGGGGCCTTCTAAGACCATAGCATGACAAATGGCATTTAATACAAGCTACAAAGGCACCAGATGCAGATGTTAATGAAAAGAAAATGGCTTCTCCATAGCATCACAAATTAGCTCCATCTATCTGCACAGTCCCGTGGCTCTGAAGTCATGGTAGAGTCTCCGCCGTGCTTATGGTTAACATATGCTGCTTTATTCATTTTGTTCTTCATCAAACATTTACTGAGCACCTACTAGTGCCAAGAACTGTCCTAATCCCAGGGGACACCAAGATGAAAGAGGTTATCTTTAACACCAACAAATCACTCTCCATACCCTCACCAGAACTCCCACAGACAGCTGGAGGGTTTTATCAGCCTCTGCTGAAGGACGACCAGATTGGTGTCTTTAAACAGCAAAGCACTCAATGGCATTGTTGATAGCAATGGGGAGAAGGAACTGATGCATGGGGAGCTATTGTGGTGGTGAGTAATGGTGACGGTGATTGACATTGGCGATGTGATGGTGATGGTGGTGGTGGTGAGAGAAGCAATGCTGGGTTTGGTGGAGCTGATGGTTGTACTTCTGGTGATATTAATAATGGAAGGTGGTGGTGCATGGTGGGAGGGAATAATGCTAGATGGTCGTAGTGGTGCAGGTGGTACAAAGGGTAGTGGTGTTGATGGTGTGGGCAGTAATGGTAGTGATAGTGTTGAGAGAGACAACACTGGCTTTGATGATGATGAAGATGTTATGGTAGTACTTGTTATATTGTGCTGGTAATGATGTTGGTGATGGTAGTGGTGGTGATATTGGTAGTTGTGGAGGGGGAGAAATGATGCTAGTTTATGGTCATGGAACCAGTGATCCAAGAATCATGAATCATGGTGCTGGTGGTCATGATGTTGAAAGAGGCAATGCTGGTTCTGGTATTGCTGATGGTGTTGTAGTGATACTTGTGATTGTTAATGGTGGTTGGAGAGACAATGCATGATGTTGTAGTAGTGGTACTGGTGGGACTACTGGTAGTGATGTTGATGGCGTTGTGGTGATGGTTCTGGGAATGGCTGAGCTGTTTTGGTTGGAGACGGTGATGCTAGGTATGAAGTACTGATGATAATATTAATGGATGTGGATTTTCTGATACTGGGCCTGATGTTGCTCCTCTGGCCCCAGTTTGAGAGGTAGGAATGCTGATTTGTTGTCAATTCTTCAATTTTTGACCAGAATAATTATTCTCTTGTCCTTTGACAATGTTGATAGTTTATGAATAATTGTATGTTTCCACAAAGGAATGCATGTTCATTGCAAATAATATGAAATACCAGCTAGCCAAAGTGGAAGGCACACTAAGAGCATGTAGAACACACCATTGCAAAATCTGATTGTTTCATTTCATCACAAACATCACTCCATTTCCCAAAAACCCAAACCTCACACACGCCATTCCTTCTTGCTGAATAGCTGTTATGCCTTATGAGAAAAGCAGCAGTGCATCAGCGCATGGTTGGGGCTACACCATGTTTTTTTCCTAGAGCATTACTTCCCACGGGGTGTGTTGATTTTCAGAAAAATTAACAAATTTCAATACCAAAACACATAGAGCTGGATGACACCGGAACAAGCCCCTTTCTCTCCAAGTTCCCATTTAATCTGCTTGGAAATTGGGTTCTGGGTATGAATGCCTGGGTCTCAGGGTGTCTGGAGATTTAAGTATAATGCATGCCTTGAAAGGCCAGCTGACCTGTGGGTGCTCCCAGACTTCCTAAACAGATTCTTATATGAGGATATGAGAAATTGCATTTCTGGACAGCCATAATTTTCACTCATGTTGAAAAGTGTGCACCTGCCTTCTGCACAATGGAGAGCCATTATTCAGCCCTGGGTAGTGGGATCCCTGGGCTAGGGTTGATAGATAGCAATTTAGGTAAAACACATTTACACATCAGAGCAATCTTCTAGGAGCTTGGTTTTCCTGGAACACAGACAAAGGATAGTGGCCATGAGGTGAAGATTTGAGTGTTAAACACCACTTGATTCTTCTTCCCACTTGTGAGGTTGGACTGGTGGTGACCCAGCATCACACCTTCAGCCAATCCGTGCTCCTCTTACCCATGAACACCCCAGCGGCCAATCCAGTGATATTTTATGAATGGAGGAAAGCAAATCTGGGAAAAGGCTTCCTGACCCATTCTGGGTGTCCTGTGCTTGCCTACTTCAGTCCCATTACAAGGAGGCAGTGGGGATGCAAAAAAAGAGAGGCTGTGAGGTGGGGGAGTCACCTTTCCCCTCTTCCTTCTCCTTTCTGGCTGAGTGGCAGCACCTTTGGAGACAAATTCCAAGTCCTTGTCTCCATTGCAGATGGCAGAAGAACAACCTGCAGGTGGACAGGGTTCTTTCTACGACCTTGGAGCCTTGGGTTTTAGGTGGAGAGGAAATTCTTCAGCCAAATTTCTACCAATGGTGTGATGACCCCTAGTTCTTGTGTATGCTCATAAAATGTGTCCTCTAAAGATGCTGTTGATCAACACCCAGAAATGGAAAAGAAAAACTAAATAACAGTTTGATTTGATTACAAGTAGGGAAAGTTAAAAAAAAAAACATCTAAACTTCGCTTGCTCCAAGTATCCAAATGCAAGAGGACATTCACTCAGCTCACTGATCATGGAACCTGGAGAGGCTTTGAGCACAAGGCCATTCAACTTGGAATGGGAAGGAATCCACCTTCCAAACCAGGAGGGAAGTCACACACGTTTTCCATTTGGTTTAATTATGTTCCTACAACAGATTGCCAGGAAAACATGATATGTTTTAATATCATAAACCTGATATTTCACCAAATACAGCAAAATCCCGTAATAACCCTTTTTAGAGGGTGGGAAATGAACACACATTAAGTGGGAAATATCATGTGCGTGACCACCCGATCATGTCTCAGATAAATCTGACATGTGGGGAACGGGCTCAGCGAAATGACTAAGTGTGGTCAGGAGCCGGGAAGAGGGCCCCTTCATGTGGGGTTGGGGGAGACACAGAGTGGGGTACAAATCCAAAATTGTATGAGTGTCCCAACCATCCTGTTGGCAACCAGGGAAGTTTGAGGCAACTCTGGTGATGAGGTTGGAATTCCTAGTAGCATGAAACATGGACTCTTGTCACACTGAACAGGTCACTTGATATCCTTGAGCCTCTTTCCGTCATCTGAGAAAAGGTTTAGAATGCTCTAGTTTCTGGAAATGGGCATGACTAAGCTCCCTGTATCCTTTAGCGTGAGATGTATTGGTGACCACCTCAGCCAGCCCTTCCTGTCTATCTGCATGTCGTGAAGTTTGCCAAGAGGAGGCAGGAAGAATCAGATCTAGTTTCACTGCTGAGAGGAGAGGGGAGGTGTTCTCCAAGAATGTCGGCCAAAAGGCCGACTGTCCCATGTGTGCAAGGTCCAGGCCCTTGGCCAAGGCTGAGACTTGCTGAGCGAGCTGTTGTGGCAATGGGGCTCTTGGTCTGCAGTTTACCATGTGCCTCAGTAGAGTTCACTTACATACTGTTGACATGATTTTGTCTTAAAGTCCAGCTTGCCCTTCACCAGCCATCTCGTTTCCTCGGATGGAGGAGCAGGTCTGCCTGGAAACAGAGATGGACCTCCAGGCTGGGTAACACTGTTCCTTCCGTGGCGCAGCCCCTCTGGGCCTCATGAGCATCTTGATATGATAGCTTGGTAGGTCTCAACTTGGGGTGACTTTGCCCAAATGATATTTTGCAATGCCTAGAGACTTCTTTATGGTCAAAACATAAGGAGGTTTACTGCTAATGTCTTTAGAGTGAGGCCAGAGAGGTTTCTAAATGCCCTAAGTCTCCTGAAGAACTCCATGACAAGAAATTTACCTGTCTTCCAAAAGCTCATATTGACAAGAATGAGGAAGCCTGCCCTAAATGGGTAATGATGTAACATCTGTTTTGCCACCTACAGCTAACCCTACAACCCATATTTTTAAACGTGACAAAGTGATGCTTTCTCTCATCTTTTTCTCTGTACATTCTACATTGTTTATAGTAGAATGCATTCTTAACATCATCACGATTTTTATATAATGGGAAAGACCAAAGGACTCTGTACCCCATCCCTGTGGGATTATACTTTTGGGGGGAGATGGTACTAAGGTTTGAACTCAGGGCTTTGTACCCTCTAGGCTGGCACTCTACCACTGAGCCATGCCTTGAACCTCTTTTCACTCGCTTTGTTTTTTCTTGAGATTGGTTCTTGCTCCTTACCCAAGTGCACACACAAACTATGATTCACTTATTTTTAGGTTTTTCTCTATTACTGGGATGACAGTGTGAGCCACCAACACCAGCATCCCTTCTGGGAGTCTCATGGACTTTTCTGTCTGTCTACCAGGCATCATAATCCTCCCAATCTTGGCCTCCCATGAAATGTACGGTAACTGGCATGTACCACTGTGTCCAGCTGTTGGTAAAGATGATGGCTTTATACCTGAAAGTATCTCCTTTATCCTGGCTAGCCTCTGACCTCTAACCTTAACCCTCCTGATCTCAGACTCCGAAGTAGTTAGAGTTACAGTTCATGAGGCCTTGAGGCCTTTCTCCTGTGGTTTTAGTGGTACACCAAACAACTTATCTTCTGAAGAGGGTGGACAGTTGACTTCTGATGGCTATTTGCCTAGCAAAAGATGGTCATATGGGGTTCTGAGATTAAGTACAAACTGGGTAATCTTAACTATCATTTTTTTACTAAAGTACAAAAAAATCAAATCAATTACTCATAAGCACTTGTAACATGATTAATTTGACTTTTTCTTAAGCAAAGAGGGTAAATTAAAGAAATCAGTTTGCTTCCTCCCCACCCTGTAATGACATAATTAAAAATTAAATTTATACATATTTCATTCCTATGTAATAAAGCCTCTTAAAAATACCCACCATTCACTTAATTAAATCAAAGAAAATCACTTGCGGCCATGTTACCTTATTAAAATTACACTACTGCCCAAACCAGCATTCAGAATTCTTCAACGCTATTCCAGGTTGAAAAGCCCAGTGGTTTTTTTTTTCCCCATGGGTGTGAATTTGAGGGGTGACCTCCGGAAAACATTTATCCATAGTCACTTGCAGTTATTCTAGAGTCCCTGATACATTGTTGATAATAAAAAAAAAAATCTAAGTTTGGCAATGAAATAAACAAATGCTCACAGCCTGAATCTTGGAGGAAGTAAATAAGAAAATCGTAGACTTTCTACCCTTAACTATGAAAGCCATTCACATACATGTATCTTAAATAAACTCTATGTGGCTGTGGTTTATTGAATTCTGTGCAGATTGCCTTCCACTTTTTGATCTCACTGCTAAAGTAGACACAATCTCTGTGTGGTCTCAGCTTTCCTAAGGATGATAAGACCCAGACACACATCCCCATTTACACCCAGCCTGGGATGAGGGCAGGGTGTACTTGAAGTTCCCCATGGCCTTCATGATGGAGAGGCTGGCAGGCTGAGGGGTAAGGCCATCAGCCCCCAGGGACGGAGGACCTTCCATTCAGCCCCCCACCTCCCGCACACTCTGTGGTCTCGTAAGTTCCTAATTTGGTTCCTGATGACATTTTGAAAGGATGAAATTTTGTTCTTGGAAGTCAAGCCCTGGAACTGGGAGAGGCTTCTCAAAAGCCTTGGCCCAGGTCCTGGTTTTGGTGAATCACTCATGCCTTCTTTTAGTTCCAAACAATGCTCGTGACAGGTGCCGAGCAAATGTGGAGTGGCTGGAAGCTTCTTTCCGTGTCAGCTTGGCGAGTGGCTTCCTGGACTCTGTTTAGGTGAGTGGCTCTGCATTTCTGGTTTCTTCTGTCTGGTGGAGGGTCAGCCTCTGCGTGTGACAGCCGTGGACTGGCTCCACGTGGCTAGATCACTGTTTGTCAAAGCAAAGCCCAACAACCAGGGCTTTTGCAGCCTGGTGTATGAGTTTGTCCTTTACCCTCTCATCCTAGTGATATCCTTGGGGGATGTATGAGGAGTCCAAAAACATTTATCTGAAATCTTCAAATCCAGAAAGCTCTGAAAACCAGATGCTCATTCATAAATTTGGCAGAAAATCATGTGGCAGCGAAATCTGAACTGAATGAGTGTGATGTTATTTATTGTCTTCAGTTATCCCATAGAATGGGAGCTTGTGGGGACTGGGTGCTGAAATATTAATGAGTGAAAATGCAGGATGCCATCCGGGAACCAATACAGGCAGTGCACAGTGTAGCGTATATGCACGTGTTACCTGTAGAGATTATTGATGAATGTGTGCCAAACAATCTCAAATCTTAGCCACTTAACGCCATAGGACTCATTTATTAAGTCACAGTTTCCATGTAAATAATTACAGTAACTTAAAGCAATGCAAAACATTTATCTTACAGTTTGCATGGGTCAGAACACAGAGCCTGTTTTTGTTTGTTGTTTTTTTTTTTTTGCCTCAAAGTCTACAGTATTAAGTCTGAGTCCAGAGTCGTTCACAAGATGGTTCAAACTCTACCACAGTCAGTTCAATGACTGTCAAGATCAGCATCCTCTGCCAAGGTCACATCCAGTGACGGCAGGCTTCAGCCCTGAGTATGTTGTTGGTCAAGAATAGATGGAACACTGGAGATAAATGTCAGCAAAATGTATAATTGAATCATCTGACAGCCCATCAGCTCTCCCACCCATTGTCTTTATTGATAGAGTTGGTAGGTCTAGCTCACACTCAAAGTGAGAAGATTTCATAGGTTGAAAACACCAGAAGGATGCCTTTGGGAGCCATGTCAGTTTGAAATTCAAAATCAGGGCCATCTGCAAGACCATAGAACTGTATATCAACCTGAGTCACCCACGTGACCACGTTCTGTCTCAAGCACTGGAATCTGAGCCCTTGCTTGCTTCCTTTCTCCTCTCCTGCTGTGAAATACCTCAAGTAGCTTAAGGGAAAGGTCTCATGTAGAACCCTCATCAATCTAGTCTACCATCCACGAGCTGGGTGAGGCTGGACCAGTCACTCAGACTCTCTGAGCCTCCACCTTCCTATCTGTCTGATATGTATCCTGACACTCAGCTCATGATGCTACCAAGGAGACAAAGCATCAGTCTCTGCCAGGACGTCCATCACACCTGCTGATCACAGGTACCCAGAGGGAACTCTTTCACCTTCGACCTTCCTTCACATTTGCTGCCTTCTATTTCCTTCAATAATCTTGAGACTGGCAGATGAATCATAACCACGCCCATCTCACAGATGAGGAGCTAGAGGCTCCAAGGAGGGTACATGATTTTCTATAAACCACTAAGAAAAAAATCTCTGCCACTGACTGAAATTAATTTACAAATGTGACTGCCATTTATATTTTGTCTCCATGAGGAGAATACAGTTTCCATGGGAGAAGGAGCTCATGTGTCCTGGGCAATATTTCCCTGCTTTGCCCCTGTCCCTGGTGCCTTGTGGCCTCTGTCTCTAGTTACATCATCCTGGTCCTTCTCTAGGACCCGCTGGATGTCCAGAGGTTCTGAGGGAGGTCCCAGTTCTTACTCAGTGGCTATGCAGGGCACAAATGAACTGGCTCCGAAAACCACATTCATTCGTTCGTTTTGGTTGCAGACTATGGGATTCTTGAGAGTTATCAATGACATTCAAATTCAGAAACATATTTAAAAGATTTCAAAGATCCTCTGAAACCCACTCGTGAACATAAGGCCTGCACACTCCATGTTTGGGTAGAGTTCAGTGAGATCCTGAATACAGCTACCTATACCTAGTCAGCTGAAACAGAAACATAAGAATCGAAAAGAGAAAGTTTGCCTCCCTATCTGCCCATTCCACTTGGCTGCTAGGTTTGTTTTTTAAGGAAGAGTGAGGGAGAAACTTCTTCCTCCATCTCCTTCCCTTACCTGTGGCTCTGAGGGAGCACACAGTCTCAGCTGAGAAGAGAGCATCTTCTAGTTGGGAATCAGTGAAGGTTTCTAGTGGGCAGAACGTCAGCTCTATAAATCTGTAATATCACATGTTGAATACCCAGACACCACATCCTTCTCTGATTCCATGTACTTCCTTCTACAGCAACATGGTCCTTCCACAGGATTCTCCTTCCTGTGTGTCCAACTGAGGGTCCAGATCCTCTGGGGAAGCTTCTCTGCAAAAATACAAGAAATTTACACCCCCGAAGTAGTTACAGGTGTGATTCAATAAATCAGGAAGAAGTACAGCAGCCATGGCCATAAAACTATCTCAGAGAAGAGTTGGGCACGTGGACTGGTTCTTTGGAGCCAGGCACACTGATGTGGACCTGATAGTGACTGTCTCCCAGAAGAGCTGGGGAGGCCTGGTGGAAACTGGGCTCACTTCCTATCGACTGGGATTACTATAGTTCATAGGACCTCTCACCCTTCTGGAAAGACTCCTTGTAGTAAGTTATGTGGAGTACTTGATACATTTCTATCATGCTCATTTTCTGAGACAGCATCCCAGAGAATGTGTTCTGATGCAGTTCTGTAGATGATTCCCAGACATGGTGCTAAACAAACATCTATCATGGAGTAAGAGTGTCAGACTGGTACCCCAGCTAGGCCCAGCAGCTCAGGCCTGAGGTTACTTAGATCAAAAGAGAGACTGTGCTGCAGCACTAGAAGAGGTAGGTGGTGTCCTAAGTACACAGACCTGGACCAGGTACAAACAGGGCTCAGCTCTAGTGTCCTGCTCAGACCTACTTGTCTGGTAAGTTCTGTTCTCCTCTGAAATCTTCATTTGGCCATATGGTCACTCTCTTGGAAATTAAGAACTGTTTGTGAATAACAAGAGGAGGAACTGTGCTTGGAGATCAGAATTAGAAACAGCTTGCCATTGCTCTTGGTATTGGAGAGAAGATGAGAAAAATCCAACCTCAGAGTCACTGAGACCTCTGCTCACACTGGAGGCCTCCCCAAGGGTGAAGCAGAAAAAACATTGGAGGAAAAATTTTAAGATCAGAAAAATATTTATTTTTTTCAGAAAGTAGTAAATGGCTGAAAATAAATGGAGATGAAATACATCAGTTAGAAGACTTCTCAAATAATGGGCTATCTATTGTTTTATCTTGGAGAAAATGCTCATTCTTTACTCATGTGCTAGCTGAGTACTTAGTCTACATCAGACTCCAGACTTGGTGCCAGATTCAGGGCTAGGTCAGTGGTGTGATCGTTTCTGAGCTCTGCTTTCTAAGATCTCAAAGCCAGGTGGGTAAGTCATACAGGTGGGCTGTAGAATCATTTCCAAGATTCCACCACACACTTTGCATCACCATCTGACTTTCTGCTGGTTCTGGTAGAAGCTGTAAAGTTCTAGCCACTCTGACTTTCCATATCCATGAGAGGAAGAAGGCACTTCACGTCTGAGTCAAAGCCTTGAATGACATTGAGGCCTTCTTCCAAGTCTCCTCTAGTCTCATGTGTGACGGCACTGTGTCCTGCAGTGGTATTGTCCAACAGCCGCAGTCCCAGAAAGAAGACATGAATTACCAAGGTCTCCGTCCCACGGAGCTTCAACCTGGGGGAGAACCAGCCAGCAGCCTCCGCATAAGTGGGAATAGTTGTTGACATCTATGTCTGAAACAGTGCAGTTGTATGTTACAAAGGCTAGACTGACTAATAGAGAGGACAAGAAAATCAGACAAACCTGTGTGTGTGTGTGTGTGTGTGTGTGTGTGTGTGTGTGTGTGCATGCACTGGTAATGGAGCTTGAACTCGGGGCTTCACAGTTTTGCTTAGTTCTTTTGCTCAGAGTTGTTGTTCTACCACTTGAGCCACAACTCTGTTTCCAGATTTTACTTGTTAATTTTAGATAAGATTTGTCTGCTTTGGATGGCTTTGAATGTCATTCCTTAGAGCTCATCTTCTTGAGTATTGAGGATTACAGGCATAAGCCATTGATGTCTGGCTGGACAAACCAATTTAATACAAAGTAGAAGCTGATGACTTCTAAAAGAAACACAAATACAGTGTTCAGATCAGAAGAGATCAATTCTGTTGATAAAATCAGAAAGCTTAGCCAGGGGTGGGTGGCTCATGCCTGTAATCCTAGCTACTCAGGAGGCTGAGATCTGAGGATCACAGTTCAAAGACATCCTGAAGTCTGTGAAACTTCTTTTTTTTCTGTTGGTCATGGGGCTTGAACTCTGGGCTTGGGCACTGTCCCTGCCCTCTTCAGCTCAAGGCGAGCGCTCTACCACTTCAGCTATAGCCTTTCTAGTGGTTTATTGGAGATAAGAGTTTCACAGACTTTCTAGCCTGGGCTGGCTTTGAACGGCTATCCTCAGATCTCAGCCTCCTGAAGTAGCTAGGATTACAGGCATGAACCACGGATGCCCAGCTATGTGAGACTTCTTATCTCCAATAAAACCACCAGAAAACTGGAAGTAGCGTTGTGGCTCAAGTGGTAGAGCACTTGCCTTGAGCTGAAGAGCTGAGGGACAGCTCCTAAGCGCAGAGTTCAAGCCTCATGACCGACAAAAGAAATCAGAGAGCTCTTGCATTGTAGAAGATGCCCACATTAACCAGGGCTGGGGCAGGTGATGGGAACAAAGGCATCAGGGTGGCCTGTCTTCTCTGTCCTCTTGAAAATCTTGCAGGACCAACTGTGTTCCTCGGGGGGAGCTGTTATCTATATGCGAATTTTAAGAACATGGGTAATGAAGGGCTAACTTCTTTCCCAGAGGTGTTCTGGCAATTGGAATGCAGCCTGTGATGCACATTGCAACCAGGTTCAGGAGTGAGGGGTGGAAACCACACATCAGAGTTATGCATATTGCAGTTATTGAGATTAAAGGAATTGTGATTTTGGAATATGTCCCCCACATCACCACCTGGCCTCTATTTATATGCTCATCTGCAGTGAGGAAAAAGTGAGAATCTCCAAGGACCCTTCAATTCTAAAAAGTCTGAGCTTCTGAGTATTCATTTCCATGAAAGACTCCAAGGCTAGATTTAACTTCGCCTGCCAATTAAGTGTCATGTCACACATGCGTAGAAGGTTGCCGTGTTGACCCAGACGATGGAAAACATCAGCTGTGGCTCTGACGAAGAAGGTCCACTAGGTAATTGACAATCTCTCACTCCCCTCAGGTCTTGGTCTTTCAGATGCATGGCAACCTTTAATTTTCCTCTGTCATTTCTTAACAACTGCATGAGCTCTTCAGAGAGCTTTCCTTCCCCCCCCCCACCTCCCTCTAGATCTTTCTTAACTGCCTATAAACCAATGCTCAGCTCCTTACTCAACTTCTTCTATTTCTATCTTCTTTTCTCCCTGGTGTTTTTTGTAAAAGAACTTCAAGTTTTTCATGAGATGACTGTTTCTGAGCTCCTTAAGGAAGCTAAAAGCAGGGATTATTTGTCAGTTGTATCCCACACATCAAAACTAATCAGGTAAATTGTAATCAACTCTGGGGGTGGGGGGAGGAGATCCCAAATATGAACTCTTCTTGTCCACTGGAACAATGTTGCGCTTCTCTCCCTGGTAGCTGTTGTCTGTCATCTTCCTCTTCCCACAGTTCACAGTCCATTGTGTAGGGTGAAAGCAGACAGAATGAGTCAGACAACACAGACAGAAGGCACCCAGTAGGATATGCCACTCCAGTGTCCTGTTACAAGATAGATTCCTTGATGACCCCACGGGTTGAACCTCTAGATCCACCACCATATCTGTGGTGATATTCCTCAGCACACTCTGAACCAAGCATGGCAGAGGAACTTGACACAAGCCCTGGTCTACAAGTTTTGTAGAAATCTACCCATTACTGACCTTGGCTCAAGGACAGTCATGAAACTGGCCAAACATTTCTTAGAACTTAGGAGAGTCCAAGGCTTTTCCTCTTAGCCCTACTTTCTCTTCCTTTTGGTTGCAGAGGTCAAATCTATCGTGAAGCTGGAATTCTCTCCATGTGCTCCTATCTTTGTGTGATCTAGCCTTTACATGCTCCAGTTTCTCTGAGTATTTCCACCAACATATTCCCAAAATAAACGCCCAGCAAGAACAACTCAAGAAAATCCACACACACACACACACACACACACACACACACACACCATGACCACACTGCTGAGAACTCAACACACAGAATAAAATTCTGAATGTTACCAGAAAAGTGAATTTTAGTTGAAGGAAAAGAATTATATGAATAACTGGAGATTCTTCCTACTGAAACCAGGGAGGTCAGAGGGAAGTGACAGGATTTGTGAAGAACTAAAGAAATAACTAACCACCCCGAACACTAGCCATGAAATGTCCTTCAAGGATAAAAATGAAAGAAATACTTTTATTATTATCTTTAAGTAGTTGTACAAAGGAGTTGCCATTTAACAATGAACTTTATGAATAAAATATATTTTGGTCAGTGTCATCCTTTTCAAAATTCTCACCCATTTTTCCCACCCATTCTTCCCTCACTCTTCTGAATTTTGTAGAAATGCTTTCCATAAGAAAACTAAGAAAGAATTTATTTCTAGGTATCTTGAAATAATATATATATAATAGATAATAAATAACATATAATATATCTAATAAAATAGTGTTTTACAATAAAAGTAAAAGGATGTTAAACAAAAATTTTGAATATCTATAATGAAAGAAGAGCAATAGAAATAACAAAATGATTGGAAAATAGATTATTCTTTCTCTGAAGTTCTTAAAAATACACACAATAATAGGTTGAAAATTATAACATGGTCCACTGTGGTTTTACAGTATCCTTACGTGTGTATGGGGAGGAGGAGAAAAATAACATGAAAGAGAGAGTGTTGATTAATCCACAAAGTGGCAAGGTTTCTACAACACATTTGACATAGTAAAATACTATTATGAAGTCAAGTGTAATGTTAAGTTGGCATATTACAATTCACTGGGTAAGCATTACAAATGTATTAAAGGGGTATAGTTAAAAAAAACTCAATAGAAAGGTTAAAAATTTCAGTGGAAGCAAAGATCCTTAACAAATTAAAAAAAATCAACCGTCTATGAAAGGAATAACTCAACAGTAGAGTTTACCTAGGAAGACCAAAACCCTGGGTTTAATCCCCAGCAGAGTTTTAAAAATTCTAGAAATAAAATACAGATATATCAACAGATAATACTACACTCTGAATGTATATACCATTTTAAAATAATGAAGACAGAAAAATACAAAGATAGGTCAGTTTAAATAGAAAACAGAACTTGACAAAAATTCAATATTTACTTATGCAAAAATGAAACAAAACTTTTAGTCAACAGAAATGGATCTTTTTAATCCAAAAAAAAAGAAGCTACAGAAAAAACTACAGCCAGCATTACCCTTAGTGTTGAAGATTTCACTCTTCCCCACAGATGGGGAGCTAGTTAAAGAACTATAATGGCTGTCTTGGTGGAAAAACACAGTGGGTCTAGCCAGTTCAATAAAGTAAGAAAATGAAATAAAGGGCATGCAACATGAAAGGAAGAAATGGATTTTTTTTTTTGCAGAAAATCAAGGATCTGTAAAAAGTTTCTAGACTTACTGTCAAAGTTTCAAAGACACAAATTTGGAGAATATAGTAAGTTTGTGGAAATGTTGGTTATACATATGCAAAAAATGAACTTCAAACTGAGCATCATTTCTTATATACATTAATGAATATTTGTTAATAAAGTTAACACATCAGTTAATAAATAAAATAATTCATAGTAAGTTTTGTCATTAATTTTGCATACATACATGATCAAATTGACCAAAGGATGATCTACAAAGAGGGTGGATTTCCATGATATAACCTCTTTGAACAAGGAATAAATGGTTTACTAAAATGAGTATCAGGAAGCTGTAATATGTCTTATCTGAGAGAGTTGGGTTTTACAGGGAGATATGCAAACAAATAGAGAGAAGACTGGTGAATTAATGCGGTCATATTATTATAAGCACAGATGTGATCATGGACAAGAAAACCAGGTCATCAGAGTTTGGGGAGGGAATAAAACGATAGAAGAATTACACTGATGAAGACACTTTGTACACATGAATTAACATGTTGAATTTGGAACCCACTTGTACAACTGTTTAAAGATAAAAGTATTAGGAAACTTACAACTATTACGACCAGGACCACAGATCAAAATATAAAACTACAAACCTATAAAACAATATGACCATCAGAAGGATTCACACAAGAACATTTTGCTATTAGTTCTGATTTTTAAAAAAAAACATGAAGCATAAAATGAAAACATGCTAAATGGTGTTTCATGAAAAATTTAAAACTTATCTGAATGATATTAAAAGAAGTTTAAGCAAGTTACTTGAGCTCTTCAACAGAACAATACTCAAGAAAAAGAAATAAAAGGGCTGCAAATAGGAAAGAAGTCAAAGGATTCCTATCTATAGACCATAAGATTCTGTACTAAAGAAAACTTTAAAACTTCTTTAGAAAACTCTCAGATCTGATGAACATTTTCAGCAAAATAGTAAAACACAATATCAGCATAAAAAATCAGCACTATTTCGATATATTAATAATGAGCACCTTGGAAAAGAAACAAGGGAAACAATACCATTTATAATAGCCTGAAAAGATTTCTTTTAAAGGCAGGAAAGGGATACGTGTAGGAATAAGCAAAAACGAAAGGGTGAAAGACGTCTTGAGGGAAAACTACAAAACAACAAGTAAAGAAATTTAAGAAGACACTAAAAGAGGGAAAGATCTATTATATTCATGGATTGATGGTATTACTATCGTAGTATTGAAAGTCATCTATAGATTCAATGTGATTCCCACCAAAATTCCAATGACATTCTTCATAGAAACAATCTAAAATGCACAAAGCATCACAAAGGACCTTTTCTTCGTAATCCTGAGCAAAAACAGCAATGTTGAATACTTGATTTCAAATTATACTGCAGAGTCATAGCAACCCCAAACACATAGTTCTGCAAAACTCATAGATCAGTAATAGAACAGGATTTTTTTTAAGCCAAATATGAGCCCACACAGCCGCAGCCATCCTAGCTTGCCCATTTCCAGAACTGAAATCCATGCAGAAGCAGAGATGCTGCTGTGGCCAGCTCTGTAAAGTACTCTCAGCTGCAGCACGCTCTGTGTCCCTGGACAGATGTTCAAGATTTGGAGTGGAATTTCAGGTCAGCAAGAATCAAGGTGGGAGTGTTTCAGATCTTTTAAGCGAAGGGCAAAGTATTTACGCTTGCTTAAGAGTTAGAGAGTCACAGCAAGCATCCGCTGTCCTTCAATAAGAGGCTCTAGGGAAACAGTAGGAACTGCAAGAGAAAAAGAAAGAGGGTGGGGCAAACATGGTGGAGGGGAAAGAGAACATGAGAACATGGAGCCAGCCAGGGGGTGTGGGTGAATATCAGCAGGTGCCCAAAGCCACCAGGACTCAGGCTGGCCTCTTCATCCTCGGCAGGCAAACAGATCATCCCGAGGGAGAAACAGCCCTGAAACACCAGAGCGTCTTCTCCCAAACCAACACGGCCCACGGCACTGCAGGCAGAAGTTGATGCCTGGCCTGTCAGGAGCGGAACTGGATAATTTAGACTGATGTCTCCCATAAATATTTCACAAGATGGAAAAAAAGGTCCATGAGACAATGTTAGGATTTTAGAGAAAAGCAGATTGCAAAATAGTATAAACGCACACGAAGGGGAAAATGATGTGCACTACAAGTATTAACAGCACTTATCTGCAGTTACGAGAAGGATCCTGATTGCCTTTGTTTACTTTTTTCAGGTGTAAATTTCCTTACCCCCCAATTAAAATAGGTTTTTTAATAAGTAAATGATAGCAATCATTGTGTGTGTGTATGTGTGTGTGTGTGTGTGTTTAAGGAAATAAGTATCATGATGCTAAACGAAAGTGAGGGGAGCTTTACTTGACTGAGATTTATTCAATAAACCCTTTACTATAAAATGGTATTTCCTATTAGGTTTGTGTACCTAAGCTGCTTTGCTTAGCTAAGAAGCAAGCAGCGGCTTCAAGTGTAGGTCTCCTCTTGGTTTCAAGACTGGAAGGCATTTCTCCTCCTAATGCTCAGGTGAGTCTATGCCACAGTGCATGGGAGGCGGTGGGGGGAGAGCAGAGGCGGAGGTTGGTGAACCAAGGTGGGGCTTCCGACTGCCTGGAAGGCACTGAATCCCCTGCCCCACACCTGAGGCAAAATGTGAAGTGAAGAAAGAAGGAAAACAAAGAATTAGTGTTCTAACTGGGGTGTTGGAGAAGCAGTACAACAACCTGACATGTATAGCATGATGCCAGCTCTAAGCCACATCCTTGTAATATGCTATAGCCCACAGTGGGTGAGATGTCAACCTGTCATATGTTCCTTCCTTCTGTATGTCCAAGGCAGGGGAAACTGGGCATGTGCTGAAGTTACAGACTCACTAGCTGCTTCTCCATGGGTCATCATCTTTCCTTGAAGGAATAACCGGCTAACTAGTTCTTAAACTTGGGCAGAAGACAGATATTTTTTGTGAAAATGACTAAAATCAGTATTAAATTATTGACCTGCTGTTAGTGATAGAATTTAAACATTGAGGAGAAAAAATAGATTTTTTAAAAATAATTAATTCAGGGCTGGGAAGGTGGCTCAGTGGTAGAGCGCTTGCCTTGCATGCCTGAGGCCCTGGGTTCGATTCCTCAGCACCACATAAGCAAAAAGAATAAAAGCCAGAAGTGGTGCTGTGGCTCAAGTGGTAGAGCGCTAGCCTTGAGCTGAAGAGCTGAGGGACAGCGCCCAGGCCCAGAGTTCAGGCCCCACGACTGGACCCAAAAAAAAATAATTAATTCACTCTATTGTTATTATAGAGGTGATGTACGGAGGGATTACAATTAGGTGTTAGGTGATGAGTACATTTCCTATTGTACAGCGCCTGCTGTTCCCTTGACCTCTCCCAGTTCCTCCCTCCCATCTCCACCCACGAGTTGCGTAGTTCACTTGCATCAGTCCAATGAGCTCCACCGCTGCACGTGTTCATGCTTTTTCCCCCGAGTCCTGTACCCTGCTCCCAGAACTTCTGATGATGTGTACGTGAATATGTCACACATAGGCAAAGAAGTCAGACTCCTCAAAAAATAAAGATTATAAACTGAAAAATAAATAAATACATAAAAAGAAATAAGAAAAGAGAGATCTCTTGTTTCCATATCTTGGGGTTTGTTTTGATATGTATATTATTTTATAAACATATGAAGAGGCACTAAGCATTGAGCCTTTGTGTTTCTGTCCTAAGAGTCTCCTCATTTGGTCTCTGTGTGTTGAAAACCTTGTTTCTTCTACCATGTGTTTGCCACTGCTCCATAAAGAATTTTACAATGAGAGATGGTGGGTGAATTGCTTTGAGTTATTATAGGATGAAATGTGTCGACATTTGAAAGTTCCACGTAACTCAGTCATGAAATATTTTCCAATCACCAATGCATGATATTATAAGTTGTGCAGGGGTAAAAAATCTGTTTAAAGTGGGAGCAAGTTTATACAAGAAGTTTACTAACATGCTTTCAGATTCCACATGACAGCTCACCTTTAAGAAACTACTTGTCAAGCTTTGGTGTCGCAGAAGAGAATAAATGTCTAGAATTAGCTGAAAGACTACTAGAACATTCTTCCTTTCTTCACACATCTTGTCTCTACAGCTTACAGGCAGAAACTAGAATGTGAATCTAGCTGTGTTCCGTGGTACCACATGCCCAGCGATTTGCAGAAACAATAAGCCAAAAATCAAAGTCACGGCTCACTCTTCTTTTTATTTTCAAATTACAACACAACTGTGATCATTTTGGTTTAGAAAATAATTGCTTTTCACTTAAAGGTTGCTTTCATTAGTATGACATGAGCTGTTTGTTCATATCGTTTTAAAAAATAAATATTTTAAAGCATCAGTTTTAATTTCCATTACAGTAAATGTCCATAGAACCAAATGCTACTTGGATTCCTGAATAACCTTCGAAGGTCCTGCTACTCCTCCCACCCCACCCAAACATGTCCTCTGCTTCCCACTCTGCAGAAGTACTGAGTCTTTGCTATTCAAGACTTAGTGCTTATGAGGCTGCCTTAAGTATCAGACCCTGCTAGGTCCACTGGCCACCTTATGTCCCGGTGGAATGGGTTCTAAGCTTGGTTTCTGCAAGAGCCAGACTCACCAAGGTCAAATGCCGGCTTCGCTGCTTCCTGGTTCTCTGATTCTTGCTGTATATTGTCAGGAACATTTATGTGGGAAGAGGCCATGCCATCAGTATTCATTAGGCCTTTTTCGTCACCTGCAAATCAAGGGGAAGAGCTGTTTTCTCAGTTCTTGAGGTCAAGGCGTGAGTCCGATCCTCCGTTCCATTGCACTGCAACTCCACCCCAGTCCCTACATGCTATGATTAATACACAATGTCCTGCTCAAGCTAAATCTTCTCCCTGGGTATTTCCCAATCCTGTGATGACATGGACCTGCCAACTCTCTTACATCAGATCTAAGATGAAGGGAGGTAGCAGGAATCAATGTGAACAAACAAGAGGAGATTGTATATGACCAAGACCGGTGTTTTGCCTCCCAAGGGTGTGGAGTCAAAATGTAAAACAAAAGAAGTTAGTTGACTTGTAGGAATAAAACAGCGAACATCTCTGCTTACTACTGCTCTGCTTTACCAAGCCTCTTTTTCCTCATCAGTGGGTAAATCATTTTTATTTTCAAGGAAAGGGAGGTGGGGGAGAAGAAAGGCATTTTTGATAGGTTTTGTTGTTATTCAATACTGTGATTTTTAGTACATAAGTATTTTGTTGCCGCAGTGGGGGATGGAAAACCCTGTGTCACCTATCAGTCACCTTACTCTAGGTGGGAAGCATACCCTCTCATCAGAGGCAAAAGGTGGCCTATTGAGTCACAGTCAGAATAAAAACCTGTCACCTTCTCATTCACTCATCAAGAAAGGAACCTCGCTCCACACGCAGGTTGCATTAGGCAAGAGTGGTTGTGTGTTTGAAATTAAATCACTCAAAGATGATTAAAAACAGGATACGTGAGCTTCCGTTGGGGTCCCTGCGCGAACGGGGTGCCTTAGAAAATCAAGTTGTATTGTGCTGTGTGAAATGGGCTTTCTATTAACGTTCAGAATAACAAGGCCCCACAGAGAGCCCTTTACGCTCCTGAATGACGCGTGGAGTTTGTCAAAATTTTCCAGGAAGGCATCTGCACAACCCTCGGCCGCAGGAACAATAGTTGAAAAACATCAGATCGGCGAATTAAATTGACATCTTTTTCATTACTCTTCAGCTCTCAGGTTGCAGGTGAATGGGATCCTGGGGAGCCTGGGGCCCGAGAGTTTGCTCTTCCCAGGTCTGTGTGCCAGCCTGACCTGCTGTGGTTCGGTGGGGATAGCAGGCTGTGCCACAGAACAGCTGGCTTCATCTGTTCAGGCTCCTCAGACAGGAGACTGGAGACCAGGTGTGTTGTGGAACTCAAACATGCATTCCTCACGGTTTTGCACTGGAGGAAGTCGGAGATCAAAGTAATAGTAGATTTCGTGTGTGGCTCGTGGGAGTCTCCTGATTTGTAGGTGGTGGCTGATCCTATGTCCAGTGAGGACACTCACTCATAGTCTGCCATCTTCCTGATAATTCACACACAGTAGCAGAAGGGCTCCTTTTGGAAGGTGTTAATCCCATTCAGGACGTCTCTTCCCTTAGGATCTAATCAATTCCTTCCCTTCCTAATCTAATCTGCTTCCCTTAGAATCTAATCTAATCCCCCAACACTAATGCCTGGGAGTTCACTGTGTAGTTTATAACTTTAGATAACCCCTCCAACACTCGACCCGGAATAGTTTCTTTCTGTGTAAAAAGAGACGCAAAAGTACCCACTTCAATGATTGCTGCAAATCAAGAGAATGGGAATCTTGTAGACCACCATGACAAAAAAAAAAAAAAGCAAGTAGAAAAGGCTAAACAAATAGAGAAAAAAGAACACAGTAAAGAAGAGCAACCTTCTTGTAGTGGATTTCTGGGTCTTTTGTAACAAAGCACCAGAGACAAGGTGGCTTTCAACAATGGAACTGGAGCTGTCTCCCAGTCCTGAAGGGCAGAGCTCCACCACCAACATCCTCAGCTGTGATTTCTCCCCCAGCCTCTCTCAGGTGCCTGTGGCCTTGGTACCTCTTCCTGGGGTCTTTCTTCTTGCCAGCAACATCTCTTCCCTCTTCCTCTCCCCCTCACGCTGACCACTGTCCAAAGGTCCTGTGAGAATTGAATTGGATTCTGGCTGGCTCTAGTGGCCTTGTTTTTAAATGTAATTATTCTAATCTAACAGGGCTTTAATGGCACAATCTCCTGGTACAGCCAGAGCTACAATCTGAACTTCTGAACTATAGGCTTACTACATATGGATTTGTACATTTTTTAACTTGGGAAAACATATTAATACTTAGGAACGGCATGAATGCTTAATATACTCAAAAGACAAAAGCAAGTCAAAGCTTTCTACAGCAAATTCTAAACGTAAAATAATGCCAATTAAAAATATCCCAGTGTTGCCGGGCGCTGGTGGCTCACGCCTGTAATCCTAGCTGCTCAGGAGGCTGAGATCTGAGGATCGCGGTTCAAAGCCAGCACGGGCAAGAGAGACCATGAGACTCCTATCTCCAATAAACCACCAGAAAACCGGAAGTGGCGCTGTAGCTCAAGTGGTAGAGCGCTCGCCTTGAGCTGAAGAGCTGAGGGACAGCGTCCAGGCCCAGAGTTCAAGTCCCACGACCGACAAAAAAAAAAAAAATATCCCAGTGTTGACAGGAGGGAGGTTCTGAGCGACATTCTCATCATGACTAAAAATATTAGGATACATGGGGAACCTACCCAAAGATTCAGAAAACTGAAGAAAAGCAGAGACTTTACCAACTAAAACACAAATGGAAATGACTTGCCTTTCCAGGGATGGTATTTGCATCATCTCTCAGCTTTGATTCAAGAAGAGGTCAAATTGCTGAAGGCAGGTGGATATGAAAAGAGAAATGTCCAGAGAAGTCGGGCCCCATTTGAGGACAGGGAAGTAGACCTCTGCCTCTCAGGGAGAGTGAGTCCATTTTCTCCATTTGAATTTTCTCTCTCTTTCCTTCTAGCTCTGTTCTGACAGTAATCTCAGAAGCAGGAAAGTTCCCAGTACCCAGGCATCTCAAGTATCTGAGAACCCCACAGAAGCCCTTCTGCATGGAGGTGCTCAGAAAAGTATCTCCTCTTTGCTCCTCTCCTCTCCTCTAACCCTCTCATCTCTCTCTCTCTCTCCCTCCTTCTCTCTCCCTCTCTCTCTCTTTCTCTCTCTCTCTCTCTTTCTCTCTCTCGGAGAAAGAGGGGTACCTAAAAGAAACACTAGGCTCATATAATTATACAACAGTATGAGATGTGAAATTCGGAGTGCTTGGTTTCTGGAGCAATGTGGAATTGACCTCTGCATGTTAGGCTCAAGAAAAGTCTATAGAGGAGGGAGCCAAGAAAGTCTTCTCCATTTCTATGTATGAACTTGTGTAACTCTAAGACTTCGTCAGAGGCAGCACATGGGTGGAACAGAGCCAACATGGATAACAAAGGCCTTAGGATGCAGACTGCTTAATAAATCTTAGACTAGATCTCAGACCAGCCCCCAGGTGGTGCAGGTGCTAACAGATCCAAACAGCACAGTAAAGACTTTGAAAACTGAACTGACACGGTAGCCACCACCTCAGCACAGAGGCTGAGGCAGACCTGCAGGCAGACTGTTAACACAACACAAATCAATGTACTCCAGACTTCTTTAACAGAATGTAGAGTCTCTCGTATTACTATTTGAAATATCAAGAATGCAGTCCAAAGGTACCTGGTATACAATACACACACACACACACACACACACATGACATACACACACACACACACACGACATACACACATACACGCACACATACGTAACAGGAAAAGCTAAGTGATGCTAAGGGCTATAAAAACCATCAAGTCTCAGACCTAAGTTGTAAAGTTCGTTTTTCAACATAACGTCTTGTACATCTTATTGTTGCGATGGGTCCACCTGTATCCTTATTTAAACTATTTGTTTTTTCCCTTCCCCTCCACAAATTATACCAACAGCAAATACAGTGAAAACAGGGGTTATACCATGGGGGAGGGACATACAAAGCAACAAAGAAATCATCTGATAAATATGTTAGAAACAATTGCAAGAAAGAAAAAACATTTGAATCCTTATCTTGGGGTTTATTTTGCCTAACATCAACTTATCTGACTGTTTCTGTTTGTCTCAGATATATACTAGTTATTGCAAATAAGGGAAACCATGGGACCTATGTTTCTTTTGGCCTGGCTTACTTCCCTTAATATAATTTTTACCAAGTCTTTCCATTTCCTAACAAATGGGGCAATGTCATTCTTTCTGATGATGGCATAGAATTCCATTGTGTATATATAGCACATTTTCTTCTACTGAGGGGCATCTGGGTTAGTTCTATATCTTAGCTATGGTAAATAATGCTGCAGTAAACACAGTTGTGCTGCTAGCTTTAGTATGGTCTTGTTTGTGATCATTTGGGTACATGCCCAAAAGTGGGATTGCTGGGTCATAGGGGAGCTCTATGTGGAGTCTTTTGAGGAACCTCCATACTACTTTCCAAAGTGGTTGAACAAGTGTACACTCCCATCAACAATGCTGTAAGATTCCCTTCTGGCCACATCCCCTCCGGCATTTGTTGTTATTAGAGTTCTTGATTATAGCCATTCTAACTGGGATGAGGTGGTATCTCAATGTTGTTTTGATTTACATTTCTTTTATGGCTAGGGAGGTTGAGCATTTCTTCATGACCATCCTTCTTTCCTCTTCAGAGAAGTTTCTCTGTAAGTCTTTAGCCCACTTATTTATTGAGGATTAAGAATTCTTTGAGGATTAAGAATTTTTATTTTTTATTTTTTCATGTCTCCTTTCTATCCCTCCCTTCCTCTCATCCTATCCTTTCTTCTCTCAATATCATTTCTTTAACTTACATAATTTTTAAGTGTTTCACTTTTTAAATTTATATTTTTGTTTCTCCATTTTTTTCTTGTTTTTTTTTTTTTAAATCTCCTATCATTCTGTCATTTCCCTCTCTGAGACTAGGACTTGGTTAATATCTGTTTTTTCTTTCTTGCTATTGTTCCTAATATATTTATAATGTACCAAGTGATTTTTTTTGTTTCTTTATATGTTCCTCCCCCACAGTATAACCCCTGTTTTCATTGTATTTGATGTCGGTGTCCTGCATCTGTATATACACTTCTCTAATTCAGGGAGGAGAAGGGAAAACCAAAATGCTTAAATAAGGATACAGGTTGACCCATTGTAACAATGAGATGCATAAAATACTATGCTGAAAACGAACTTTACAACTTCAGCGGAAGGTTGGGGGTAGTTGTGGAAGTGGGAGGGAAGGAATGTAGGGGGAAAACAAAGGAAGAAGCAACAATGCTCAATAGGAAATGTACTCATTACCTTGCTCATGTAACTGTAATACCTCTGTACAGCATTTTTACAATAAAAGACATACAAAAAAAGAATAGACATCCTCACCAGAGAAAAACATATTATTTTAAAAGTGGGCAGACACTCATGGACCCTTGGATAGCATATCATAAATCTAATGATGTGTTAGGAATTCAAGAAGAATAATAGAAACACATAAAAATAAAAGTAAAGTGACGATTGATTGACTCCCTCAGTGTTTGAGAAACACATTTCTGGATTCAGGAAGTTCAGTAAAACTTTAGTAAGGCTGGGCATCAGTGACTCACGCCTGTAAGAGGCTGAGAACTAAGGATTGTGGTACAAAGCCTGGCAGGGCAGGAAGTCTGCCCTTATCTTCAGTAAACCACTCAGAAATCCAGCAGTGGCGTTGTGGCTCAAGTGGTAGAGTGCTCACCTTGAGCTGAAGAGCTCAGAGACAGCGCCCAGGCCCAGAGTTCAAACCCCATGACCAACAAAACAAACAAACAAAAAAAACTTTAGTAAGATAGAAATAAAGGACATATATAGAAATGTGCTTTTAAACTCATCAAAGATTGTAGATAAATTTAAATAATATATTTAAAGTAGCCATACAAAAACAGTATTTATATGCAAAGCAAAGAATGATTCAGATCACTGGCTTTTTCATCAGAAACCCTGAAAGAAAGACAGAAGACAGTATGAAAAGTTTGTTTAATTGTTGAGACAAAAGAACTTTCTTACCTAGAATTTTGTATGTAACAAAAATACCCACAAGGAATGAAACAGATATGTCTTCATAGAAAATGAAAAACATGGAATGACAAATCAAGTACATTAAAAGTCTTCATAATAAGTGATATAATATGATAAATTAATAACTGATAAGAGAAAGAAGAAAGAGAGAAAAAAGCTACCTTTTAAATCAGGAAATAAAAGACTGGGAAAATGCACTCCACTTAAACTAGTTAGCTCTTTTAATATCAGTAGAGGGAAAAGCAGAAACCAAAATTATTATAGGGAACAAAAACAATCCATCAGGAGTTATTTTCAATTCAAAACTTCTCTCTATCTAATTATATTTACTCAAATTATTTAGAAGAAATAACAGGATCATGTTACAAACTGAAGAATCCACCATCAGAATGAGACATAACTCTGCAACTACTTTCTCAAGAGTATAAGAAAGACACAGAACATGTGGTCTCCAACAAGAAAAGATCTAGAACAGTCGAACAAGAGAGTTAGGTACTATGAAATGATAAAATATCTAAAACAAAATGTCCCCTAACTTAGAGATTAAATATTCACTTCAGGCAAACTGAGAGAATATACAAATTGGACACATCCAGGGTGTTGGCCAAGGTATGGACAAAGGAATCTTGCATGCTTTATCATTCATGGTTGTATTAGAATAGCTGCTTTGGAGAAGAATTTAACAAAGCTAAAAAGAAAACAACAGGGAAAAAAAAGAGCATATGACCCTGCACCAGTACTACAACTCTTAGAAAATCCCCATTCATTGCACAATTATTCATGTACTGGAGTCATATTGCAGCATTTCTTCAATTTATGAAAAATTGGAAATACCCTAAATGTCCATCAACCTGAGGCTGAAGAGGCATATGAGACTCTTTCATACAAAGTAATATGATCAAGCTGTTAAACCTGCTCATATTTAATGTACTAGAGCTCTGTAATCCTACTATAAATTCCTTTCCCCAAACCCTCCAGGACCCAATGTGTTTCAGAACTCAATTTTGTACACCAGATTTCAGAGAGGGTTCAGTCTCTCTGTTGGGAACGGCCTCGCCAGGAGCTAGGTGACCACTACAAAACCAAAACACACTGGTATTTCTGTAGGAAAAATAGGAAGGCTCACATGAGGAGAATAAATCAAGACCGTGCATAGACAGATTCTGGGTACACTGCGCTGCCGAAAAGGTTCCAATTAGGAGAGATTTTACTCTCATTTATATGACTGCATAGACCTCAGAAAATTGTGGTTCGAAACCAGTCCCCCTCCCCACACAAATCTGAGAGACTCTTGTGTTCAATTAACCAGCAAAATTCAGAGATGGAGTTGTGACTCAAGCTCTAAGGAAAAGAACTAAGCAAGAGTGTGAGGTCCTGAGTTCAAGCCCTAATGCCTGTGCATACACATGCATGCACACGCATGCACACACACACACATACAATAATTTGTATAATTTTCATGTCCTCTCTACCAGTCTTGCATTTGTCACAAACAACTGCAGTTTAATTAAATCAGCTAATTTAATTAATTAGAGTCTAATTAAAAAGCTGAAACTGGAGACGTGGCTTAAGTGGTAGAACACCATCCATGAGGGGAAAAGCCAAGCAAGAGGGTGAGGTTCTTAAAGACCTTTATTATTGAAGATCAAATGTTCCAGGTCTTTCTCATTTTTTTCTCAGAAAGATATGGTTAACAAAGCAATATATTTTATGGAGACATGCATACTTAGGAATTTATAAAAGTCTTTTGAGGTACTGAAGGTCAGGTTGAATTCAGTGTTTCTGGGGAGGGAAGGGAATTGACGAAGAGAAGACTTGGATTACACTTGCAGTGCGTTCTTGCTGCCTAAATAAATTTAAAAAATGGGGTGGGGAGGGTCTGTTTATAAACGATGAGACCTAAAGAAACAAAATAATTTAACCTGATGGACAAAGTGAGAAAATATCTGCAAGAAAAGAGAAAAGTCTATCATATCTGAAGTGTTCAAGAAAATAAGACCACCTTTCTATGTAGCTAGGGAGCAGACGTCTTGTTGGTTGAGGAAAGAGGAGAGTTGAGACTAGAAATGAGAAGATGAAGGATTTTCCAGTCCACATTACAGTGATGGGAAACCAGAATCTAAGACAGTAGTGGGACTGACAACTAAGTTGGTAGTCAATCAATGAATAGACGCCGTTACCTGGACTCATTTGGGTGGCAAACATCTTTTATACACATCATCCCTTTAGGTCTTCCTAAAATTACTCAGAAGTAGGCTGGGAACTTACATTTTTTTCCAATTTGAGAGGAAGCAAACCTTCAAGGTTATCTCGGTTGCCCCAAGTTGTAAAGAAAAACCTAGTCAATTAAGGACCGCTGGCATGAAATATCCCAACAAGTGTCACCCCAGCAAGGGGACCTAGGACATGATTAGGAATGTTTCTGAGATTCTTTCCTTGATGGTCCAGAAAGATTGTTTATCCCCACCCCCACCTCCACCCCGCCAGCTTCTGCACCATAGAGGGGACAGAAAAGTTCAATTGCCAAAAAGTATGCACAACATGGTAATGAAATACATAAGCTCGTGCAGCTTTCCCAGAAGGAAATATCACAGCAGTAGGCCTGGATGGCATCGTGGATATGTGCTGGTCCGAGCTCCTTCTTCATGCTCAAGAGGTAAGAGAGAGAACTCCAGGAGGCTGAGAGACAAAGAGGCCAAGTTGCATGGAGGACGAGAACATCTTCATTCCAAGTTCGGGTTCCTAGTTCCTCCTTATGAATAGAAGGGAGGTTTAAGTAAAGACCAAATGTTAAAGAAAAAAACTTAATGGAGAAAAGAAAATAACCACAAGAACCTGAAGTTCTGAAGTCTAGGTAGCAAAAGAGAAGGAAAAAGAGGGCTACTCCTCAGTCCAGAAATTCATGATCTGTCTTACACTCGTAAGACAAGGAAAAACTCTTGTATGTTTGTGTGAGAAAAGGGCAGGCTCAACTCTTAATTGGAGCCTGAATAATTCTCCCACACAAAAGCACACATTGGAATATAACCCTCCATTAAGAGGTTGAAAGAGTGTGAGATATGGATTATACATGTTGGAGATAAAGTGTATGCCTTTATAATTGATTAAGCTGTATAGATTTAGATCAATCATGAGCAATTGATGAATTCAGCTTTAATCTTGGCTGCCAGTTCTCTCTTTAAGAGCTGAGCACTCACAAGTTTAATCAATGCCAAAACGGTTAGTTCAGTGCATCCGTTGAAGATATCCCAGATGTTACTTTGTATTTATAATAAACTCAATGTCATCAACTTGCAGGCTTAGCAATGCACCTTCTAACCTGTATTGGGAGGTAAGCTCTGTGCACACAAGCAATGCCTATAAATAACATATATATATATATATATATATATAATCTATTTGAAGTTGGATTATGAAATCTAATAAGAGATGAGTTTCTTGTCTTTTATTTTTTCCCCAGCTTTCTGAGGCCTCATATACATTTACCACACTAGAGGAATCAAAGATTAAAAACAGCGAAGACAACTAGCTGCAGGCCAGCAGCCCTTGCTTCCTTCCTCTTCTTCCCGAAGCTGCCCTCCCTACCCAGCTTTGCTAGCACATTCCTCTCAAGCATCCTACAATGCTAGACAAAGCACACTGGGTACCATTTTGTTTCTGTCTTCAAGGAACCCCTGTTGGTCTCAAGGTTATTTTGGAAACACTCTCAGCAAACACATAGGAAAATTATTAGAAGGATGCTAAGAACAAATCCAAATTTTTTTCTCACTATAAGTGCACATTTTCCAAACAAAAATGTTTTTTTCCCTTTCCAGGAGCAAGCTATAGCTTTTCCACAGAATGTGATCCAGTGTCATATTATGACATTCATGAATCTCACAAAGACCAGCAATCTCGTTCATTTGGAGGACTGAGAAAATAATTTCAGTCACACATCTCTACATCCCTAATAATGAAGGGATATTAAGCTTTTCCTCTGGGGAGTATTATAAATAATATTCTTTTGTTTATTCAGTTGTAGAAAAACATGTTCAAACCATGAAGTTTTAATATCGGCATTGAGCAAAGGTTATTGCGATGCCATATCGAGTTTATATATGAAACAAACACATTTCAGTGTGTACTCTGGGCCTCAGCATCCAAGATCTAAATAACACTTTCCTATCTCCCATAAGACTTGGTGCCTCTTTTTTTTACCTCAGTTTGATTATCTTCATTTGAATTGCAAGGAAATTAACTTACTTTCTTTATAAAAAATATGTTTCTTAGAGAATCCAGAGTGATTGAGATGCTCAGTGCATTATGGACAAGGCTGAGGTAGAAATGTTCTGCATGCATGATATTGTGTGGATCTGTCGATGATTTTCACATCATTGCATTTAAACATACAGCTGAATATGAAGGGAAGAAAGAACGTGGGGGAGACTTGCCTTTGAGAACCTCTCTGAAAACTCTTCTCTTCCAAACCATGGTTCAAGTGTGAGAAACAAGAAATTTCCAGATGCCAAGGTGTGGGGAGGAAATTGTTCCTGGGCTTCTGTTGTTTTTGATGCTGTTGTTACTACTGTTAAGTTCCTTCTCGTTATTTGTATCAGACTGTGCTATTGATTCTGCATTGCTGACACCCAGGAACATGAAAGGCATGGGAGGCACTATTGAGGAAATGTGAGCCACGGAGGAAGGATGTTTGGGAGAAACCCAGGTGGCAAAAGGGAGATACATCCAACCAGTTGTGCAGATGGCTGTGCCCAGCAAATGGCAAGGGAAGGCTAGGCACGCACACAGCCTGAATTACAATGTGTTAAGTTTCCATCGTACAGGCTAAAGCTTAGCACTCAAGAATAAGTGTGACATTGAAGAACAATGAAGAACTCTGCTGATGTTTGGTGTCTTCACCGTGTATTAGCAGCATCACGTGATTTTTTTTCAGGCCTGACTGCTGGAGTCTTAGGTTTTTCTCACTCATGTGTGTCACCATTGGATTGGTAGCTGGGCCTCAGTAAAGCCCCATGGTAGTCAGAATGGCACCCCATTTTGAGTGTTGATATTACCCTAATCCTTGCAGTCAGCAGATAAATCACCTCACATGGCAGAAAGTCACAAACGATGTGACTATATTTAGTGTCTAAGGAGAGAAGGAATGGTAAGGGTTCTTATAAGAGTCAGGCACGAGGTCCAGAGAAGAGTGGGTGAAGTGGCTGTGAAAGCAGAGGGTGGGAAGGGGAGGGGGTGGCAGAAGGAGTCATGGTCTAGCTGGAAGAGGCCACAAGCCATGGAATGTAAGTGACATCCAGAAGCTACAGAGATCAAGTGTCACATTCAACATGCCTAGATGTGCTTAACAATGAATGCCAACATCTCGATTTTAGAGTTTCAGGTCTCCAGAATCACAGGACAATAACTTTATGCTGTCTAAAGCCTCAGTATGTGTGGAAATTCATTACCACAGCTACAGGAAACTCATACAACTTCTTCTAAAGGATGTGGATTCTGCAGGTATCTTTCTCCAGACATTTCAGTGAGTGCAAGGGATTGGTCACTTTTTAATTTGAACTTTCAACTTTTGCCCTACCCCCTTTCCATGACTGGTTGATCTTCAGGCATCATCTTTGGAAGTGTCATGCACAAAGGGAGTGTCTGGAGCCATTACACCTCCGTCCGTCTTTCTCCAGTGAAGATGATCAAGCTGACTCATTCAGATAACTAATCACCAACAGCACCCCACGAGTCCTTCATGTTAACTTGTACCCTCACAGGGGCCTTTTCTATCTAGCATGTCTTCAGCTCTTAAGCAGGGTTACCAAACATTGATAGCAAAATAATGTGTCCTCTCTCTGCCTCCAGCTAAAATGGGAATGAAATGTAAGGGGAGCAGCACAGAAAACACCCCATTTTGGTTTTTCTACTTGACGATCAGTACCCTGGCTCAAAGCCAAAGCATTCAACTTATAATAACTGGCCACAGTCCAGAGCCTTCAAGTAAATAAGAAAGAAAGGCAGAAAGGGAATTAAGGAAGCAAAAGAGGAAGAAAAAAAAGAAAGAAAAAGAAATCTAAATGGAAAGAAGACACCCAGCAGAAGAAAGCCAGGAAAAAAAATCATATTGTTGATTTTTCTTCATTTTTTTTAAAAAAAAGGGAAGAAAAAAGAAAACCCCACATATTTTCTAAAACCATTTGTTTTAATCATCCTCCGTGGTCTGTAATTAAATTTAAGTGAACATCTTACCTTCCCTGCTCTTTGAAATCAGAATGTAAACAGATTTAGCTTCATGGTGGATGTCATGAAAAATGAAACAACAGGCAAGGGGGGAAAAATTAAAAGCCACCAAAAGAATGTAGAAAACCAGCTTTGTTGGTAGGAGGAGCAGTCCACAGTCATGTTCCAGTTCTGAAATATGATTAGCCATGCTAACCTAAGAGACGTGAGGTCGTGGTGGGGAGACAGGGTCTGAGTGTGACCAGGCGGGGCAGGGGGTGGGTCGGGGAGAGGGGCGCTCATCAGCACACGGGGCAGGCACATGGGATAGGCACATCGTAGGATGGGCACAAGGGAAACAGTTAAATTACACAGCACGTGCCTAAAGAGAGAGCTGTCACATCCTCTTTCACACAAAGACAGGGAGGGTTCCACAGGAAAATGACTTGCCCAGGTCAGATCCAGCCAACAATACCACTGTGCCCATATTCAAAACAAAATCCAGTCCTTTCTCCTCTCCTTCAGCAGACAGTGTCGGCACCCTCTAACCTCCCTCTGGTGTCCATGCTGTTGAAGATCATGCCTTCTGGGCAACTTAGAAACAGTGCAGTGAGTGGCTGTCCTGTCTTGAGAAGAACTAAGACCCTGCATGGTCCTGGTTCCCCATTGCTTACAGAGATGGGTACAACAGTAACATCTCCACCACTCTCCATCCGGGGGCCCAAAATCCTGCCAATGGAAGTGCAGTTTCTTTAACGGGCCAACGTGATCTGTAGTGTGCAAGTATGTTCTGAAAGAAAAAACCGACATGCAAAGGGTTCTGGGAGAGCAAAAAAAAAAAAAAGAGCCGTTGGCCAACACAACACAATCAGAAGCCACTTGTGCTCATGGCAAACGGCATAACTAAAACTGATGGGATTTTGTTCATGGGTTGGTCATCTCCAATGTGAAATTATCTTCAGAATTGTGGGGGGCGGGCAGAGTCTCACTATGTAGCCTGAGCTGGTCTCACACTCAGGTCTCTGCCTTCTAAGTGCCAGGATGAGAGACACGAAACATCCCACCTGGCATTGTTAAACTTTTAACACTATAGATTTTTTTAAAGCTTGATTGGAGGAATGTTGCTCGGGATGTTGATTGTTGCTAAAAAGGATTAGGAATTTTCTTTTGGTTCTGAGTAAAGGCAGCCATAAGAAGATGTGGTGAAGCTGGGCACTGGGGGCTCATGCCTGTCATCCTAGCAACTCAGGAGGCTGAGATCTGAGGATCGCGGTTCAAAGACAGCCCAGGCAGGGAAATTCGTGAAACTCTTATCTCCAATAAACCACTCAGAAAATCCGAAGTGGTGCTAGCCTTAAGCTGAAGAGCTGAGGGACAGCGCCCAGGCCCAGAGTTCAAGCACCAGGACTGACCAAAAAGAAAAAAAAAGATGTGGTTAGAAGCTGACAGAGCTTTAGATCAGTTAGCCATAGAAATAAAATAGTAGTCTGACGTATCACAAATGCCAGGGTGATTGTGGGAAGACTTTCTCTCTTCTATAGCATAAGCTCCTTACCTGCTGGGGACTCATAGGATAAATGACCCTGGCATCTGTGCTGACCCCAAAAAGAGAAGAGGTCACCAACCTACCATTCATTATGCCTTCCTATATACAAGAGAAGTGCTTTCTTGAGCTCAGAACTTACAGACGGGAGCAATGGCTTTGGGGTAGAGACGGTTGAATTGAGGTGAGTGTTGTGTGTGGGTAGTGAGCTGGGTACTTGGATCCCACCGCTATAGATTAGTTCTCATAATTCTTCCAAGGTTAAATACCGTCTTTTTTTTTTCTCATGTCAAGGTTAAGGCACAAAGAGGTCAGACAATATGTGTTGGAGGTAAAATTCAAGCCCATAACTCTCTCAGTCCAAGGTTTTAACTGTCCCTAATTAGAGAACTAGATGTTTGCTGGCTTATTGGAGACAGATTTTTCTCAGACTTTTCTTCTCCAGGCTGGCTTTGAACCACAGACTTATAGCTCTCAGCCTCCCAAGTGACTAAGATTGTAGGCATGGACCACGAGTGCCCAGCTAAGCGGTGGACATCTTACAGCTGAGCAGGACAAGTGTTGCTCTCTCAGGAATGCCACTTGGGGTGACTTGCTGGTTGCTCCCCTGCCTTCCTTCATGTGCAACACATGGCCAAGTGGCATCCCCTGGCTTTCAGACTTCCCAGCCTCCATACCTGTGCAAATGAACTTCACCCTGTGTCAGATACCCTGTGACACTAGCACAAAACAGACAAAGACAGGACAAAAAGGGAAGAGAGGACAGCTGAGGAAAATGGAGAGACACATGGAGGGTCCAGGATCAGAAGCTGAGACTGGGAAGTCAGAAAGAATACAAAGTAGAAAAATGAGGAAGAAGGGGAAAAAGGGGCAAGGAAATAGAAAGGGGAAGAGAACAACAGGAGGAGGATGGAAGGAAGGGGAGAGAGCCTGGCTGAGCCGGTGGTGAGCGTGGCCGGTGAGCTTGGTCGGTTCCCAGCTTACACTCCAGTGTCCAGTGCAGCGGTATCAGCAGTCCTGAGCGGCACACCCGTACTGTCCATGAATCACTCATGCTGGTTGTATTATTAATGAGAAAAATCACCATGCTCAGATCCTTCCACACTCTCGCTCCGTGTCTTGGGATGGGCTCAGTTATAAATTAGCCATTTTCATTATTAATTGTTCCTGGATGACTCATCCTGCAGGAACTCGGCATTGGACCAGGTCTGGGAGCGTTCGATCTCTGTGGTCATCTGCTCTTGCTTATTCCTGTGAGCTAACTCTTCGGAATTGATTGAAGCAACAGGGACAAGGATCAATGATGCCCCCATCTTCACAAATCACCATGGACCAGAGCTAGTTCTCGAGGATCATCTGCATGTAACAGTCTAAGACAAAAATTTTATCTGTCTTGCTTACTGCTTTCAGTGAGCAGGGTCCAGCCATTTAACCTTGAAGTATTCATGAAGGGTCCACTAAATCCTTCCTTCCTTTCTTCTTCCTTCCTTCCTCCCTCCCTCCCTTCCTTTCTTTCTTCCTTCCTTCCTTCCTTCCTTCCTTCCTTCCTTCCTTCCTTTCTTCTTTCCTTCCTTCCTTCCTTCCTTGCTTTTCTTGCTTGCTTACTTGCTTGCTTGCTTGCCTCTACCATTCTTGATATAGGCCATTTAATTTTCCATTAATCTTTTATACTTTGGGTTGGGGTGGCAGTTGTCAGGATAAAGACAAATTCAGGCCCTGGTTGATTCCTCTTCTTACAGCCATAAGCTTGGACTAATTTTGAGAGAAGGGCTAGTAGTGAGATTTGAACTTGGGACATGCCTGCCTTGCTTGCTTGACTTGTACTTTCCTATTTGTGCCATGCCTCCAACCTGGCTCTTTGCTGATTATTTTGGAGATAAAGTATTATTACTTTTTCTGCTATGGCTGGCTTTGAACCACAATCCTCTGGAAATCAGGCTTTTTGACTAGCTAGGATTACAGATAGGGGCCACTGACTCCTGGATAGACAGATTTATTTTATTTAGTATTTACTGAAGTAAAACAAAAGTATACTTGTCCACAATCTTTGCAAGAAGTAGGAATCATTTTATATTTAAATTATATTAAAAAATAACCTTGCCAAATCAAAAACTGAATGAACAAGGATTGGGATATTAGAATGTTCTTAGGAGGTTTTGTTTAAAATACTGGAAGTAGTTTTGCCAGACAGAAATCCAGGGACCTCTTATGTCTTAATTCAAGATTCTGGGTTTAGGATTAGTTTGATTAAAATATAAACATGTTACGAACACGAATGACTGAGAGGGGAAACTTCAAAAACATTCTTGCTTTAATTTTTAAACTGGATAATCCAGAAAAACTGAAGACTGGATGTGCGTTGGGGCAGCCTGGGTTTGTGTGAGGTCTGCTAACTGAGCGAGAGGGGCCTTGAAACCTGGACCCCAGGCACTGACGTATAGGCTACATTAGGTAAAAAGAATGCATTTACTACCACTTGCAAAGACGAACTGTGTGAGGGATGGAGAGAAATGAGACTCCATGGTTCCCTGCCAGCAGGTGATATCCATCTTCACCCCAGCTGCTGAAGCCCAGCCCTCACCCCAGCTGTCCCCCAGTCTCTCTTGAAGCCCAGGCCTCCCAGGGTGGTCTTCTGCCCAGCGTCTTTCATCTTCCTATACTTGTCCAGCTTCAACCTGTCCTTCCAGGTCCAGCAAAAACACATTCTTCTCCAAATGGGGTTGGTACTGCGGCTTTTCCAGAATTCCCGACTCCCCAGGAACACTCCTGCAGGAATCCTAGGACCCCAAGAAGAATCTGGGACACACCCCAGTGATCTTACTATTTTTTTTTGCCAGTCCTGGGGCTTGAACTCAGGGCCTGGGCACTGTCCCTGAGCTTCTTTTGTTCAAGCCTAGCACTCTACCACTTGAGCCACAGCACCACTTCTGGCCTTTTCTATTTGTATGGTACTGAGGAATTGAATCCAGGGCTTCATGCATGCTAGGCAAGTACTCTACCACTAGGTCACATCCCCACCCCAGTGTTCTTGTTGCTAGCTCAGGCTTCCTTGAAAGGAAAGCCTTCAGTGATCTTCATGCCTGACATGTAATCTATACTTCTTTTTTTCAAAAACCTTTTCTGCCAGTCCTGGGGCTCAAACTCTGGGCTTGAGTGCTGTCCCTGAGTTCTTTTTGGCTTAAGGCTAGCACTCTACCACTTGAGCAACAATCCCATTTCCAGCTTCTTCTGTGATGAACTGGAGAGAAGGGTCTCAGGTACTTTCCTGCTCCAGCAGGCTTCGAACTGTGATCCTCAGACCTCAGCCTTGTGAGGTCCGTGACACTGGACCCCCTTTGTTCTCTTCTACAGGCAAATGGTTCAGAAGTGTCTGAGGAGGAAATTTGGGTTCCCAGGGAAGAGAAGGGGAAGGATGACTCAGACATGGAGATGAGCTTGATCTATACTTTTTAAAATGTGAGATTCATTGATATATTTGCTCATTTAAATTCATTCTGTATCTTTAGGTTTGCTTTGTAAGTTTGTCTGTGTCCTTAACTGGTTTTTGCTGTCCCAGGACAGCTGGCCTAGATACCGATTACAGATGCTGAGAACAACAACTAATAGAACCAACAATTTTAATGCCAATGCCACTGAATGCATAAAGTTTACCAGCAAATATGATGCATTTGCCAACTGCCTATGCTTCCTAGAATAATAGAAAGGAAATGGTTTTGGGGGTAAGGGACATCCTACATAGGATGCCCAAGCTCCAGCTTCTCAGAGACTCTGTCCATTCGGTTCCAAAGCCCACGAGCCAGTCCCAGCTCTCTGGGCAGAGATGGAGGGCAGGCCTCCCAAAGGCTGGGATCCCAGCATCCTCTCTGCGTGCACTGCCTGGTGTGAGATCCCAGATAGATCACGTTTTCACACTTGCCCATCTGCCACCACCTGCCTCCCGAAGAGCCACTCAGTCATACTCTGCAAATTCTCTGTCTGCTGCAGGAATATATTTTGATAATAAAATGGGAACAAAAGGCAAGCGATCCCCTTTTCCAGCCTCACCAGGCTGGATCAGAGGCACCCAGACTTGCCTGCTCCGAGCTCTGCTCCCAGCCTGAGGCTAATTTTCAGATAACCTTTTGCTCACACTCAGCCCCAGTCAAGGCTGTTCAAGCATTCTGAGAAGGAATCCTGAGTGACTTGGGTGCCTCCCATGAATTGTCATCCTTTGTTTCCCTTTGGCTTCAATAATTATGACTTTGACGTCACCAGATATTCATCCATGACACTGGACCTCCTTTGCCACAGGCAAATGGTTCAGAAGTGTCTGAAGAGGAAACTTGGGTTCCCAGGGAAGAGAAGCGGAAGGACAGGTAGAGAAATCCAAGGGACCAGAAACCCTGACCTTATGCAAGGATTTCTCTGTGCTACATGTTTCTGATGCTGCTCATAGGGACCTTTTGAAATTAGGTTTTGTCTTAAGTCCGATATTCACCTCCTGGTTTGTCATAGTAGCTGTCATATTTTTCCTCTCCTTCTTTTGTTTGGCCTGGCCTTTCTAAA
Organism: Dipodomys ordii; assembly: GCF_000151885.1. Lineage (NCBI taxonomy): Eukaryota > Metazoa > Chordata > Mammalia > Rodentia > Heteromyidae > Dipodomys > Dipodomys ordii. The sequence goes on along the minus strand of NW_012267218.1, from coordinate 5,468,801 downwards.
GCAGGGAGCATATGAGTGCACACAGAACCAAAGGCTCGTGTCTGCACACCCATGGCTTGGGCAGGGCTTTGGTTGGCATGGGCTTTGGTTGGCATGGGCTTTGGTTGGCATGGGCTTTGGTTGGCATGGGCTTTGGGTTCTGAGGTGTGCTCTGTCCCTGCTGTTTCTTCTCCATGAAGCTGTGTGACTCGAGGCAAGTTCGTGGTCCTCACAGCGTTTCCTGTTTATCCAGTCATTGACAAGATAAAAATAATAAGACCAACTTTCTAGCAGCTGTGGAACACATGACAGAGACATCAGGAAGGCATGCTCCAGGAGCAGCTCCACCGGAGAGCTCTACAGAAGTCGAATCCTGCCTGTTATCCTCGCTTCCATTCAAGTACAAAGGCGTGCTGAGGAGCAAGGGAACAGCTGTCTAGCTGAATGTGTTACAGGAAAAATACGGCTAGACGACCACAGACTCTTTTTCACCATCCTTTCTCTCCCAGAGCTTGGAAAAGACATAGACAGGAGGGGAATGACCCTCACTTGGATCTCTGTATTGCCATCAGGCAGAGTAGATATTTAGATTTCCTGCCCTGTCCTGTTGTATTTCCTTTGCATTCTTGCATTCTAGCTTTCTAGCCAGGTAGCCTATGAGGAGGAAGGATGTTGGGCTGATCGGAGGGCCAAAAGAGAGAAAATTCCAGAATGCATTTCCCCTTTCTCTCTTCCTTGTCTCTTGTGGGCTCAGGTGTCTGTGGATGGCTCTCTTCTGGCAATCTCTGCTCCCGGGGTCCCTACTAGGGATGTTCACATGCGTTAACTAGCTTTTTCCACCCTTCATCACTGGCTTAGTCTCTGTGTTAAATCACACCCTTCGAGCTCTGTTTTGTTTTGTTTTTGTTTTTGTAAATCTTACTGTAACGATACTCTTGAACATGGATTTGAATCCCATGAGCCAAAGAAACTCTAGATGGGACCCTTGTCCATAGCTTTCTTTAAGCCACATGACCAACCTCTCGACCCTGTGCCCCCAACCCTCTCGCACTTTCTATTTGCTTACATAGTTATTTAGCTTTCGCCACCAGTTGAGAAAAGAAAGCAAGCAAGTCCAATGAGGCTCCCTTGTGGCTTCGTTTGTAGATCTGGGTTTGCAAGCTGGTAGATGTATTGAACAGGTGACCTAGGTCTGAGCAGAGTCCTCTGGAAGAACTCCCTCTCCCTCCCATGCAGATGTCAGAAATGCCGTCACTCGGCACTTGAGTTCATGGTGAACAACTGAGTCGGAGTAAAGTAGGAGACAAGGTGTCCTGCTCCAGGATTCTGTGGCCTTGGACCAGTCTTGCACAACTCATGTAGTGAAATGGTTGGGACAGGAGGAAAAGGAAAGAGCTTAGGCCCACTGAGAAGTACTGCCCTAGGTAGATGCAAAACCTGAATAAAAATGATTACTTTGGAAACAGATTTGAGCCCCTCTTTCTACCTTATTGTTTTCTGAGAATCCAAGATTCAGAATCTGAAGTTCTTTATAAGAATAGAATTTTGGGCTGGGCTTCGGTGGCTTACGCCTGTAAGGGATCTGAGGATCACGGTTCAAAGCCAGCCCAGACAAGGAAAGTCCGTGAGACTCTTGTTTCCCATAAACCACTAGAAAAGAGACCAGAAGCGGCACTGTGGCTCAAGTGATAAAGCGCTCGCCTTGAGCTGAAGAGCTGAGGGACCGCTCCCAGGCCCAGAGTTCAAGCCCCATGACCAACCAAAAAATAAATAAATAAATAAAAGAATAGCATTTTGTCTAAGTGAGGTTCTCTCAAAGACTAGAGGAGGATTCTTCTCAAATAAAAGAAATTCTTGTCTCTAAGGACCCACAGATCTGAGAGGAGAGAACACAGCCAGGCATGATGGTACATGCTGTAATCCCAGCTACTTGGGAGGTGAAGACTGGGACAAAGCAAAGTTTAAAGCCAGCTCAGATAAGAATAAGTTAGCAAGACTCCAGCTCAACAAATAGGCTGTGCATATCGTGATAGTCATCTTTGTCTCAGCCAGGTGGGAAGCATGGCTAGAAGGATCATCCATGAAGGCTGGCTGGGGCAAAAATGCAAGATCTCATTTAAAAAATAACAGAAAAGGGCTAGAGGCATGGCTTAAGAGAAAGTGCCTGCCTGGCAAACACAAGATCTCCGGAGCTCATCACCTAGTACTGCCAAAGCAAAACAAAACGAAACAAACAAAACAACAACAGTAAAAAGAAAAGAGTCACATGAACAGAGGCAAGGGACAGAATATTATTTCTTTATGATGCAGTACGTGTTTCAGGAAGGAAGACTCATTGTACAAGCAAAGACTGGGGTGGGGAGAGAGATAGAAAGCGCTCTGGCTCACGTCCTTCTGACTGTCCCTGGGCCTGTTTAATAAAATATTAGAAAATTGAGTCAAGGGAAGAAATCTCTTTCATTATGTAGACTTCTTGAACATAGGCGGATGCATAAGGAAATGTATACACTTATCCAAATAAGAGTCACAAATCAATTATTACCTTTATTTTAAGGCTAGGCTATTTCTAGTGAAAATTACAATCCCAATCGGGGGGCATGAGAGTGGAGAACTCTCCACCCGGAATGCAGGCAACTTCTCAGGTAGAGAAGAGTGGACAGATCAGTGGACTTAAAGAGAAATCTTCCCAGTGCTACGGGTTAGTAGCAACCGGCTCATTCCGGTTAGAACAACAAACCAACCGTTCCAACTTCAGGCCCTAAAGGTTTCTAAGATGCAGTTACACTCCGAGTGGCCATCAGCCAGCTGAGGGACTCAAGACGGGGGACTTCAGGGCTGGGATGGTAAAATAGAATTCCGAGGAAACGCATTTTAGTAAACAACATCTGGACGGAGTGAAAAGAGACAGGAATGTAGTCAGTATCGCCCATGTAGTGACAGATTGCATCTTTAATAAGCAGGCACTTAATTAGAAAAGTAATTGGTAAGAGACATTAACGGAATGTGAGTACTCAACTTTGACCACCACGCTTGCCTGTAAGTCTAGGCTCTGTCACATAGGAGGGTGAGGCCGGCGTTTTCATCTTGATGATGGCCCCTGCCTGTGAGCCCTTGGTGTCCTCTTACTAACTGTCTGTTGGAGGCTGAAAGCGGACATCGGCAAGCCCTGTGCAGTTCACATCTGCAACTTCCCCTTCCTGCACAGGAAGCTGGTCAGAGGGGAGAGAGCCCTGGTAGGGTAGGCGACATATAAGTACTACTGGGAGACAAACCATGGTCTCACCCCAGGTAAAAGACTGTGCCTGACAGACTGCCGAGGAAAGGAGAGATGAGATAAAGGCACCAGGGAAATGGCACCAAACTCCAGGCTAAGCATGAATAACAAGAAGGCTTGATCAGGGCTGGGAAGCACCTGTCCCTCAGAAGGCAGGGGGGGAGACTACTCTGATCCTCCCCTTCCCCCACACAATGCAAGCTTAGCAAGTGTTGTTGTTTTATTTTCATGCATGTATGTAGGTTTTTTTTAAACTATGTTCACCCTTTCATTCTCTCCATTCTCCCCACTCCAGTACCCAAACTAGGACAAGACATGGTCCACCTTCCTATATTCATTTTTGCTGAAGTACATGTTAACTGTTCAAAGGGGTTTCCCTAGAGTATCTCACACGGGCATGTACAATACTTACCAGGCTTATCACATGTTGATCATAAATATATGTGTATATATACAGATATATATATATATGAAACAGCATTGTAGGAGAATATATATGCATGTGAATATATATATATATATCCCTGTGTATGTCTGCATATGGGCTTACATATGTTCACATGTACATGTTTATCTTTTAGGTTTAGCATCCACATAGGAAGAAAAGTCATGTGGAATTTGTCTTTCTGAACCTGATTTACTTTGTTTAATTTGATGGTTTTCAGATCCAACTATTTCCTTACAAATGACATAATTTCATTCTTCTTTATAACTGAATAGAACTCCATTGTATATATATATATATATGTATATATATACATGCATGAATATTTGTATATATACATCCATATTTGTAAATAGAGTTCATATTTTGATCCATTCATATGTTGTAGGGCTTTGGGCTGTTTTTATAACTTGGCCACTGTGAATGGTACTTGAATGAACATGGGTATGCAATTGCCTCTATTGTATCCTGACTTACATTCCTTCAGATGAATGCATTTTTTATCCTGAATAATTAGAAATAAATTAGAAAGATGGTAGAGGCTTAAAATGCAGTGAGTCAGATCTCTGTGGCCATGTATTCAGGGGAGCTGTCCAGGAGAGTTGGCTAAGTTATATTGAATTGTGATAGAAATTAAACTGTGTAAGTCAGAGAGGAACAATTATTGTCATAGTACTTAGCACCAAGCTCCTAATTAATATAGCCAGGGAAATAATGAACATTTAATATGTGGTATAGGAGAAATGGCTCTCATTTATGAAGATCAAATAAAATGCAATTTGTATACTGCTCCTCACAAGACAGAGGAAATTCCAAGAAGAAAGAAATACCCACTGGGTTACCAGCACCTCACACCTGTAATTCTAGCTAAGCAGGAGGCTGAGATATGATGATCATGGTTCAAAATAAGAAAGTCTATATCCAATTAACCACCACAACACCAGAAGTGGTGCTGTGGCTCAATGTGGTAGAGGATTAGCTTTAAGTAAAAAAGCTCTGGGACACCACCCAGGCCCTGAGTTTAAGCCCCATGACCAAGAAAGGGAAGAAGGAAAGAAGAAAGGAAGGAAAGAAGGAAGGAAGGAAAGAAGGAAGGAAGGAAGGAAGGAAAGAAGGAAGGAAGGAAGGAAGGAAGGAAGGAAGGATAGTCTCACATCATATTCGAATGGAAGGGCTAGGCGGCAGACGTGGCCTGCTGCTCTTTAGACAGGAGAAATTCTCCTGGTTTCGGCTCCTTTCTAGAGCCTATTCTCATCTCTAAAATAAGAGATGAGAAAACATCATCTGCAAAGGGAGCCTGGGAAATCAGGTAGGCTAAGACTTCCTCTAATTTTGTCTAACTTAGTACTTCTGAGACTTCATTGTGCATGGGGCTCTCATCTTTAAAGTAAGGATTCGGATTCATTGTATTGATGGTGGGTTTTGAGCCTAGCTGGCATAGCACTATGTTAGCCATTGAGATGAAATTATTGCATCCCAGATGAAGTTTAGGAAAGCCTGAGATCCAATGGGCTTGTGTACTACCAAGACTCTAATAGCTCTTGTCTGCACACTGACACAGGGACCCCTTGCAAGTCTCCCAGGCAGGGCAGGATGTGAGGAACACTGATGGACAGAAGGAAAACATCCGTGGAACAGAACCTTCTTACCTGGCCAGACCCACGACCATCACAGCAGAGAGTAATGTATTAGCCATGCAGTGAATAGACATTTGTTTTTTCATTTAATCAGGCTCTTAATTAAGAATCTGTAATTCATGGGAGTGATTAATATGAGGGTTTAAGTAGGTTTGTTCAACACCCATGGCATTTTAAACAGAGGCTGGGGATCAGCATTTCTTCTTTAAAACACAATTTGACTTGTGTTGGCCAGGCTGCTTAAAAGCATATTCTTGGGGAGAATGGTTCTCAGGATTTACTTATTTGGACCAAAAAAAGAGTCTTCTAGAAGGTCTGCCTTGCTGTATCTCAGCCTCTGGGTCACGGTTCAGCCACCACAAGGGCAAGAAGCAGCCACGTGACACAGCATGAGCCTCAGGAGCACTGCCTTCTAGTGTGAGAAGTGGCAGTTTCACAGAGAAAGGAAACCTTTGCTGGGATGCAGATTGGGAGAGAGGGAGGCTGCAAGACTCGGATGGTCTTCCCCGGAGGGTGTCTGCAGAAATGCTACAGAAATGGGACCCACAGCCCTACAGAGAGGTACCGTGTGAGACATAGACGGCTGGCTGGAGTATGACCATACACAGAGGTAAGTGGTGTTGCATGGATTTGGAGAAATACCAAGGAACATACCAATTCCTCTGCCCTGCGAGTCCCTTTGCTGTAGGATGAAAGCCTGGGGGTTCATCTTTACTTAGTAAGAAACTGTTGGGGTGTTCTCCATCATAATGAGTTCTTGATTTCCAGATTTTTCCTAGTTCTGAGGAGAATGGGAGGTCCAGTGAAGGAATGAGGGTGTGGCAAAAGACCTAGCAGGAGGAGACAGTGGCCTGGACCAGCCACTGGGACTTGCCACGGGGCTGGGACTGCAGTAGCCAGGATGTAAGTGTGAAATTGGAGGAGGGCGGGGGGCAGAGCTGCTGCTGATTGGAAGAGAAGACTATGAAACAAAGGAAATGGTTCAGAGAATGCCCAGGCTTGGGCATTGTGAGTGTGGAGGATGGGAGGGTGGGGACTAGCTATGCATGGAAGACTAGAGGATTGGGATGGGGGAGACACACTGCTTATGAACCGGCCACCAGGCACCCCAGTGGATGGAGGTGTCTGAAGTCCAGGCCAACAATCTCAATTCAGGATTGGAATTCACAGCTACAGGAAGTGAGCGCAAGGTTGCGAAAAGAAAAGAGGTTGATGAGGACACACAGAAGATGGAGAGGGGTTTCTCCTAAGTCAGGAGGGACACTCGGTGATGCTGGCATCCAGGAAGGGCATGAATCCAGGCTTTCACACCGTGAAGATGGATGGAGGCCCACTGGGGTGTCCAGGCAGGATAAAGGGCAGGCAGAAACGCATCCCAGCTCTGGGTGGATGCTGAGTACCACATCAGAATGTGATATGTTCATCTGAGACAGAAGTTCGAAGACATTGTATGTGTGTATTGCATGGAAATTCCACTTTCCTCCGGGCAGAGAGAGGTGGGTCTGCAGAATGAATGCTGGTCGAGGTGAGTCAGCTCAGGACTCAAATTCATGAATCAGTTGGTTGTCCTGTGTCCTGCTTTAGCCTCAAATCCTGACCTAAGAGAACTTGTGTTTCTGTGGTGTTCACAGACCAGGTCTCTCTCTCTTTCTCTGTCTGTCTCTCTCTGTCTGTCTGTCTGTCT